>NC_089824.1:61120000-61423030 GCF_035046505.1 Tiliqua scincoides | reverse complement strand
CTAAAACAATTGTGTAGAAGAGAAAATTTCTGCAGGTGCAACTTGTAATCGATGAGATTACCTGAAATGCTGAAATTCCCTAAAGGTTGGCCACCCCTGGTTTAAGGCATGCACAGGGATTCTTGTCAGGGTAAAAGAGAATGTATTTAGGATACTAGAAGTCATAGATCAATAACATAAAAGTTGGGAACTAGTAATCTTCCTAGTAATCCTACTAGTAAACTAGTAGGAACTTGGGTTGAACCACAGCTGGAAGCATAAAATTCAGAATTCATTCAGATCTTTGAATTGTAGCAGCTTGGATATAAGGGCAGCCTGAGATCCCAGGGATCTTAAAACTGGGAGTGGGAGACAGATGGACTTTATTGTAGAGCTGAAACAGAGCAACATGGCAGTCATGGTATAGAATGATGCAGGCACATTGGCTGAAAAAAGTAATAATTTTGAACTCTGTACACAGCAGCCCTTCTGTCACTTCAGGAGATCCAGTGTTCAGATGGTTAGAGGGTGAAAACAATAGAGGGCATGGATTTTTCTTAGAAATGAATTGTCTTTGTAAATAGAGAAGTACTACGGCTGTCTGTCTAGGCTTTCAATGTCACTGTGCAATTTTATTTAAGACTAATTAACCACCCCAACAAAAGTGTGCCATCTTTTAAGTTCTGTTACCCAAGCATTGAAAATTTTATAGTCAACATTTCTGGTACCTCATTTATAAAAGCATCTTCACAGTTTCATCAGAATGAAAGAGTTAGGTAATCCATGTTCTGTCCTTAATGTCCTTTACATACTATTAGATGAACTCTAAAAAAAAATGCCTCTTAACCAAAGTCAGCTAACTAATGTTGATTTTAATTTGTAGTGCCTCCCAAATTTTTGCCAATATCATCCACACCACAGCCAGAGAGGAGGCAACCACCTCAGAGGCGACACTCCATTGAAAAGGAAACACCAACCAATGTACGGCAGTTCCTGCCACCTACAAAACAGAGCTCCAGATCACTTGTAAGTAGTGTGGTAGATCATTTTCAGCATTGGTTCAAGGGTACAGATATAGCAACTCCACAGCAAAGAGGAAAGAAAAATGAAAGCTCAGAACTGCTGCAATGAAACCCAAAATGTAAACCATCTTGAACTGTGTGAGAGTTTGGATCAGCACTTGAGCTTTATCTTCAGTAAACAAAATGGAAGCTCCTAGACAAGTCTGAATGTTCCAATTTTTGAATGTTGTTTTAAGTCTTGGTGAAATTCCTATTTAAAGTTGCCTTTAAAAGTCTCTTAAATAACATATTGTTAATAATTATGTTCCAAATGAAAAAACTGAATAGGCTTTCTCTATTTTTGCAGTGTTTTTGGCTGCTTTCTTATACTTATATGCTCATCACTAAACTCAATTGGATTTACTACTGAATAGATATGTACAGGAACACACTTCTGATGTATTGAGATTGAGATTTTTTCCCCTTCCTACTTATTTAAAGTTAGTTTGATTAAAGAACCCAGAGCAACATGTCATCACATTACAATATTGAGTCAATTGAGAACTGATAAAATTTGGTTCTACTTGAAAGGAAAGTACAGCACATTAAGTCAATTGGCTTTATTTGAAAGCAGTTTTCCGACAGCAAAGTGTGTCATGGGGAAACATAATGCTTGCTTTGGGTCTAGCATAGTGTTTAAATACCTTCCAATTTCACATAAGATATCCAACTTTACTTTTCAGTCTCCTGTTCCTTGCCAAAAGGGCTTTAAAGTGCTCCTTAGAGCTGAGAGGGAGAGAAGAATTAAAGTTCTGAGAGAGAAAGGGTACATGCCAGCTCTTCAAGTCAATTAGGTGGCATTGATTGACTTTAAAGAGAGACCTTATTTCACCATCACTCAAGAGGTGATCATTTTGATGCCAACTCTTCAAGGTACTGAGGTCAAGTTGTATTAAATAATACACTTCACTAATACAGGGAGCACCCTCCCTTCCATAAGAAGAAATCAATTGGCTTTTGTCACATGATTCAAACTTGAGTATGGCTTGTGATCCTAGCTGAACGGAATTTCAGTCCTCTTAAATTCATTTGTCAGCACAGCATGCAGCGTATGGCAAAAAAAATTAATAGCTTTGGAGAATAGTTATTTTACAGGTGAGAGAACAAGTGCATTCAAAGTATGGATGAGGGAAACAATCAGCACATAGAAAATCTTCAGCAAATGTTTTATACGGTCCAATTTTTTTTCTTCATTGCAGCCTGACAAAGGCACAAATCTTCAAGGGGAAAAATAACTGACTCAGATCCTAAGTTCTTGCTTCTTTGGGCACAAGAGGGAAGGGTGTTTTTTTCTGATTCCTTCTGCAGCTCCCTACATGCCATCCTGCTCCAGAGGATTAGCCAACTCTCAGGCAGGGATTTTTAGGGCATGCACAGGATGCCGAAGGAAAGGAGATTCAGGAAAGCTCAGTTCCACCAACTATCCTCATCCATCAACAGAATAGCACTTGGAATCCAAGCCATTTTCTATCTGTATCTCGTACAATGTGTGTAAATGTATGGCATTGTTCCATCATAATTTTGATACTGTTCAAAAATTGGTGGCCTTTGTGCCTTTTACAAATTTACATCCCCTCCTTGTCTGAAAACATTACTGACTACAGATCCTTGTTCGTCATACATTTAAATTAATGAATTTATGCAATCCTTCATGCTCTTTTTGTGAAAATACAACAGTAAAAGGAACAGAGTATTGTAAAAATGCTTTTTTACATTACCAGCAGCCGCCTTGGTTCTACCTTTAGAACACAGTCTCTGTGTGGGAGTTGTGTTTTTTTTAACTGTGTTATCATTTGATATCAAACTAAGATAAGATTGAGACAAGACTGTATAAACAATTGGACAAGAATGTCATATGTGGTAACTAAATTATAGCTGATTAACTCAACAGTAAAATGTTGCCAGCAAAAGACCCAATTCCTATAATACTTTTGAATTAATAATTCCTATAATACTTCTGAATTAATGATGATCTACTATTTTTATGTACCTTTACAAGGCACGTACCCCCTAATTATGTTGTTGTTTGATTAAGAGAATGAGGCTTCAATCCTAACCTCACTTTCCTGGGAGTAAGTCCCATTGAACACAATAGAACTTATTTCTGAGTAGACCTGGTTAGGATTGTGCCCTGAGTCTCTGCTTCTTGTCTGTAATCAAATTGATGCAGAAAAGTTATACTTGACCATATCCAACTGAAGAAGAAACCTTAAGGAACATAATTAAGGGTACCGTTGATGGGTTCTAAAAATCGTATACACAAATATATTAAAGTTCATGCATATCAATTATTTTCTCTTCAGCTTGTCATTTGTGTTTCTGCGTATAAAGTGACTTGCTCTTGTTTTTTGTATGTATGCATAGATTCATATGTATGTGTATGTATGCAAGTGTGTTATAAGTCTAACACGTGAGTGGCGGCATCTGTATCCTTGGTATGTACATTGAAAAGCACCACATAACTAAGCACTGAAATACATAGTGGTACATTACTTGCAGCCTTATACTCTGCATACATTTTTTGATATGTGAATCATTCTGCATGAAAAGGAACAGAATAATTGAAGTTTTTTTTGTTTTGTTGGATATAAGTAAATATGTCAGTTGTGCAGTAGTGCCCTCTAGAGGAAATAATTATGAAATACATTTCATAATTTGAAGAAAATACATTTCGTATTTGAAAATCTATAAAAGTACGAGTTTAACCAACTTTGAAACTATCATTGAACATTAAGAATGCTGTTAAAAGCTACTTTATTTATATTAAAAATATGATTGAGCACTGTTCTATGACTCGAGCTGTTCAAAATATGAAGAAAATGACTTGCATACACTCAAAATATTATTCATTTAAAATTCAGCAGCATATTTCCTCATCCCGTTTCTCAGAATTGATGGAGTTTTATTGCTTATCATTGACTCCAATAATGGCAGCTTCTTCCTATAATGAAAGCAGCCTCATCATTTAAATGTTTTTCATTTCCAGTGAAAAGAGACAGGCAGGTGCTTGTTACTAAGCAGAAATAGCAGAAAAGTTGTCCCATTTCACTTACTAACTATGGCTTTGTTGTTCCCCCTTAAGGGAATTTATACTGAAGCTAGGATGGTATAAGCCAAAGTCCCTGATAAATATTGTATTCATGTTCAGCATTCCCTTTTCTCCTTCCTGTCTATTGTTTAGGTTTCCAGGATAACAAGTTTCTTTCCAAAGATGACTCTCAAAACACTTTTTTCCACCATACATACATCCTCTCAGCTTAGCTCCCATCCTTTTGAAGCAGCCCTGTTTGGGGTGGTGAGGATTATATATTATCTGTGTGAAAGAGCATTTAACAAGTGGAAACCCTCAAAGGTTTGCCTATACTGCTGGCTTTAAAAAACCCTTTTCTATATGTCTTTCCCTTCCTATCAAGAAGGGGAGAGTTTCCTAAACTGTGGCAAGGATTAGCAGTTTAGGATTATGGTAGATACTGATTGAAATTGATTTTGACATCTGTAGGACTCTACTGTGCATGTGTAGACCTTCTAATCAATTCCGTTGAAAGGAGAAATCATTTGTGAAAGGACAGCAAACTAAAAATGCAACATTGCAAGACTATTAGGGAAAGAATTTTCAAAATCCTAAATCTATGGAACCTAAAGAAACCAACCCTGGACCAGAAAGTCAATTCAGAGGAAATTTAGAATTTACGTTACAGTATATATGAAGCCAGATATGTCCAGTTTTCCCCAAGACCCAATGTTTATAAATTGTTCTTGTGTCAGACAGAAAGGAAATGTTTAATCATAAACAGACCAGTATTCATAAATCAAAGATGGTTAAGAGGCAGCTGTGATGAGGGTTGTTCATGTAAATATATCTGAACTGCTGGACATTTTTCTTGAGAAATTAATTCATGAATTTTTCCAGTGAAATTGGATTGCTGGAGATAAAAATCTTTGGTTTGCAGGTTTGTTGGATTTGGAATATAGGTTTGTTTAACTGGGTCTTTTATCTGTGAATCCTTCAGTAATACTTTTTGTATTTAATTATAAGTTTTCCTATATTCATTTTCAGTAGGTAGTAATATAATGAAATATTAAGAATTAAGGTTTGCTCTCAGATATTTTCTGTCCAGTAAGCCTCTGCACCAGCATAAAAGTACTGGAGGGTTATTTGCAAGATTCCCTCCCATGCCACAGCTGGTATAATGGACTCTGGTACAGTAGGAGCCATCATTATTCCATCATTGGAGGAGATTAAACTAGAAATAGGCCACATGTATACCATCCTAAGGTCCTTTTAAGCTTAGGCATTCAAGACATTACCTTGAATTAGATTTTGCTGAAGTAATTCCCAATAGGGCTTTTCTGACCTAGCATGTAGGACAAAGCTCAGTTATTTCACATACCGGGGCAGCCCAATCCTAACTTGGCTGCAACAGGTCAAATGGCCTGTGCTGTATCCAGCGCAAGTTAGGTGCTGGCTGGAGTGCAGCTCAGGGTAAGGGGATATTTTTCCCCTTACCCTGTGTCGCATACCAGCCAGCCCTGTGGGGTTACTCAGATCTGTGCCAATGAATTCTCTGGCACAAATCTGAGTGACCTGTGTAAGGCCAATTGGGCTAGGAGTGGGGATTAGGATTACCATCACGACCAATCCCCTCCCAGTCCAGATCTGCTTCCGAGTTCAGTAACCCACAGAATGTCCACCCACCACCCTCCTGCCCTGGCCTGCTTCAGCTAGTACGATCTCACTCAATCTGAATATGGTGCGAACTCACTCGATCGGATATGGTGCGGGCAGGCTGGTACATGTCCTTGCCCCAGCCCAGCCTGCTCTAAAGGAGGCACAAACATGATTTAAGGCATATTTGTGACACTTCTGGGGCAAGGGACATGCTCTGGCCCATATATCAGCTAGGATTGCACTCTGAGATACTATAACAATTCCAGGAGCCTGACTGTGATCCTCCATTTTTACTAAAATGAGTAACAGACTGAGGCAAAGAGGCAAAGAAGGAAGGCCCGTATCCAGGGAGACAGACCAGGGACAGACTGCACTGGCTCCCAGTGTGGAAGGGATTGTCACGCCCGAATCAGCCTTTTCAGCCACAGTAGACGCTGTTCCAGAACCACCATTCAGAGCACAATAGCATAGTCTTTCGAGACTGAAGGTTGCCATCACTAAAATGAGCAAATAGTTCCATACAGAAACTGATAAACACCCAGTAAAGATTGAGCTCATTCAGTGTTTAGAAAGAAACACTGAAAAGATTTGTACAAAAAAAACAACAGTTGTGTGCATACTATATGTAACTGATGGTGGGAGTGACTCTCAAGGTACAAATAACCAGACATTCTCCTGAGGAGGGCCCACAGAAATTAATGAGAAAGCATGACAATCTGAGACAATTCCATTCATTTTCTTGGAGACTGTAGAAACCTTACAGGGAGATTACAGTCATTATGTTGGCAACTGTTTTAAATGCATATGTGGAGTTCTAATTATGTTTTATAGTGGGCAGTGTTCCCTGTAAGGGGTCCGCACCTGTGCATGGACCCCTTCTGTAGCTGTGCAGTGCACTGGCGATCCTGACCCCTGTGTGGCCTAGGGCCAGGACTACAGAATGCTGCTCCCCCATGAGGAGAATGCCATCCCCCCCACAGGGCCTTCTGAGGCCTCCCGAAGGCCTTCCTAAAACTTCACATCTGGTCTTTGAATGAAAACCAGAAATGGGGTTTAAAGGTCCCCCAGAGGCCTCAGAAGGCCTTCAGAGGGCTGCGCGCAGCCTGCTTGGCCCTCTGAAGGCCTCTGTTTGGGGGACAAGGAGGGGGGTGCAAAGCATGGTGTCCCGAGGTATTTGCTCCCCTTTGACTCCCCCGGGTACACCAGTGGTGCAGTGCCACAACTGTGTCATGATACTGGTTCCAGACATTCAGAGATGACCACATGACGTCATAGCTGAACTTCCAGTTTGCCAAGCTCCACACTGTGGAGCTCGGCTTGGAGATGTGTGAGTGCTTGACCACACACCTTAGAGGGAACAATGGTGTCAGGTATGACTAACATGACAAGAATAAATCAGCCAGGATCCAAGGGCCTAATGTTCATACAAGGGAATTTTTGACTTTTTTTTTGTTGAACAGCTAGCATATATACATAAATCAAATCAGAAACTTTATTGGCATAGAGCATATATACACTCATCAAAAATGAGTTCAAAAATGGTTTGCTTTGCAGAAAGGAAGACAACAATTTTGGGGGGGACACAAATTGATAACTCTTCTAAATTGTGAAACTTGTTCCCCAGTTCTTACTAGTTCCCCAATATCCTGGCCAATATTAAATATGGCCAATATGTGGCTTTTTTTTTTTTAGTTCACATCATCCTACACATTATTATTGAGGTTGTGTTAAAATCTAAGAGAGCAGTCAAATTCATTGCCATTGCTTGTGTCATTTCTTCAATATTTACATGGGTTCAAATCCAGCAAGGAATGTTCAGTAGTTGTTAGCTTGATCTACCCAGATCAGATCTATTCTGATCTGATCAGAATACTGGGAGATCTTAGATAGTGCTTTGACACTAATATGGAACCCTCATAACAATGGGACTGATTACAAATAGGCGTTTGAATTACTAAATGTTATTTTAATTAAGTTGGATTGTTCTATAATTTGGTTTACATTAAAAAAGTGTTTTAAGTAATGAAATCTATTCTCAACATGTCAAATTTTATTCTCATACGTTGCAGCCTCTTTTGAATGTTGCATTACAGTTTGGTTGTCCTTCTATATTCTCTTAAAATTGAACAAAACTTTGATTTAAATATGTACATTTCTCTCCTTTAGCTTGTGTGTGTTTCACATTTTTGCTGAAATCTAACTTTTGTGACAGTAAGAACAAAAGTGTAATATTTTCCCATTATCTACTGTGGATGTACAATAATAGAGTAATAGATCATCTTCAAGAAAGAAACAAAAAAAATTTTGTGTTCCCTTGTACACAAATAGGATTATTTCTCTGATGTAATTTGTACTGAGTAATGTCTTCATAAAAAAGGCATTAATTGAGTAATTGTTCACAGTCACTAATATATTGCTGCAAAATTAGTGGAAAAATTTAGAGCACAATCCTAACCTGTGCTGGAACAGGCAGACCAACTGACCTGCATTGTATCCAGCGCAGGTTAAGAGGTAGCTGGACATCACCTCAGGGTAAGGGCATATTTTTCCTCTAACCCCGAGTAAAGCTCCAGCCACCCCATGGGACTACTCAGATCTAGGCCAGCAATTTCACTGGTGCACATCCAGACATCCCAAATAAGGTTGCTTGGGCCAGGGATAGGAGTTAGATTTTGGCCTGTGGTGATGTGGCCAATTCCACCCCTTCACAGGCCTGATTTACCTCCCAGCACCCTCTCCCATCCGTGCACTGGGCTGCATGGGCTAGCACAATCTCACCTTATCCAGGCTGGATCTGGCCATTGGCCAGCCAACTCCTGAGTCAGCAAACATACTTTATGACATGTTTGCAACACTCAGAAGCCAGTGCTGGAGGCCTCGTTTGAATTTCTAGGCAAATACGTAGTAGGCAAACTGGAATAAAAATCTTCTTCAAAGACTAATATTAAAGACCGTTCTGCATATTATGGAGCAGAAAAGCTGAGTTTGCCACTAAGTATACACATGACAGGAAGCTTCAGCCTGTCTGGGCTCTGTGACATACAACTCATTCACACATGAAATGTTTAAATGCACATGTTAAGGGCAGAAACTCTAGGTGTATTCCTTGACAATAATAGAAAGAATATGACCCTAAGGCTACTCCTCAGCATATTTACAAGGAAGAAATTCCTGCTGAATTCAGTGAGACTTACTTCCAAAAACAGGCATGCTCAAAAGAACTGCTGTTAATTCTCAGACAAGTTTCTCAACCACTCTGAGCCCCTTGCAAGGCAGACTACCTTTAAATCATAAGGGAAGGTCAAACAGATTTGATAAAGTAATGAAGTCCAGTTCAAATTAAAAATAAGCTGAGAATCCTAAGAGAAGTACTTGAATCCAAAGAGAAGTGCTTGGACTGAGTGGTAGGTAGACATGGACTGGATAGAAATAAACCACAAGTGCAGGAGAGGACTTGGCAGCCTATACCCACCCATAATCCCCTATTGTTCCGAAGGTTAGACCACAGCTCTCCTAAGTTTTTAAAGAAATAGGTCTGTTACCATAAGTCTAGTTAGCTCTAAGAAAGCATTATTGTTCTTTGCAACTTGTTGGCACAGTATCTCTCAAAATTTTGGCTCTCCAGAAAACAAAGCATCTTCATTGAGGACAATCAAGTTAATGATTGAAAAGGTGTATGTAACTTGCCTTGTAGAGTTTTGCTGGTACCTTAAGCAGGATGAAGTTTCTTTGTGTTCCATTACTAGATAGGTAAGACGGCAGTTCTTAAAAACATGGTGGCTCCTAAAAACTCATGTTTACCAGGTCCGCATCATAAATGATTTTTTTCTAACTGAAAGACAGAATGATGTTATAACCCTGCAAAGCGAAGTACCGCAGATACTCGCCTATAAGTCGACTCCACAGATAAGCCGAGGGCAGGTTTTCAGCCAACAATCATGGAATTTTCTATGACCCTCGGATAAGTCGGGGGTTAAACTTAGGGGGGTGTCTGACTATAGTTTTGTCTGATTTTACCCGAGGCCAGATCCTGAACCACTAATTGTTACCTAAGAACTGTAGTCTCTAATTTATTAAAAACATAGTAAAAGATCATAAGATACATTTTTATTCTTTTTAAAATTCTGGTCTTCACCACCTTTTTGTAAACATTATCAGAGTAAGTGCACTGTAAACTACATACCAGTAAAACAGTGGTTCCCAACCTGGTATTCACGGACTCCCAGGGACACTCAACAGGACCTTTAGGGGTAATTGAAAAAGAATGAAATAATGGCAGTAAAAGGCAGGCCGTGCTCCAGAATGCCTTGCAAGGCAGGAATGCCTTGCAAGAACCAGCAAGGCAGGAAGGGAGGTAGCTAGTTGGCTGTGAAAGCCCCACCAATAGCTAGTTTTTGGTCATCAATTCATGTATGCACCTGTGATTGAAAATCAGCACAGTAAAAAAACTGAAACATAATATGAAAAGTGATCAATCACCCAGAATTTCTCAGGACACTTCTGGTGCAAAACAGTGCAAAGGCAGAGTCTTCTGTTCTTCAAACAGATGAAAAGAGAAAATATGCGATTAATACATGAAGTCTGGGCTTTCATATGGAGGAGATGAAGGCTTATATTATTAATTACAAACATTTTGCTAATAGGAAGGGTACAATTTATGGAGATGGGCTGCCAAGGGATATGTAAGTGAAAAAGGTTGGGGACCACTGCAGGAGATCCATAAATCAAAGACACCTTTAAGGTGGACATGAGGAGAACCATGAATCAAAGACACCTTTAAGGTGTCTGGTGTGTTAAGCCAGAAGCTCTGCATACAACATACAACCCATATCACATAACTGAGAGTGTGCAATTCAATTCACAGTAGAGAGATGAGATATTTGCAACCCTTTTTACTCAGAAGTAGACCCACTGCTTTCCATGGGTGTTATTCTTAAGTAATGGTGCGCTGAATTGTATCCTGGGAAGGAGGGTCCCATCCTGGTGTTTCAAAAAACAGACGTGCTTAGAACCAGGCTGCAGCAGAAGGAAGGAGAATAAAAGGTTAACTTTGGCTGGAATGTCCCAGGAAACTAACTATAGCAACTAAGGAGGTGCCTGCCTGAGCTGAGCAATAGCTCAGCTGAGAAATGAAACTTTTCAGAGTTGAAAGGTGTTGCCCTCTGATTGACTCGGAGATAAGGCGAAGTGATAATTGGAGCTTGATTACTTGGCAAAAATTTCATGTACTATACGTGAGTATCTACGGTAACTTGCAACTGATCTGATTTGTAATTTTGATTTGTTAATTGAGTTTCCAAGTTTGCAAGCAGTATTATGCTTGTTCGTGTAAGAGAGCTTTCCTACATTTTCTAGTGAGCATAATAATGTTGGACTTGGACCTAAACTGATGTCCTAGTTCATCCATGGATTGCTGATTGTCCTTGTGTAGGCCACTATCTTGTGACTTCAGCCTTGTGATCTACCTCATGGTTGGGTAGATATGGTTTTAATGCAAACTGCATCCTGCAAACATAACTTGCAAAGCACGAAATGGTGAGGATATATCAAGAAGTTCTGTCTTTCACCTAGATCTATACAATCAAATACAGAGCTGAACTCTAATTGGAAATTGGCATTTTTATTCTGTGGTACCAGCAGTACGGATGGTCTACTTGGCATTGATATAATCTTAAACATGCTGGTGAATGTTACTGATGAGAAATAGTTCAACCAGTAGTATTACTAATTTCTGTGTCAAAAACCTCCATTCTGGTTTCTGCTGTTACTTGCACCATAATGCTGCATAAAATTTAAAATGCTGTTATTAGCATTATGTGGCTATAAAGAAATCTGTATACATGTTGGTAACTTCATTGGGTATTTAGAGATGCATGTCATCAGCATGTGATACCACAGAATAAATGTTTTGTCTAGATTGGGTTATTAACCACTTATCAGACTACTCTAGGCATCACAGAGTATCAAGTACATTTCAGTTAAAATTAACATTTATGTTTTAAATGACACAGTTCTGGATCTCTGTACATCATATCACAAAGTTGTAACATGAAATTGATAACATGGTGATTGGCTTAGCAAATGACAATATATTTTAATAGTCATTTGGCGCCTTTGGTTGGGCATCCAAACTGTTTGCAACTTGAAACGTGATGCCTGTAGATCTGAAAATGGTCTTACAGTTTGGATGGTGAAATCTTTCTTCTCTTAAATTACTAACCAGGTGATGGCTTTCTGGGCAGATAGCTGGGAAATATTATGAGTTGCATACTTAATGGAGACTTTTGGCTTTCAGGAGGAGTTTTGTTATCCAGTGGAATGCCTGGCCCTCACAGTGGAAGAAGTAATGCATATCCGCCAAGTGCTGGTGAAAGCTGAGCTAGAGAAGTACCAGCAGTATAAAGATGTATATACAGCCCTCAAGAAAGGAAAGGTATGCCTTATTCTGCTGATATTCCAAAGAACTGAGAGTGGAGCATGGAAAAGAAATTTAGCATCTCAAATTGAAAATCGTAATGGTACCGTAATAACCCATAATAATAAATCAATTATTGCACTGAACATTGTAATTAACCTTTCACACACCTTGAACAATCTTTTGGATACATAGGCAGGTAATTAAAAGTAGACATTCCGTTCTGAAGACAGATGAATGTGTCATACTACTCTGTTGGGAGTGGCAAAAATGCTTTAGAGTCCTTAACTGTGAGAATAAAATAACTGACTGTCCAATCCTATGGTGCCACAGCACCCAGAGGAACAGCAGCTCCAGAATGGCCGACGCTGTATCCTGTGGGTGCCAAGGCAGCCGCTAGAATCTCCTCGGGGTAAGCGAACCTTTCTTCCCTTACCCCAGGTTACGCCACTTTGCCTCTAATAATTCTCCTCAGAAATGCTCCCGCTACTGAGAGGGTGTAGAACTGAGGAAATCCATGTAGAGCTTCCCAGCCAGGGAGGGAGCATAGGATTCAGCAGCAGACTCTGCTACTGTCCCTCTGGAGCCTGATCCTCCCCTCCTGCCACCCAGTTCTGCCCCTCCACATCCCCACCCACCCCAAAAAGCCTCACTGCCAACCAGAGGCAATACTTACCCCCAGCCGCTCCAGCGCTGGCTCCTCCTGGTGCTGAGGCCCAGTACCGACTGCTGCTATCTCAGCACTGGCAGTAATGTGTACCACCAGCAGTAAAATGCTTCACAACAATTTCACAACACCCAGTGCCTGTGGTACAAGCGTACTGCCTGTGCTGGGCACCATATTTTTGGGCCCTTAGATAGCAGAGAAGTGTGGATGCATTTCCACCAACATGCTATGAAAGAGTGGGAAAATTCCCCTTTTAAGCAAATTTAATTGCAGTGACTAAATCAAAATGGTGGTTAAATCACCATTTTCTAAATATTTAATGATCTTTTTAGATATGTATTAGATTGATTTCCAAGAAGACCTGCTAATGTTATGAACTCTTCTGTTCTCAATTGTTGTAGCTATGTTTTTGTTGCCGAACAAGGAGGTTCTCTTTCTTCACCTGGTCCTACACCTGTCAGTTTTGTAAGAGGTAAGCCATCCGTTGTGTCTAATAACACAGGTATACAAAATTGAGGGTCAGAAAAGTTTTTCCCAAACTTCATGGTGCTTTGATGTGAATTTGGGGTGCCAATTCCAAAAATGGCATCCCTTTTGCCCTATCACATCTAGTTTAGCCTATAGCATAGTATACTCATTAGTGAAGATATAGTATAGCCTATACTATAGATATAGTATAGCCTCATTAGTGAATGGTTCAAGCAGCTTCCTCATGAGGAAGCCATGGTGTAGGCTTCCTCATGAGGAAGCTGCTTGAACCATTCACTAAAGAGGCTATGCCGTGTCTCCAAAACTAGGTGATAGGGCAAAACGGATGCGGTTTTTGGAATCAGCACCCCAAACATACCCAGGAGTTGGTGTAACGTTTAAGGAAGCAAAATGTGTGTTGGCCTGTGTAATCAATACACAGTGAATTGAGAAAATAGAGTGTGGACTGGTCACTTATTATTTTATCATTTTAATTAACTGTACTGCTTATTTTTACTTACAGTTTTTATTATGTAGTTGAAGGAAGAGAAGTTCAATTATTTGTGATACAAGTGTCTTGGGATAGGGCAGGTTTTTGAAATTTGGTAGTGTTGGTAAGCCAGGAAACTTTATAGCTGATAAAGTTAATTACAGATATGATACTGTTCAGGCTAGATGTAACATATAAAGCCCTTTTAGCTTCTGATGGAGTATATAAGGTTGATAGATGGGGGAGGAAGAACACTCTGAGAGGATAGGTTTTGCAGACAACCTGTCTCCAGTTCCAGGGGGCCATAAGTTTCTCAGAATCCCTTTCTTAAGAGCAAGAAATTGATTAGCAATTTCCCCCCCCCCCACCTTCTAATACATGCTCACTAATGAAAATTATTTGCATGATATGTACTATAATAATGAAAAACCATAAACATTATTTTCCTTACTACTGTATTGACCCAAAGATGAATGTTTGTATGGGTTTCTCCAGGCTGCACTTCCTGGAAGCTGTTAAATAAAAGTGAGTGATTGATGTGTAGACTTTGAATGGGGCTCTTGGGCCCAAACCCTATTATTAATTTGTTCCTTCTTTGAGAGCAGGAATGCAGCAAATAGTCACTTATACCATTCCTGATTTTTAATCTCCAGATCTTGCCCAAGATCTGTCAGAAGCACTTGTGGAAGTGGGCCCACCATAGCTTCTGAGATTCCCCCTCCTTCCTCTCCAAAGCACTACCCAACATTAGGTGACCATCTAGAGTAGACTGTGATGTTGCACAAGAAGTTTCATTTGGAATGGGAAGCTGAGCAAGACCCAGTGCATGCATGGATTGTGCACATGCTTCCTTAGATTCCTTTCTTAAGCCTTTTTCTGGCCTCCTGTTTTGTGATATTTGAGCTTAAGGTGAAGTAGCCAGTTAAATTGAAAAATAGTGTGTAGCTTTTAAATGTTTCTTACAAAGCAAATGCAGTACATTATTTTTTAAGAAACACACCCACTACTGTTCCATGAAAGTAGTTTTACTTTCACCTAAATAAGCTATGTATTTTCTTTTTCCTTTACAGGCCTGTGTGCTCACAGTGTTGTAAAAAGGTATGTTAGAAAATGACAAATTCCTCCCCTTCATAAACACTATACTATAATCCATCAGGCACAGCTGCTTCACTAGCTCTAAAATTCCATTTTTTTTACTTTTTAAGAATTTATTTGTTAAAAAACACTTAAATAATACAACGTTCAAGAAAAAAATAAAACCAAACATTTGTTTTAATATATTTCTGCTTTGAATACAGTACGTGTCACATGTAGACATTCATATTAATGCATTCATCTTGTATTCCTATTCCTGTAGATTTTACAAAATGTGTGTATGCAGTGGATTTTTTCATGCAATTTCCTTTGGAAATTGACTGAGGCTGTGTAGCAATAGCACTGTAGCAGATGGTGCTGGGTATTTGAAACTCACAAACTACTTTCCTTGGCCAGCATTGTTGGGTGTACTTTGCAGGAGTTGCTGCACAAGCCCATGTGTTGTCATACATCCTCTGGGTAATGATGTGTCTCATTTTTTTACTCTCTTGCCCTTGTGACAGATGCGCCTGCCATCAAAGCCATATTCCACTCTTCCCATCTTTTCTTTGGGACCTTCTGCTTTGCAGAGAGGAGAGAGTTTCATGAGGCCAGGTAAACCTTCCACCAGCCATCACCGGTCACTGAAAGGCATGCCAAGGTGAGACATGGTTTGATTAGGGCCGGGGCCAGAGCCCAGCCATGATGCAGCTTATGTCCACCAGCTATGTGTCAGTGGGTGAGGAGGCAGCAGGTACAGGGTGCCCTTCATCCCCAATCTGCCACTGCTTCCCTGCAGACCATGACAGATGTGAGCCACAGTGATTTCGTTTGCTAAAAGCAAGCAGAAAGCAAATCATTTGCTTCCTTACTGTGCTCCATCACACAGTTTTCACAAACCAGAATGTGTAGGACTTCCAGTTTTATGGAACGGAACCACCCAAACATTCATACACTCCCTTTTAATAAAATGGAAAGTCCAACACTTCCTGATTTTATAAAAACCAACAGAGCACAGTAAAGAGCTATTCTTTGTGTGTGCCACAGCAGTTGTGAACTTGGGGCAGCTTGGCATCAGGCAATGCCCAGAGATGTGCTTTTGCTGACCAGGACAGATGTTTATCTACCAGCAGCTTCTTTTGTAGCCTATACTCCATATTTGCTACCTTTTTAAAAGAATGAACTATGGTTAAAGGGCTAACTGGATCTGAAAAGCTGCTGGGGCCCTCTAGTGATGGCCCTCCTGCACTACCTAGAAAGTCACTCCACCTGCACGCCCAATATTGGTGCAACCCACTGGACAGGTGTTCCATAAAGTATAAGAAGAGAATATTGGCAGACTCTTTAGTCAGTATGTGGAAGCACTGTTTGCACACATGGGCCTCTTTGGTTTCTGTCCTGTATATTTGAAAATTACATTTAATTGTAATAAAAACATTTTATTCTTATCTATGCAACCATGAGACATGTATCCCAAGTTCTTCCATTTGTGCAAGGGAAAGGGGCAGTTTTTACCTTTTTACTCTTCCCTTTTCAGCCCTGAAAATCTGTTCTTGAGGATCTCTCAATGTTCAGGAACAGAATTTCAGGGAGCATAGAGGGAAGGGGAGATCAGCAAAAATTGACTCTCCCTACTTGCAATAAACAGTGCTACCTCTATAAATGGAAGAACTTAAGAACCAATATTGTCTAGATTTCAATTCTTGTCTATGAAAATGTATGGTACAGCAAATTGATTAGGTTATAAAGTGCCAAGGGATTCTTTTTTGTTTTCTGCAAAAACTAAGGCAACAAACCCAAATATCCTTTCCTGGGACTTCTGTAAGTCCTTTTTCTTATTCCATAAATGGCTAATGCATCTGTTTTATTATGATTCTATTGTATTTTGCATTATTCTGAAGTGAATCACCAAGATACTTTTATAATACATTTTCTCCTTGTTTCTCCTTCTCTCTTCTTCCTCAGTATGTCAGGAACTGGGAAAAGACTTGAGGGATATAGTTTTTGTTTGCTTGTTTTAGAATAGACAGAGTTTGCCTTTTGATTACAATTAGAAAAATAAACTAAGCCAATAAAAACAAAATTGTTTCTTTTTTTTAGGTTGCCCTCAAAGTCCAAGTCTGTAGATAAGTCAGATGAAGAAGCATTATTTCCAAAAGAGCTAATGGAGGACTGGAGCACCATGGAAGTGTGTGTAGACTGCAAAAAGTTCATTTCAGAAATAATTAATTCAAGCCGCCGAAGCCTCTCTCTGGCTAACAAGAGAGCCAGATTAAAAAGGAAAACCCAGTCGTTCTACATGTCATCTCCAGGCACCTCAGAGTACTGCCCTTCTGAGCGGACTATCAATGAGATCTGAGCCTTATGCCTTTCTCTTTGCTTTGTCTTCAGGAGTTCCTGAGAGAACTCACTAAAACCAGATTGTCTTTCTTTTCTTTGTTCTACCTGGCAGCTTATGTTTGCATTAGGATGCTTTTTTGCCATTCCATAAATTACAGGAAGAGTCAGGAATTAGGCAGTGCAAGCAAGTCAGTCAGTAAACTTGTTTGCACTGGAAGAAAATAGCACTTGGAAAGCTTTACTTGCATTTTTTTCTTACATTAATTCCTTCAATAATTTTGCAGAAGAGGATCAAAATATATACTTAAAGAAGAAGCAAATCCAAAACAGGCAATACTGTTAGTATAGTTATAGTCACTGAAACATGTTGGCATGTACTACTAACTAATATCATTTACATTTCATCCTCTGCAGCATGCAGACCCATATTTAGATGGAGGCCATGGCTCTTAATGCCTGATCAAATAGCACAAAAACATAAAATGATTTGTTGATGTGTTCAGAAGGTTGAGTTAAAACTAAAGACATTATCATGTCTGGATTCTAGTGTAAGATAATAAGCTAGAAGCCTGAATGGATAATTATCTTCCCTCAAAAGCTGCTGTTCCAAGCCCCAGTATATTGATTCATGTGGTCTGTCCAAGTAATAGTGATTTCTTCCCTATCTTGAATGTATTCTGAATGTTCATTGTAATAGTAGTTGTAGCTTTTAGTAATGAGCGAAACCATACTCTTAAGGTGAGGATGCAAGATAAGTGCAGCTTTTTAATATTGATAAGTTTTTGTAAGATAAAGAACATTCTCTAGGCAACAATCCTGAGAAAATAAGTAATAATATGTATATTTGTATTATAGTGGATGACATAACTAAGATTCTGGGAGCATATCGGTGTTAAACCCCATTTTTACAGGGGTTTGTAACTTGGCTGTAAAAAAATTTTATACCCTGCAAAAATTTGAGGCAGCAATGTCTCAGATTGAGAGGTGTTTTTTTCTTTTTTTAAAAGGTTTGGGGAAACACTATCTAGCTGTTTTGAAGTTCCAGTAATATTATCAAACATCACATTTTTGCACTCTTTTATATGCAGATTTTTAAATTTAAACAAAAGTGGAACTTAGTGTAGAGTATTATTTGGGTTATTTTTATAACAGCCCAGTTATAAATATTTGCAAAACATATGGTGGACAGGAACAAGTCTTCCATAGGGTTTCTAATGACCAGACCCATATTTAATATCAAAATAGAATGTGTGATAGGAAAGCTTAAGATCTTTGTGTTTACATTTTCATATTGTAGGCTGATTAGTGATCTCTTAGTACACTTCCAGATTGTCCATATGCTTAAATGCCATCTGTAACTGACATTTATTTAATGAAAGTATTGTTGAGAAACTAACCTGTACATATGTTTTTTAAAACCTCAAATTATAGGGATGAAGGGAGACTATTACCACAAAAGACTAATAGCCTGATTCTAAAACTTGCTGGTTTAACATATAAGTGTTTTGGTAAATGCACCAGAGCAAACATTTGGATTCTTACAGTTCAACCTAGGTGTTATGATGAAAACACCATGTGTGTGTTTTGAATAGTTCCGGGGGGGGGGGGGATACAAAATGAGGTGAAAGGTTGGTGAGTGCAGGGGGAGCTTTAAGACTCTGTCCTTGCTGTGTTTCTGATCCCATCCCCCCCCCCACACACACACAATTCACTATTATTGTTGAAGGGTGTGTGAAATAAGCTTCCATTGAACGACAGTTTTTTTTCCATTAAAAATAGTGCAGGAGGGCATCAGAACTACAGGGATCAAATCAGAATTACAGGAATTAGAACTACAGTGGGGACAAAGTTCTAAAGCCCTTGTATCCCCACTATGGTTTTATCTCATTTTGCACCCTCCTGCTGCACTATTTACCAAATAAAACACCACAGAACCATATTGCACATTCCACGTAACATCTAGTTTGGATTTTAGGTTGTAAGCCCCAGTTCAGTTACTCTTAAGCAATTCAGTCAAGCTCGTGGGACTACTCCAGTGTAATTGAATTGAAGGCTGGAAATCATATCTGTATTTGAGACCTAAAATTCTCTTAAAACTTGGAAGCTATAGTCTTTGAAGGGCTGAGAATTTTTACATGGAATTCCATAGGGAAAGCCACAAAAATTTCATCAGTTTTAAAACCAATGTCACTTTTTAGTATGAATAATGCTGTAAAGAGCTTTTCTAAAGTTTTTGAATGCAATCGCATTCTAATGCAGTTCAGTCCTCTTCTCTGACACCTGACTGAAACTGTTGTTGGAAAATGAATGATTTGAGACTTGCAGTTGAAATGAATCGGTCATTTTTCTGTTATTGCCTTTTCTGGCAAAATCACAAGGTAATTTCATTGTACTAAATTTGGTTTCAATAGGCCCTTCCATAGGTCATGGCACAACAAACTCTAAATTGAGTTTGCCATTACATGGAAAATAATGCCAGCACAAATTAAAATTTTGTATTGTAAATTTGACCACATACAGTCACATCAAGAAATAGCATGAAAATTAGACTTGAATCTTCTTTTTGCATAAATCAGTATGGGGCGAGGGGAAGAAAGTAAAGCTTCTTTGCTTCAGATTATAGCTGATGCTAAATCAGACATGACTAAAACAGGCATGACAAATTTTCATTCATTTTGATGGAACTTCAACTAACTAAACTTAGGATACAAGCATTATATGGTTGTGTCCATTTTATTTCCAAGTTCTGCACATAATTGTGGTGTAAAAGTGAGATGTCACCTTTCAGCCAACAGAAACATTAGCAACTGCTGCTATTATTTCCCTGCAGTGAGATGCAGTAATAGCCAGCAGCTTCCTGTATTTTTTCCTTCATACTTTGCAGTCATTCTGCTTTACTTCCTCAAGGGTTTAAGGAGCCTTTATAACCAGGGTTCAAGGGTTGAACCAGGGTTGAACCTTTATAACCAGGGTTCAAGCCAACATGTAAATAAATAGGTAACTATCAGTTATCTTGAGAAATGTTCAAAGGGCTTTCCAAACCCAAACTGGGGCTCGCTTTTCTCATCATTTATTCCATCATGTTTATATTGTTTGACCTAATTTGTGAGTATTGTACACATTTACCTTTGTGTTCTTACAGACATAAAGAATCTATAAGGAGTGGGAATTTTTCTGACAGAGGGTCCCACCAGGTCTGGGGCTCAGAGGGGTTCTGAGATTGTAGGGAGAACAGTGGTAAACTACACTGAGCACTACAGATACTGTGATTTCACAAGCAGAAGCTTCCTACCTGTCTGTCCACACAGGCAGCACAATGTATTCTTTCATTCTTCTTTATCGTTTCTCCTCACTTACATAATTTTTCAGAATGCTCATACTAGCAACTTCATTGTTCTTGGGCCACTTCCCAGATGCTCTTGCCTTTTTTCCCCCCAGGTTGTCTCTTTGTGGGCAGGGATGGGGAGAGTATTCTGACAGTATATACAGCCTTTTGTCTGGTAAATCATTCAGCCAGCTTTGCAATGTTGCTTTTTCAGTTTAGACTCCAAGCAAGACTCTGCTTACTTGGCCATTGTGTTGAGTGACATATAGTCTTATCACCTTGCCATTAATATTTCAAATGTGTCCTAAGAATTAAGGATGTAGTACCCTTTGTCCATTCTTCAGAAAGCTGCTATGAGTGTGAAGCCTTTTGGTGCCCTTCTTACAGTTTAATCATGTTCGTATCAGTGTCAGAACAATTTGTAAATATATGTAATATACATAATGTTTGAAAAGCTGCCACTGATTGTGGTGGCATCAACCTTCTCATGAAGACATGAAAAACATTATAAAAAAAGAAAAAAGCCCAAATGTTATGTACTCTCTGTTGTTGATGTTATAATCATTATAGATTTAAAATATGACAGTTGACCATTCATAGCCATGTTTAATTACATTTTAAAGAGATTAAAGGCGATAGCACAGTAAACATGCCACCACGAGAATTGTAAATCTTTTATTTTTCTAACTATTAATAAATCTAGGATGTATCCAAAGTGTATTGTAGAAAACCTGCAACCAGTGCAATGCTCTTATTTTTTGTAATGAAAAACATTTGTAGTAAATTTCAGGCCACCTGTAAAAGGTATCAAGAAAACCTTTGCTACAGCTTGTTGTGTAGAAAATATAAACCTTCATGCAATCATGGTGACATTGCTCGATTCTTTTTGTTTCGTTTACATTCTTTATTTAAACATAGATTTTCAGTGGGAAATAAAATGCCTTTCTGTCATAGCCTTTGTCTGTTTTAATAATTTGTTAAACTGTTATAAGAATAGGGTTTTAAAAATATAAGTCTTACAAAGATAATGATTGGTTTGCCAATAACAATAAATGACTACTTTAGTATACGTACTTGGGCTGCATAAAAGGAACAAAACACATCAATGTATTTGGAGAATTGCAATAAAACATCTTTGCTTGGTCCATTTGAAATTTAAACATTGAATAATGTGGTCAGCATGTAGGCAAAGATTACCAATTCAGAGTAAAAATATTGATTTTTACCAAAAATGTTTGCATTCTTCGAACAAAATTTGTTAATGTTACTGACTTCCCAGGTATGCATGAGTTGTGCAGAATTTTTACAATTCTGCAGTAACTACCTTCCTCCTTACATCTATTACACATTTAGTAAAACTACTGTCAAATGTCAGTGTGGATGAATGAAATGGTTGGAATAACTCCCTCTGTAATAGAAGAGAGTTTCAAAAAATCAATGCAAATTAAATACTCTCCTTTCATCTACTTTTTTTGTTTGTTTTTTCCTTCTCTCATCCTATCCATAAAAAATTCTTCTCCTATGGTTATTGATTAGCTGCATGCTCTGCAATTCTAACCAGCATCAGTTTTGACCTCTCAGAATTGGTAATGTCATGCGTAGTCCAACAAATCTGTGCACAAGAATGGCTTCATTTGTCATTGAAATATTATTTGTGAAATTGTGACATCATTCAGGAATTGGGAATAGGACACTGCAGTATCTGCACAAATTTTTTTAGTGTTGGTAGCACAGATATTTTAATTGTACTGTACCCTCAGCTCTTGTTCTTACAAGTTGTTCTTACAGTTGTTCCCAAGCCTCTCTTTGGAACTGCAATATTTTGCTATTGGAAATGTATAGTTGTATTGAGGGAACATACTCTCACAAGGGATCCAGTTGGCACCCTCCCTTTTTGCTTTTGTAATGACTTTTAATTGACCTTAGTTCTCAGTTTATTCTGTATTGTTTTAACTACTGTTTTTATATTATGTGTTTTAAAATTATGTTAGCTATTTTAATGAGATTGAAAGCTAGGATATACAGGACATTGTTCAATGTATAAATAGTATTTCTAAAGGATTTCTTGTTCAAAAACTTATTTTTCAGTACTTTGAAGGTTTCATGACATTAGCATATTAATACAAACATATATTAAACTTATCTTAAATACACATCAATGACTCTCCATTCACACTGCACAACTCAAACAATTTGTTGTTTGTAGATTTCTTAGAAACCTTTTTGTTCATATTTCAACAAAACGATACTGATTGCAAAACCGGAATTTGGCAAAAACTGTATTAAATACATTATATATTGAAATAGCTAGTGGTATAAAACATGTATCCCCAGCCTGGTGGCAGCACAAAAAGAATGTATGTCACAGGAAACTAATTTTTACTTGTTTCTATAACATAAAATGGATAGTATAATTATAGTGTGATAGCCAGAATAATATAAATTCCAGAAATAATGCATGGAATCTCAGACTTGCTCCAAATAAGATAACTTTGAGTGTCTAATGATTGCATAGACACCCTACTAGGGAATTCCATCCCTAGTCAGTCCTGTTTTTCAACTGATTTTGTTTTATAAAACTGAAAAAACATCAATAGACAGAGGAAACCCAAGCAAGGGAACATGGATTCTGGGCTTGTTGGGAAGCCGTGTACACATACAGGGTAAATACTACATGGCCTTTTCCGTTAAGGTACTTTGTAAATCCATGCTTAAGAGGTAAAGTCTCACTACTAAAATACCTTTAGGGCACAATCCTAAGGCGCAAGTCCCTTGAGCTGGCCTTGGAAAGTCACAAATGTGCTGTAAGGCACGTTTGCACTGACTTTGGAGTTGGGGAGGCCAGCGCAAAGATATGCGCCAGCCTCGCTACGCTGACAAGGGCCCCAGGATTGGTAAGTTTGTGCCAGCCTTTCTAGGCTGTTGCGGGGGCATGGGGAGGGCTGGGAGTAGGTGTTTCAAGATGGGGCAGGGCAGACGGGCCCATGGGCAGGCTGGCAGGGAGTGAGGGGCAGGGCAAGGATCCAGCACTTATGCCAGCTGCTAGCCTCATTCCCAGGCAGCTTGGATTTGCACTACCGATTTAGGTGGTGCAGATCTGAGTAGACCCATTGGGGCTGCTGTGGTTCTACCTAGGGTAAGGGGAGTTATTTCCCCTTGCCTCAGGCCAAGCTTCAGTCAGCCTGTTCCAGCACAAGTTAGGATTGCGCTGTCAGTGTCAAATTCCTTGAAAAGTACAATCAGCTGATACCTCAAGAGATAGTAGTAAGGTTGTTGTGCAACCTACTAGCTTATTTGTTTGACCCATCCTGTATGCCACACCTACACAACAATGCTAGCGATAGATTACTCTGAGTTTCTTTCCTGCTAAGGCAGCAATAAACTCTATTTTCTACTCTCATACTTGGCTTTGACTATTACTGTATTTTTAGGTATATATTGGCAGCAGAAGGAAATCACCAATCCTTGAAGTATTTGTGAACTTGGGGCAAAAAAAGGATGGGAAAAAGCAAAAATCACTGTCTTCTATCTGATTTTCAGTACACAATTAATACCTGTTCTGTCTTTTAGCTTACAGATGATGGGGTTAGTGGTTCTACATTGGGGTGCTTCATGTTCAAACCACTCAGCCGTGAACCTTTATGTGTTTTTAGGCATGTTGTTATCTCTCAAGCTAATCTGAAGATTGTTGTCAA
Organism: Tiliqua scincoides; assembly: GCF_035046505.1. Classification (NCBI taxonomy): domain Eukaryota; kingdom Metazoa; phylum Chordata; class Lepidosauria; order Squamata; family Scincidae; genus Tiliqua; species Tiliqua scincoides. The sequence goes on along the minus strand of NC_089824.1, from coordinate 61,398,847 downwards.
GATAAAATACGCATCTTTAGAGGCAGCATCCTGAATCAGTCCATATCAATCATCACATCTCCATTTAGTCACTCTTAATGACTGTGTAATGGAACTTTCACAGGGGTCCTGAGTTTATCAAAGTTTTCTCAGTAAGTGAATTACATTCCCAGGTTTCAGGAACAGCTTAACAGTATATATAAAAATTGAGACACAACTAGTTAATTTTTTAATCTCTTCTTCCGATGTGATGTCACTGTGCATGTCTTTTGTATGGCTTCTGATGCACCAGGTAGCCATCTGTAAATGAAAAGGCCATCAAATTTTTTTTTGCTTTTCATATTCTGTAATAATGAGATGCAGTTTATGCATTAATAAAATATGCTGGCTTTATTGCATTATTTGTGAGATTAATGAGATACATTTTTCATATTACCGTGAGTCAGTTTTGTGTGTTCTTTACTGCAAGGATTACACACTTAAGCTTGCTTGTGTAGGAATAAGCCCTACTGAAACCAGTGGAACTTTTCTCAAATGTTACACCAGGCTACACAGAATGCTGTATGACGTACAACATATCTTACAGCTGAAGGATTAAAATGATCTTCAGCCTTCTTGGTTGCATAATTAACAGTCCAATCCTAAGCTACCCAGCATCCCGGGCTGCTGCAGCACTGAAAATGGCTGCAGTAGAATCCTAAACATACCAAGCAGCCCCCCCGGTGGCCCCCGAAGGGCCCAGCACAGAGCTCAGGAACCAGTGGAGCTGAGCTCCACCAGTCCCACCCTCCTCCTGCCCTGCTCCCTTCCCCTAGCACCCCACCTCCCCCCACCCCTGAACGCCTCCCTCAGCACCTCCACCTACCTCTCCCAGCGGTTCAGGGGACCACTGAGTTGCAGAGCACCAGCTTTCCTAGTACTGGGCTAGCTCTGGCTCTGGGCCAGCACTGAGGGCTTGAAAATATGCTTTACAGCATGTTTGCAACAGTGCGTGCTGGTGATGTTCTCACAAAGTTGGTTTTTTGTATTTTAAAAAAGTAGAAAGAGACCATTCTCCTTCTGTACAAGTTCTAGTCTCAAGCATTACAAATGGAAAGAATTTTCTCTAATCTTCAGCTGTGGGAATAATACACGTCTGTCTTGTCCTGACAGCTCAGTCACAATGAATGTGCAGAGATACTCATAAACCTCTCAACTGAGATTATGGGTTGCTTTGTTCCAGGATGCCACCTGCCAGCCTTTTTCCTGTTATTTTTAGTGTCCATGACTCAGTTATGCATTATTATTCTGTTGAACAATTAAAACAAAAGCCACCATTTGGTTTTATACAACAAGAAAAACAAGACAAATTAGTATTTGTTAGGTCATTTTATTTATATAGCCTCATATGTTTATGATATTCAGATAAAAATTTAAATTCCCTGCTTCAAAGAGCTTACAGTCTAAAGAAAGGCGATTGAAGGGGAGTATATGAAAAACACTTCTGTGTGCATTTATTTTTCAGTTCACTGACCTACCTTCCTCTGCTCAGTAATGCACTTTACTCCCCCTCTTGCACATTAATGGAACACAAAGCAGTATCATTTTGGTTGCATCAAGTTGCTTGCCATATAAAAAGTTAACCTACAGATTTCAAATACTCGTATCAATTTGGCTGTAGAACTGAAAAGATTTCCTTATGCTAGGTAGGATAACCAGATGCCAAGATAGACAGGGCCTCTGTACCTTTAATAGTTTAGCACGGGATGCCATTTGCAGAAGGACATCCCTTCAGGACAAACTTCTCTTGCATAGAGGTACTGCCTAGGTAGCAGAGGGAAATATAGAGCTAGAAAATGTAGTAAGGACATTTTTGCTAGAACTCAAGATATTTTACAGAGGTGTAACCTCAATTTCCACCCCCTCCCCATACATCCATGCTAATGAGTGACTAGTAAAAGCTGAAGATATAGGTGAGAAATCTTAATTCTCATCTTAAAACTTTGCATCTATAAATTACTTCAATTACTTTGGTAGCTGATAAATAGTTTAAGATAACTGCTTGTTGAAGACTGCCCCTTTCCTTTTAGTATTGATGTTACGGGAAAATATTTAACAGTTAGGGATTTTTCAAAAAATAAAACAATAGAATAACTGTTTATTTTCTCCTTGCCACTCAACTGTTCCATACAGATCCTGGAAAATCAAATTTAAAAAAAAAAATCCCTTTCAAAGTTTCATTTGGAATGCTATTGTCAATGGCAGAATTATTCTTCATGTAAGTAAAACAAATTAATCTCGATAACAGGGAATTGATAGCAGTAAATGGTGGGAGGATGGCTGGTAATAGAAGAATAATTCAAAGTTCTTGTTGTAGAGTTTCATTCAGAAATCTTGACTCGTTACCTATTAAATAAAGCTACAGATAGCAAGACTGACCTTTTTTGTTCATGATCTTTTTGCTAGTTCAGCTTTGTGTTTCAAACATGTTTGTTTAGGTGACATGAATCCCAGTGGCATGCCAACCAAACCTCTCAAAAATCAGGGAGAAGGAAATTTCATTCTAGTTAGACTCCAGGTACGGCAATTGCTTAGCATGAGTCAAAGATGACAAACTGCATTCCATAGTAGTAAAAAAAATCACCACGCCAAGGAACTACTGGAGGGGAGAAGAACAGTAAGACGAAGGCCTCTTATTAATGGATGATGGTTTAATTTGCCAGTGGAGCAAGTTCTTCTCCAAAACAGGGTTTTTGCAATTACTAATCTAATTACTGATACTGTTTCTATTTACTAAGCAAGAAATATGCAAACAGGATACAGACAGACAGTAGCTGTGGTGCTGGGAAAGAAGATGGCACAGCAAAACATGTCACTTTAAAGAAGGAAATCCCCAAGACAGGTGTTTGGATAAACAGGGAAATGCATTTCACATTAGCCATGCAAGCAGGATTCAGTTTGCTTGCACGTAAAAGAGAGTATCAAGATAGCCAAATGACAAAGGAAAGCATGAGTGCTTTTACTTGTAGGTAAACTAATATGAAAGTAGTGGGGGAGGAAGGACACACAACCATACTAGAAGCTGCACGTCTTTTTGAACTGTTATACCATAATTGGGGGAATTTCAATCCCATTTACTGAAATCAACAGGATTTCTGCTTACAGATAAAAAGGCAATAGATAACCGATGTCCTGTTAAAATCTGCAACAGGCCGGAAATGTTTAGGAAAGATGGTGGTTGGTATTTAGTAGGTCAGTACCATAATTTTTTTAAAAACAGTTGCTAATTGATTCTTTTGGAACAGAATGCCCACCCAATCAGATTTCCCCTAACCTTTCACATATGAAGCTTGCCTGTCCAAGGAATTATTGCTCCAAGAGCAACTTGAAAACTAGAAGGACTTTAGAGAGCACAACACACCAAGAAAGAAGCTGGCTGATTGAAACCAAGGAGCTGGAGTCAGATGAGAGGTTATCAGCCAGGATCAATGAACAAACAAGGCAGCTGAAAGAGCAAGAGCAATCACCTCACCAAAGAGGACAACAGCAGGAAGTGTACGTGAACCAGTTGACCTCACACAGAAAAATGAGGAAGGGCAAGATCTATGTATACAAGGAAGATGGTTATTTTGACCATGTACGTACCCAGCCTACAATGCTGGATTTCAGTCTCCTGAGTCACAGTTATTATTCTCCTTCTTCCATGATGGGACCAATGCCCTTCAAAGACAGAAAGGCACTTTTCATCCAAACATTAAACTATTCTTTATACAGCTTTCCCTTGGAAAAGTAACTTGTGCTTTGGTTTTAGTCAAGTTTCTCTTTTCATTTTTATAAAAGTGATGTGGTGGCAGGCCTTAAACTTTTTCAACTGCGCTTACACAGTGGAGGCAAGGGACTAAAGACAAAAAGCTGGGGTAACAATTCAACATTCCACAAAATATACAAGCAGTAGGGCTTAGTTGCATCCCATATTATAGCTTCATGCTTTCAGTGTGAGGAGAGAGTTCTGAAATGATGAACCCAGACACTGAAGTGTTGTCACAGTTTTCAGACTCTCCCCACCCCTCACAATAGGTTAAATAATTAAAAATAAAAAGTTGTCAGCCTCTCATTTCTTGATAGATTTTTAGAAAAGCAATATTGCCCCCCACACACAATTGTATTCGAACCCTCTTTTTCCAGGAACTGAAGGCACTTCTGTTTGCACAATAAGAGAAAAGTAAACATCTCCAATCTCCCTATAACACTGGAGCCTTCCAGGCCCCACAGAATCCTGCTTTGGAGAGTTCCCCAACCATCCAGAGCAGGTTTTCAGGAGCAGAGGGCTATTGGGATGAGAAAGAAGCAGGAAATTGTGATTCAGTTGGATACAACTGAGTTTGAAAAGATCAAGAATTACTTTCATCCTCCTACAGGCAAGATGACCGATTCTCACCCCAGATACTTATTCTTTGTAGATCAACATTTGGAGAAGACTACAGAATCCTTGGAAATTCATTTGATTTGAGATGTCTCCAACTTTCAATTATACAGAAACCAGAGACAACATTTTCATCTATCAGTGGTAAACTGAATAAATCCAGTTTATTGCAAAATATGAATTGAATAAATCCAGTAAAAATGATACAGAATGTAAAAATCATGAACTGCTTATGAACTTACATTAGCTGAGTGGGCTTCTTAATTTACAATTATTATAGTTCCATTAACAAATGTTTTATTTTTCTGAGTGCTCTTCTTTTAATTGTATTCTGAGTGGAACATCCAGGGCCACAGTGCCATCATCTTTATATTCTCCTATTTGTTTTCACCAACATGAAATAGAACTACTCCTAGGGCACAATCCTAACCCACTTTCCAGCACCGACATAAGGGCAACGCAGCTCCTAGGTAAGGAAACAAACATTCCCTTACTTTGAGGAGGGCTCCATGAGTGCCCACTAACTGCAGGATGCAGCACACATCCCACTGGCACAGCTATGCCAGTGCTGGAAAGTGGGTTAGGATTTAGGCCCTAGCATGTTATCTGGAAGAAGATCCACTAAAATACTAAGTTAGAACTGGCCTGGTGAATGCAGGAGAAAGTTGGCTGAGCCTCTCTCCTGCCAGGAAATATACATCTCCAAAGAACTGGGAAACTGAGGAAGCAGTCCTAACCAACTTTCCAGTACTGGCACAGCTGTGCCAGTGCAGCATGTGCTGCATCCAGAGGTCGGGAGGCAGTCATGGAAGCCTCCTCAAGGCAAGGGAATGTTTGCTCCTTTACCTCAAAGTTGCATTGCCCTTACCTCACTGCTGGAAAGTTGGTTAGGATTGCGCCCTGAGTGTGAAATGTAGATTGGTCCATAAATCCCCTTCATAGTCTTGCAATCTGTTACAGGAAGTATAAGCTAAGCAACCATGATACTCCATGCATTCTAGCCTTTGTTGGAATTAAACTGTAGGTAAACAAGACCCATGAAAGTGCCAATTGCCTTTGCACAACTGACCAGACACATATGAAAATAAATTACCTATGGAATTAAAAAACAAAACAAAGTAATGTTCCATTGGACAGATTCAAGCCATTTTACTGCTACTTCTCTGCTTTTGTCAGTAGTTTGAATATAAATACTAGGAGGCAACGTATCAACAGGCCTTGTTCAGACTGCATTACAACAGTGCAAGAAGCATTAGTACCCAAGAAGTCTAAGCTTCAAGAGCTCAGTACAATCCATCAACGACCCCTGCTGCACAACTAGCCTCAATTTCAGTGGTTTGTGCAAGTCTTCTGTACAGTCTCCACTAAAGCCAAGGGAGGCTGTGAATTAGGTAGTACAGGACTAACAGTAATCCTCTGTCAACTTCCTGTGCTGTCATTTCCTCCCCCACTGCATTTAACTAGCCTTTTGAGGCTACAGTCCTATACACACTCACTTGGGAGTAAGTCCTACTGAACTCAACAGGACTTACTTCTGAGTAGACATGCATAGGACTGAACTGTGAGTCTGACAAAACCTCCAGTGCTTTTGTACCTATTGTGCCCTTTACAGAAAAAAACCTGCAGCAGCACTTTTAAAAATAAATAAATAAATATCAAGCATAAGAAAGTGTGATACAAAATGAAAAAAATATCTTATTTCCTAGCTCTTTTATCAAGGCACAGTTTGGTACTTTTGTAGACTCTGATCCTCCATGTATTTCAGTGAGGCATGAGGTCACTGTTCGCAAGGGGTCAAAATGGGCTGTTGTAGTTAGAGGTCATGGGGAAAAACACCTTAACATTTAGGAAAGAAAAAAATGCAGCTTCTGTACAATTTTCATTATAAACAAATATATTTAAAAAAAACTGGAGCATTCATCTTGGCAAGAAAACTCTAATGGGAAAATAAAGTTCTCTGAAACAGTTTGTCAATTCTCTACTGAAGCTGCTGCCATTGCGGACTTGACGCTCTCTCGCGTGGATGAAGTCAACTCGCCAATCACCCACTCCAAGGCTTCTCGACCCTGTAAAGGAAGAGACAAGAGTTGTGTGGGCTTAATGAAGACTGCACTACAGTTAAACTTGTAAATCTTTCCTCTGTCAGACACCATAAGATCTAAAAGCATATTGCTTTCTCCTTTTTTCAGTTAGTGTGATGAATGCCCTGTTTTGCCCCCTATTTTCTCTTATTTTGAGACATTTCTAACCACTCTTCTCTGAATTGAAGCCCTGCGTAGCTTCTTCTTGGCACTCCAGAGCTCTGCGATTATGTCATCACCAAGCTCTCTGGAGCCACCCCTGCACAGCCTTGCATAGAGTTCTACTCTCTCCTTGAAAAAAAATTACGGGGAATATTGCTTCTAACCCCAAAAGTTCCAGTGTAGGTTCTGCAGCCTAAAAACCTGCCAGCGCAAGTAGCTTTAGTCCTTTGTTTGATCCATCACTAGTGAACACATGTTGTAGATTGCGATCCTTCTTCCTGTCTGGAATAGCAACCCCTCCTGTGGAAATTGCAGGCATCTGACACAGGATAGCCAAACCAGACTGTCTAGATAAAAGGGCAAGATGAAGAAGTCAGGTGGATCCCACTTCTCCAACCAGATAACTTGATGACATTTTCAAACCTTTTTTTTTTTTTTTAAGCCCAAGCACAGAAAGTTCAGGTATGGAACAGAGCCAGTGCCCATTTATTCTACAGTAAGTGCAGAGACCTGGAATGCTTGGACAAACTAAATTGCTAGTGCCTATCTAAGTCGCTAGTCACTTGTACTGAGCATTTTATCAGTGGTGCCCAGTACAGTGTACCAGTTTTAAAAATAATTTTGTTATCTGTCATTTTACTAAAAATTCAAAGTAGACCTAAAGAGCAGTTACATCCAATTCTACAGAAGGAAGAAACCTCATTAGGAAAAGAAGATTGAAACCCATCCTGTACCCCTCTATAGTGATAAGGCAGCTGCCATTAGAGGGGCTACTGAAATGTGTTCTGTGCAACACTAACACTGGGTGAACACAAGCCAGTTAATCCTAGAATCACTCACAGGGGAGTAAGTCCCATGGAATACAGTGACACATGGGATTATATTGTGAAGATGAAAAATAGGAAGAGTATTAAATAGACTAGGAATGTGCTCACAAAACACTCAGGATTCAAAAAAGCATAATCTGAGAGAGAGGTTAAAAGGAAAAATTACTACATAACTTGAACATCTAATTTCCAAACTGCTAACATTATTGATAGAATCATAGTTCACAATAAGAAACAGAGCAGTTCATAACTGACTGACAAACAAGTCTTAGGGTTTATTTACACTACAATCTTGTATCAGTGATATTCCAATATAGCTGTCATGGCTTCCCTCACAGAACCCTGGTACTTTTACTTGGGACAGGATGCTATCAGATATCTCATCTCCCATAAAACTACAATGCCTAGGGTTTCTTGAAGAGACAGAATAAGTCCAGGGTAGATATGCATCAAGCTTCAAGGTTAAGACACTCCACAGAACTTCCTCTATGAATTTCAGGGAAACATACATTAATTTTTTTCAATTGCTCCATACTTTCCAAACTGTAAGTCTGGTTGAAATATTTTGGGGTTCCTTGTTTTGTCTCAGGTTAGGGCTAACTCCAACCCCATGGCATTCTGAATGCACAACCTGGATTTAAAATCAAAGTAATAGATAACACTAGACCCACCAACACACTGATCCTAATGCATTGAAGAAACAGAATTCCAAGGATTACTCTAGGACAGGAGCTGCTGTATTCCCCAAGCACCAATGAGGCTACTGTCAATGATCAACACCTAAAGGAGTTGAAATGGAATTTTCAGCAGTTTAAAATTTAATTGAACTAGGACAATTACTGGGAATAAACCTCAACAGTATAACACAGGGTTTCCCAAAGTGTCGGTCGCAAGTCGAGCCCTTCTATCCACCCCAGGAGTGTTTGGCTCCAAACTGGAGCCATTCTGGAAGGGAGGTTGTGAGCCCAGTGATGCTGCTGGCTGGAATTACTTACCAGGTCAAACCAGAAGTTACCTCTTAAAACTGGAAGTAGCTTTCAGAGGCTTCTGCAGGCCATTCTGAGGTCTACAGAGGCCAATAGAATGGGTTGCCAACTGACCCAGACCTCCAGAGCAGTGTTTCTCAAACTGTGGGTTGGGACCCACTAGGTGGGTCACGAGACAATTTCAGGTTTGTCCCCATTCATTTCAATATTTTATTTTTAATATATTAAACTTGATGCTACCATGATATGTGACTGCGTTTGGGGAAATGTTATAGACCTGTACTTTTTAAAAAACTACTATGTGTATTCTTTTAACAATGATAGTAAAGGAAACTTACTCCTGGGTAAGTGTGGGTAGGATTGCAGCCTAGAATGGTGAAAAATTTTCCTGCTTGATGATGTCACTTCTGGTCATGACATCACTTCCTGTGGGTCCTGACAGATTCTCATTCTGTCCCGGTGGGTCCTGGTGCTAAATGTGTGAGAACCACTGCTCCAGAGGCTCCCTGGTAAGCCATTCAGGCCAGCAGCATTACAATCCATCATGGAGAACAAGGTGGGTCGCGGCACTAGAATGTTTGGGAACTACTGATATAACAACACATACAAGCTTCTTGGATATGAAGCAGAGAAATTGTAGATCTTAGCACTGTATAGTCAAAGAAAGGACATGACATCTTTTGAGTAGATTCCAAGTTACAAACATTAATGAACATTAACTAGTTACAGATCACAAAATTCTGGAATCCTTTGTGTTTTCAGCATTCCTTGCAAGGACTCATTCATTTCAGCAGCAATCCTATACATGCTTACCTGAGAGTAAGTGCCACTGAACAATGGTATGACGTCAGTGTAAACATGTATAGGACACCTATTACACAGGTTGCAATCCTATACACACTGACATGAGAGTCAATCCCACTAAACTCAAAGAAATTTGTTCAGAATAAACATGCATAAGATTGAACTGTGACAGAGAGAGACCTAATTTTATTTAGTTCTAAATTATTTCTTTACACAAGTGTGCATGGAACTAAGGAAAAATAATCTGACAGAGGACTGGTTTATAGAGTTTGTGATGTGTCTTAGAACAGTATATTAGTACTTATGACATTAAGCAAGCACGTTTAAAACCAAAACATGCACCTTTAATATATTAATACATATGGTGACAAAATACAGCACATACAGAATGCATGTTAAAAATTGGGCACAGTTTTAGTGGATACTACTTTTAAAGGACAATTGAAAGCATAAAGCTTTGAGAGTTTCACAAGCTGAATGATTCGACTAAAAACATACAGGACAAATTTACCAATTTTTCAGAATATATACACACATACACACTCCAAAATTGAAAGTATTTAAGGATCAGACTAAGCTAAGACATGTTGATAGCATGTTTGGATTCTGTAAATGAAACATAAGAGTTTTAAGTTCAGGACTAATAGTCAAATCTATTTTAAGATTGGTAGGAAACAGGCTTTTTGTTAAATTAAGAAGAACTGTAAATATATAAATTAGTAGGAGTTGAGAGAAATAATGTTTTATATGTTTATATGTTCCTGCCTTAATTTGAAGCCACCCAGAAAGCCAATGCTAGCAAGACCGGAGAAACCACTAGCAAGACCAGAGAAATCAAAGCTGAGCTTGACACTAGTGACCAATGCTAGCAAGACCGGAGTAAACACAGTTGAAGTAAGAGTACTAAATAACAGTGAGAACTCCCACCCAAAACAGCATCCTACGGAATTCTCCTCTTCCTTCCTACTGTAATGTCTCGCAATACAAAAACATGATGTGACGGCGCTGCCCTGAAAATCTGTCTGCATCTGTTCTGTCATGGGGCTGGTTTTAGTGGTAGCCACATATCCCATCTAGTTCCAGCCTAACAGCCCAATCCTGTCCCCTACCACCAGCACCAATGGAGCAGTGCCAAAAAGACACACATTCTATTGGGGGGGGAAGCAATCAAACAGCCTGCAGGAGGTAAGTCAAAACATTTTGCACTTAGCTCTTGGTAGGCCGCACAATCACCAGTAGGTCTCTTTGGATATACACCACCTATTTTGGTGGTGTATGGCCAAGGAGAGAAAAGGGGTGGGGAGGCTTTAAGAAAGGATAAGATACAGCAGGCACCATTGCCACCAGATCCAGTCCCTCTCGCCTCCTCCTTACTCCCAGTTCCTCCCCCTCTCCACCCAGAAATGCCCTGGGTTCTCCCATTCACTCCCACTCCCTGCCCAGCCCCTACTATTCTACCTGCACTGTTGTTGCCTAGAGGTGGCCCAGCTGTGCAAAATAAGGAGTCACATTTTGCAACTGCTGTAAAGCACACTGTGTCTGTGGCTGGAACACGTGTCCCCATGGTGAAGGGACTGAGTCCTAAAAAGATTATTCTAAGTATGATCTTGAACTCTGAAACACAAGAATGCAGACTGTCTATTCAAGAACCACTCTTCTGCCCAAGCAATGGCAGTCCTGTATTCCTGCACTGATAAACAACTGCTCTACTCCAAGGCCAACAACAGCTAAAATCTTCAACAGAAATCAGTGCAAGTCTTGGACCAAGATTGCTCCCCAGGCAGTGACCCCCAAACTCTTGTCTCCTGAGGAGCAGCAGTTCTTCTCTAACCAGCATCCCACTTGTTTAAAAGGGAAAGACAGCCAAGAACAGAAGGTGGGTATTATTAAATGGTACAGTGGGGTTTTAGGAACCTCTTAACTGTCCTATGTCAAAAGTTTAGAAACAAGAATGCGCCACCCCTGATTCCAACATTAAAGAATAAGGTTCCTTTATGTGCAATGTGTGTGTATATATATCTCTACCTATGAGACATGCAAGTTTTTAAAAGTAACATCACAACAACATGCACAGATTTGCTCATAGCTGAAATTTTGTACTGAGAAAACAAATGCTATTACCACTAGTTAGTATAAAGTGCAGCTGTAGAAAAAGACTGCTAGCTTAGAGCACTTTCAGAATGTTGAATTGTCCACTCAATAGCATCCCACCCCTGGAGTAACACAGAAAAGATTTACAACATATGGCACAAGGTTCTTTCATCATAACTCCAAACATAGCCTTGAAATTTTAAGAGCCTACAGTAAAATTAGATAACATTTTTGAAAGTGGCAGAATGTATTAGTAGTAATTATATTCTCGAAAAGGTTATACATCAAAGCAGCATACAAAGCAGGCAGCTATTATAACAAGGCCAGCAAAAATGAGAACAGCTTAAACCGAGCATTCATGTTTCTGCCAGATTAATTTTATTATAGATTTGATGCCATTTCACATGTTACCAAATTGACATCTGTCAATTATCTGTTCTGTCAGTCACACAGTGACTTCTGCTTAGAAATCTGGTGAGGTGTGAAGAGGTTGACAGTTGCAGGAGTAGATAGAAAGGAGTGCATGTTTCTTAAATATACAATTCATTAAAAGCTTCCAGAAGAAAACTGTGAACAAGAAATCAGTGGACAGAGCTTTACAGCACAACCCTATGTAAAACAACCTGTACTCAGAAATAAGTCCCACTGAGCTCCTTGGGACTTACTCCCAGGTAAGTGTGTATAGGATTGCAGCCCTGAGTCACATTTAGCGCAGTTGCCCTTCCATGGTGATGCAAGTTCAATTATAAGTTCATTTATGCAAGTTCATTTATAATGATTATTGTAAGCCGCCTTGAGTCCCTTTACGGAGAAAGGCAGGGTATAAATGAAATAAATAATAAATAAATAAGCAAACCGTGACAGATTTACTTAGGCTATAGCTCTTGCAACACACAACCCTTTTCCAATCTTTTGTAGGGCTGAGCTATTCAGTTTCTTCTTGACAGACTACTAATTAATGTTCACTCTGAAGTAAATGAACATAGTTTGATGGATTTATTCCACAGTAAATACGTTTAGGGTGCAATCCTAACTCCTTATGTTAGTGCTTTCCAGCACTGACAAGGGCAATGCAGCTCTGAGGTAAGGGAACAAACATTCCCTTACTTTGAGGAGTCCTTTGTGAGTGACACCCAACTGCAGGATGCAGCACACGTCCCATTGGCACCACTATGCCAGTGCTGGAAAGCATTGACATAAGGGGTTAGGATTGCACCCTTAGTGTTGCATCCAAAGGGCCCAGTTCTATCCAATTTTCCAGAGCAGATACAGCAGTGTCAATAGGGGGTGCACTGCTTCCTGTGATTGGGAGGCAGTCACAGAGGCCTCCTCAAGGTAAAGAAATGTTTGTTCATTATCTCAGGGCTGCATTGTGGTTGCACCGGTGCTAGAAAGTTGGAAAGGATTGGGCCCTAAGAGAATTACACTGGATTGCAGCAGCTGAGAGAGATTCAGAGCTATAGGATCACAGCAAATATACTTGCTGTCAAACAACATGAAACTTCTATTGACTGTCCTCTGCAACTCCACTAACTTATTCTGTCAATACAGATAAACTGAAAACACACTTCATTCATATGACTTCATTCTCATAACTCCCTCCTTCTCTTACCCTGTAAAATATGGGAACACCCTATTTAAAGACATAGGGGATAGTTGCTTGTTTTACTGCCTACCAAAAAACTGACTGCAACAAACAAGGCAAGGTAACGTTTGATCTTGGGAAGTGGATTATGTTCCCTACATAACACTACACATAGGATGACTACAGCAGCATTTACTCTACCCAAAATTTTCAATGCAGTAGGAGATAGGAAACTTCTGTATGTCATGCAATTTCCTCATACTTCATTTGGGGGGCTAAATCCACCTGGGCCAGGCCATCCCTGTGAAGCCAACAGCCAGCCTGAGGGGTTATTCTGAGAACTGTCTGCACAAGACAGGATGCATTTCCTAGTGGAGAGCAATCTGATCACATTGTCTTGCCTCTTTCATACCAGTTTCCCTTCCGGCTGTAAGCTCCAACAAGGACCAAAGTGTTTATCACTCACTCACACAGCAAATTTGATCACTTTGTCTTCTCTGTCGCAAACACAAATACGACACTCCAACATACTGTGAAGAAAGCATGATACAGTAAATTGCTTCCACCACCTGTGCATACACACCAACACTCATGTTCACACCATTGCACAATGAAAGCTGTGCTATCTGAGTGCATTGAACACACATACCAGTTCCTCTACAAAACTTCACTCTGAATGCAAGCAAAATTATTATCAACCTACATAACTCTGCTGGAAAATAAAATAATTCTGGATGTTAGTATTATGTACTGTTATACACATGAACTGCTTTTTGACGTTCTTCAGTGACATGTGAATAATTGAGAGAATTTTGGTGTCCAGCTCTGTCACTAGCAAGGGGGTTAGCTCCATGTTCATAATGCAACTGCATGAGCAAAATATCACTTGCCTTGGATTTTAAAGTGACCCCATATGGCTACTTCATACACCTACCTTTCTAGCATTAGAAGATATTGTGCTCGCCATTAAAGATTCCAAGTAACTACTGAGGCTAACACCTTTCACCGTAATAATGGCTTCTTGAGTTAGCAAAGTTCTGCAAGGGGAAGGGAAAAATGTGTCAGTACAGACCGGATGTCCCCATCTCCAAATTTTGGATTCAAAGCAAAATAAAATTCCAACTTACTTCTCAGGATTTTCAGGATGAGGGGTATAGACCAATCGTTCTTCAACTGATACAAGATTTGTAAGTGTAATCTTAGAGGTAAAAAAAGGAAAAAGGAATGTTAGTTTCTCCAACTGCATTTTTAATTCGTATTTATGATTAAAAAACTGTAACCGATATTCACTGTCAAAACCATTCTGTACTCCCACTTAAATAAACAAAGATCAGCTTCCCTTGAAGTGTTTTAAAGGCCATGTGTCATGTACCACACTGGAATCAAACAGCCAGCAGTCAGCTTCTTTTACAAAAAACACACTTCAGGGCAAGTCATGCTAACAATTCCAGACTGAAAAATACACCAAAACTATATATCTGGAATATGCAGCTTTGGCTATTTAGCTGCATTTTTCTGTCATGAACACAGATAACCTCAAAAACTAGTCAGCAATGCTCCTATCCTACTAACAAAGGCAAACAGCAGGATGTCACTTTGTTACCTACATTAGAGGAACACAACACCATCTTCTTTTCCACTGGATCCACCACAGAATGTTCTTTAATATATGTAACAGTTCTACTTGTTCCTAGGATCTAAATGAGAAGAGCAAACACAGTATTCCAAAGTTACAAGTCAAGTAAAATATTAGCTGTTTGTAATAAATCAATAAGCTACACAGCAATTAAAGCTTGTACACTCAGGTCCAAAAGGTAAAATAGCCATGCATGCTGTCACTCTTGAAGAGCCATCAGCCTGAGCATTTACTAAAACAGCAACTACATGCAATGCGGTCAGAGTAAGACATATATTGAAAGGAAAAAATAGCATTTCTAAATAGTTATGGTGATCATCCATTTCCTATGAAAATTTAACTCATGTACTGCCTCGATGTATTATTGCACCCACCACTCAATTTATATAAATCTTACCGCTTTGACAATACTTGGCAGGCCCCATTCAGTACTCAGCAGTCGGTGACTGTGCAACCGCCCCTGACTATCAAGGCTTCGGTCCAAAACATCAACTCCGACCACAGAAGGGTTCATGGGATTTGGATATTTTCTCATAGCAGCTTTGATGACAGTATCCCATGGGTGTCTAGGAACAAGGAGAGAAACAAATGACAAAAGTCCCAGTGTTGTTTAGTTCCAGCTATGTCCTGAATTTGTATTTCAGGAATGCCAAATATCTAAGTTTCAAGCATTGTTTATTTCATGTCATGTAAGAGTTGGTGCCTGGACTGTTTTCCTCTTCCCTCCTCATCTCCTTTTCTTTTTGTATAGTTGAGTGTAAGCCATTCAAGTGTAAGTCTCTGTGGGGGGCTGCTGAGCTCCATGGCATTGCATGGACCTTGGGCTGATGACACAGATTTCACATGACGCTCAGTGGTGACAGCACCATCAGATCTCTGTGAAATGGCCTTGATTGACGCCTAATCAGTTGGGAGTGCTGTCAGATGGCAAGTGGCGGGGAAGCTTAAATAATGCCATGCCAGGATAGAAAGGGTGGTTACAGAGGGAAGCAGAGCGGTGGGGAGCAGAGAAGGAAGGAAGACCAAATTAAGAAGGGAGTAGAAGGTCAGCAGCAGAGGTAGCCAGACATCGAAGGGACATCAAAGCAGGAAGACAAGAAGAACGTTGGAAGTGAAGAGCAATGATGAGAAGGAACAGAGGGCAGGCAGACAAAAGCAAGCAAGGGGTCCAAGGGAAGAGGACAGAAGAGGAAAGGCTCTCCACAGAGAGCAAGAAGACATTTGCATGGGGGCTACAGTGGGTGTGAGGAACAGCCCAGTGACCCCTGCTACCCAGAGGGACCCCTTTTGTAAGAGCCCACCAGCCATGGCCAGACCCCAAGTGTCCAGCTAATCCCCTAAACAGACTGATCCAGCTGGTCAACCTTCCCCCGGAGTGAGCAGAGCTTCTGCTGACTCTTCAGACAGGCACTTTAGGGGTGCAGATATTGTAGAGCAGTGGTTCCCAAACTGGTGGGTCATGACCCACCATCCTGGGAAGCACGTAGCTCAGGCCCCTTGGGAGGGGGGAAGGCAGCAACATGATCCCCAGGATCGTGGTGCTGCTGGGGGGAGGGGGATTTTTCCAAATGACCAGCTGGAGGGCCCTCTGCAGGGCTCCCCAAGCCTCTGTAACAGTGAAAAAACTCAAATGAAAGCCACTTAAGGTGTTTGACTAAGAACAGGAAGTGGCTTTCAACTGAGTTTTTTTACTATTACAGAGGCTTGGGGAGCACTGCAGGGCTCTGCATACCCCCTAGAGGCTGGTACTCCAGCTGGTAAATTGAAAAAACCCTCCCTCCCCCTCCCCCCCCCAGCCCTGCAATTGTCTCCCCCTCCCCTGCACACACTTACAATGCTCCCAACTCCCTTGAAGGAGTTTGGGAAGCACTGCTATAGAGGGTAAAGCAACCTAGCTTCTGTTATCTCTCAGTGTAGAGTAGCCTTTTGCTGTTGTTTGTGAATAAATGAACCAGAGGAAGCAGCCACTGGCCTAGGTACTCTATGCCCTACCCTCAAGTCCACAGATGTGGACTTACCCTCTTGGGGTGAGGGGGAACAGAGTATGGTCTCAACAGCCATCCTTTGTAAATTATCTTGAGTACACTGCAAGAAAGGATATAAAGTGACAGTTTTAACCTACCTGTAGCAAACTACAGTTTTATATTAAACTTGCAATGTGTGAACATTCTGGCCTCTCAGAGCAAATTGTATGCATACCACATGGTAGTGTTATAGGACAAAGTTTTTGTTTTGATACATTATAAAAACTTGTACAAACTAGAAAAGCTGCTGATTCTGGTTTAGAACACATTTGCTCAAAGAAATCAGCCAAGCTGATATTAGAAGCAGCAGCAGGTCATCTTAACAGCATGAAGTTGGTGCAAGTGTGGCCCAACTCTGAAAACCAACAGGAGGTCTTTCTGAGGGGTATTTTCTTAGCCAGTAATGGACCACTGTCCCTGGAAGAAACTCTTTCCAAAGAACAGGTTTAATACTGTATTTAATTTGTTTGTTAACACATTTTCTTGAGGCAAGTAGAAATGACTCAGGCTTCTCATTGGGGCTATGGGCTCAGTAATTCAGGAATACTTTGTTCCCTGTAATCTTAAAGCCTCCTATTTCTAGGCAGCTATTATCTATTGCGATAAGACCCTCCCCCCATTTATATAGTTATAGGGCCCAATCCTATCCAATGTTCCAGTGCCAACACAGCCACAATGTAGCCCTGAGGTAAGGAAACAAATGTTTCCTTATCTTGAGGCTCCCTGACTGCTTCCCCAGCAGGATGCAGCACACACCCCATTCCTTACCTCAAGGCCTCCGTGACTGCCTCCCGTGCAGGATGTGGCACACACCCTGTTGGCACATCTGCAGTGGTGCTAGAAAGTGTCTCATAGTGTCTCATGTGTACTGTGTCGTGACCTTCTCCAGAAACACATCTCCATGGAGAATATAATGTGCAACTAGGTCTGCTTATGAATTTAGACACCATGATTCAGTAGCAACCTCTTAGCAATTACTGCAATGGTGCTCCCTACAAGCAGCTCCTCTGTAGGCTGCACATCCCTAAAATGCAGCCAACTCTGTGCTGCCATTTGGCTGGAAAACCTAAACTGGTTATTGGTAAGAGGATAACCTCAGTGTTCTACCCTCCTGCTCTCTCATTTCTGATGTATATTAAGAAGTTCTACTAAGCAGCTAGCAATCAACTTCGTATGGCATTATACAAGTACTAAAGTTGCAGCAAAAACTTTGCATAGCAAATATCCCTAGCAAAAACTTGCTCAATGTTGCTAAGACCTTGAAAGACACTCTATTCCCACAATTAGCTTTCAAGAGCACTTTAAAAGTCCTTTACAGTTTACCCTTTAATTGCCCTTCCAGGTAGTTAGTGATCATTCACCACAGTCAATATAAAACTTCAGATGGCAAACAAGAGGCCAGGACCTGTGCCATTTCTAATTTCTGCACTGTTCTGTACTAAATTTCTGTACATATATCAAGTGCCCAGTGTACACAAGCCCTTCTAGCATCACCCGGTTGAAAGGTCCATCAAAGGGAGCATTTCAAAATATACTGCTGGATCAATAATTTGATGGCAGCTCTTCCTGGGCATAGCAGCAGTGACCTGCTTGACAGATATTAAATTTAAAACAAAATTCCCTCTAGGGAGGAAGCATTCAATAATTAATAAGAAATCTTTACAGCTGAAGCCTATTCACAACATAAGAACATAAGAATAGCCCCACTGGATCAGGCCATAGGCCCATCTAGTCCAGCTTCCTCTATCTCACAGCAGCCCACCAAATGCCCCAGGGAGCACACCAGACAACAAGAGACCTGCATCCTGGTGCCCTCCTTTGCATCTCACATAGCCCATTTCTAAAATCAGGAGGTTGCACATACACATCATGGCTTTTAACCCGTAATGGATTTTTCCTCCAGAAACTTGTCCAATCCCCTTTTAAAGGCATCTAGGCCAGATGCCATCACCACATCCTGCGGCAAGGAGTTCCACAGACCAATCACATGCTAAGTAAATAAATATTTTCTTTTGTCTGTCCTAACTCTCCCAATACTCCATTTTAGTGGATGTCCCCTGGTTCCGGTGTTATGTGAGAAACACATTTGCTCAGAACCAGGCCCCACTGACTTCAATTGAACTTACTCCCAAGTGCACAGAACTGCAACCTAAGTATTTGGTTTCATGCACAATTCCAGAATAAGAAACTTAGTTCCTTCATTTTCTCTGGAGGATATTCTTTGAAAGACTGACATTAACTCAGGACTGAATTTTTTTAAAAATCCAACTTGTATTCATAATCTTAAGGCTTATAAAACATAGTACAGACACTCTTTATGAAGGTTAACATTTGACTGGCATACAGATTCATTCCGGAAGATATCTAATAAACACAGGTCTCTCATGCTCAAGTTCATTTTGAGATAATCATACAACTGTAGCACTGCACATTTCTTCAATATGACCTGCAAAACTGTTCCTGTCTGTCACTTTCAAGAAGCAGGTGGACATTTTTATTCCAGACAAGAACAGAGAATGTCAAGTTGAGCTCTGTGGTTAATTATGAGGACGCAAGAAGTTGTTTTATAGTACACTGACTATTTATGGGCAAGTTATGCTACTCAAACAGAATAATTCTAGTTGTCTGCTTTCCACGGCAGGTACTATACTATATGTAACTGCTGGACTGTTGCTGTGGATTCTCAATAGGTGTGTTACAGGTTTATCACACAAATCAAAAATGTTGTATTGATTTGGCTCTTTTTCTGAAGGGTTAACAAGCTCTCTTGCTAGTAAAGCAAAACAAGAACAATCCAACCTATCAGAATACATCCCCCCCCCATTTACATGTGAAGAATAGGTCTCCCAAATTTTCTCACTCCAAAACTCCAGCAGCACAGCTCAGTTATCTTTACAAACAAAGATGGTACTCCTCCCCCCTCCTTTTAGCCACTCTCCCCTGAAGTACTAATTTCCTGTTTAATTTGCTAGACAGAGCAGTCTCACCACTTCCTTTGCACTCTTTAATTGCAAACGTACTTATTGCCCTGGGCTTCTTGCCTAGCTCAGTTTCTTAGAAGGGAAAAAGAGGAAGCACCAGACCTGACAACAGCCCCAAAGCACCTCCCAGAACACACAGCACAAAGACCAGTTCAGTGCTGAATGCAGAACTCTGGGTCTCAAGAGTGACATCAAGTAGCCTTGAAGTATTCATTGGTCAGACCTGCCAACTTGCTGTCAATGAAATTCATCCTAATAGAAAGGTGGTTTATGTACAGTGAAGTGGTTTTAGGAACTAGGTCTCCCTAGCAGCAGGTGAATATATAGCAGAGATCTGTAGCTGTGACATGACCTTGAAAAGGAAATTGTCACCTTTGTCTCAGATACTCCTTGTACTGTATTTACATAAAAGGAAGGGAAATGGGGACAGTTCACTAAATGGCTACAATCTCTCATCCTCTCCCCTCCCCAATAAAAAAGATTAAGTGTTTCAGACCTATCATGAATAACAGGTCTGATCTGTTTTAAATGATATGGTTGAATTCTGGACTATTCTAGCTGGCAGTGTAGGAGTTATATTTTAAACTGCCCTCCCATCCAAAAACTGCCTACGCTGGAGGCAGTTAATGCACTGGAGGACAGATTTAGCGTAAACCTCTCCTTGATTTGCTACTTCAAATATCACTTTCCTCCTGCTGAAATCTGAAAAGGAGCAGGCTAGAATTCTCTATCACCTCACCTTACCTCCTCCCTCTGCCATTCAATGTGTAAGGCAGGGGAGTTAAACATAAGGAATGGGGGGGGAGTGGATGTGGTCCCTGGAAGCTTTCTATCCGGCCCTCAGGCTCTCAGCTGCTGAGCAGTGCTGAGGTGTTACTGCTGAAAGGGCAGCCCACATGAAAATAGGGCTCTCCGATATTTTGAAAGATGATCCAGAATTGCCTTATTTTCTCTTCTGTCCTTTGCAGCTTATGATTTCCTAAGTGAGGAGAAGTGCTTATTTTTGGTTATGATCTGTTTAATGACATCACTTCCAGCCCTCAGCAGGTATCATGAATGCTATTCAGCCCTTGGCATGAAACGACCTGCTGTAAGGAGTCACACAGCTGACCCTGTGAACGGGCCAAAGCCTTCATTTAACAGAAACCCATTCAGACCTCCACTATGCAATGAACCTTGATACAGTTATGATGGGTCCACCTTCCTTGTGCTGGCTGGCTGGCTGGCAGGAGCTACCCAGAGTTTCAGGCTGCTGGGGTCTTTCCCCATCTTACCTGGAGGACCTGGGCTCTTGCTCTCAGCTTCCTCCTCTCATTCCTGGGGGAAGGACCCCAGCACCTTTGGAGAGGCCAAAGGTGGCACCTGGAATCTTCAAACTCAAGGATGTGCAGTGGGGTGGGGAGGCAGATGAGGCAAGGTGTCCCCACTGAGTGAGGCACCCAAGCGCTTTGTGTATGGGTTGTGTGTGCTTGGGTGCCTCACGTGACAGTGCCACTTTTTGAAGGACTCTTTTCACCTGCGCCGGGTGAGGAGGGCGCGCTGAGCAAGAGTCCAGGTGCTCCCAGTGGACCCCCCACCCCTGGGTCTCCCCCTTCCTGAGCCTCCTCCTCCCCCCCTTACCCGAACTCGTGCTCCGAGCTCCAGATCTTCATCTCGAGGGTTCCGCAGGGCTGGCGATGGCGGCTCAATGGGAGGAAGGAGACCGGCTCCTCGGCTCGGGCAGCAGGAAGGGAAGGGAAGGGTGGCGCTTGGCCCGGAAAGGAGGAGGGAGGGAAGGGCCGATGACGCCAGGCGCGCCGTGCTCGTCACCGGCGGGCAGGCTGCCCTTGTGCGTCAGCAGGACTGGCGGGGGCAGTGCAACCCTGGTGGCGCCGGACGCGGGAGCCCGCTGCCCCTGACCTCGCCGGGTGCCTCCCCGAGTCGCAGGGCGTGCGCTCGCTCCTGGGATCCAGCCCAGCGCTCCCAGTCCCACGACCTTTTGCCTGCGCTGCGGAGGGAGTACCCCCCGTGCAAGGCGCTAAGGTCGTGCCTGGACTAGCCTGTACGCAACACGGAGTAAGCCCAGCCCTCTCCAGCTTTCCAGCCCCGATGCACCCCCCAAGTAAGGGAATCAGCAGTCCCTACCTTGAGGAGACCTCCGTGACTGTCATTGGGTTTTTCTCTGTAAACCGCTTTGTGAACTTTTAGTTGAAAAGCGGTATATAAATACTGTTGTTATTATTATTATTATTAATAATAATAATAATAATGACTCCCCCCCACTGCACAATGCAGCGCACACCCCTTTGGCACCGCTGCATCAGCCCTGGAAAGTTGCATTGGATGGGACCCTTTGGCTGGAATCCTGTATGCACATTGCACACTCATCCGGAGTCAACCCTTTGAACGTGAGGAATGACTTCTCAGTCAAGCATGCACAGGATTTTATACGAATGAAAGGGGGGGAAGCCTCCTGTAGTTCTTTCCTTTAGTAAGGGTAAAGTGGCTCTCAGCATATGTTTCAATGAGATCCCTTGCGACTTATGAACTGCTTAAAGTCTTCTGGATGAAATCACTTTTTACGCAGGGCTGGTCCAGCCATAAAATAGACTGAGGGCCCAATCCTATCCAACTTTCCAGTTCTGGTGTAACCACAGTGCAGCCCCATAGTAAGGGAACAAATGTTCCCAAACCTTGACAAGGCCTCAGTGACTCCCCATCCACCACAGGATGCAGTGCATGCCCCATGGGAACAGCTACAATGGCACTGGAAAATTGAATAGGATTGGGCCCTGAAGCTACAAGCCTATCCACACTTACCTGGGACCATTGCCTATAATGGGACTTACTTCTAAGTCAGCCATTTTCAACCAATGTGCTGTGGCACACTGGTGTGCCGTGAGTGGTCCACAGGTGTGCCACAGGAATTTGGGGGAAGGTCATTTATAAATAGGGCCAATGGGAAATGTGAGCCCCCACTGGCAGCATGGTGTGCCTTGTCAATTGTCAAAAACCTGGTGGTGTGCCTTGAGCATTTTAGTGCCTTGTCAGTGTGCCCTGAGATGAAAAAGGTTGAAAATCACTGTTCTAAGTGGACATGCATAAGACTGGGTTCTGTGGCTACAAACCTATAGACACTTTCCTGGGAGTAAGCCCCATTGAATAGAATGGGACTTACTTCTGAGTAGACATGCATAGGATAGGACTGAAGCAGCTGCTTTAAGTGAGAGAGCGGTGTTGAAGAAGGCAGTGAATTGATGAGGGTCCAGTGCCCCACATGGATCTGCCTATCTCCCCTGACCCATCAGGCATCCAGCCACTTCACCCCATGCTTGGATCCTTTTCTCAGTCAGATCCTGTGGGCAAGAAAGAGGAGGATAGGGGCAGAGGCAACCCACATCTTCTTCCATGCCACTGCTGCAATCACAGAGCATCTAGTGCTGGTGAAATGCAGCAGGGCAGCATCAAATGAATTCTGTCCTAAATATTCTGTTTCCATAAGAGCACTCAAAACAGGGATTCTCCCATCTTAACCTCCTTCTTACCCACCTGGCAACAATCAGGTTCATACCCAGCTGTGTTTTCAAAACAAAGGTTAAGAAGAGCATGTAGGGAGTAGAAGAGAACTCTACTCCCAGCATGCTTCACTCAGCTTGTTTGCCTGAATGTGGCAAGGCAGGAACAAACAGGAGGCAGCAGAGATCCATGGGGGGGGGGGGTGTTCAGAGATTGCTGTGCTCTGCCATCTTTGCCTGCTCAGCAGCTTCTTAAAAAAATAATAATTCTGGGCATTCTCTGACCCACTACCAGTGACTGCAGTGCTCTGTTCTCCTCCTCCAGTGGTCGAGGAGGCAAAGGCTGCTGGGAGTGTGCCTTGGCACCAACATTACTTGCCTACCAAACACCCCACTCCCTATCATCTTCACTGCCACATTAGCTTCCTCTCCTGCAGCTTGAAAAGGGCAGCAGGATAAAAATGAAGTGAGAGGCTCCCCCTTGGCAGTGAGCATTTGCATGAGTGGCATCAGAGGATTTGTGGATTGTTTCTGGCTCTTGGCTATTTGTGCCACTGTAACTCCTATTAGTAGATGGCTACCAACAGTAGCTTAACCTTTTTTGGGTCATGGGCTAGTGTTCCCTCTAAGTTGTGAGGCCACATGGTGGCACAGCTTAAATCCAAGCTCTGTGCAGCTCAGAGCTCAGCTTGGCTTTCAGAGATCCTATGGAAAGAATCTGCACAGTAGAACAGACCCCTAGAGGGAACACTGATTGACCCCTTTGAAAATCTGATGAAAGATATGAATCTACTCTCCAGAAAAATGCACAAACACATAGTGGATCTTGGACTCCACTGGTTAAGAACCTTTTGTCTCTATTAAAATGTACTCATGATCTGAAGTCTACAGAGTGTGGTGTGAGAAGAATTATTTATTTATTTTATTCACGCTTGAGGTACGTAGTTCCTCCCATCCTTTTATCCTCACAAGAACGCTGTGAGGTAGGGGAGGCTGAGAGAGAGTGACTGGTCCAAGGTCACCCAGGAAGCGTTGTGGCTGAAACTGGAGCTTCCTATTCAACCTTCCAGACCTGATGCAGCCCTGCCACTAGGGTGTGTGCTGCATCCTGTGGTGGTGGGGCAGTCACAGAGGCCTCCTTAAAATAAAGAAATGTTTGCTACCTTATCACAGGGCTGCATTGCAGATACATCACTGTGGGAAAGCTGGGTAGCATTTGGCCCTAACTCCCAAGCGCTGCACCGTCCTTGCTCTCAATTATAACCTCATTTTCAGCTGGGAGGAGAATTAAAAAGAAAAAAAGGCGAGATAACTGTGACTTGAGACTCCACTCCAAGCTTGAACTCCACCCAGCTCTTCCACAGTGGAGACTTGAGTGGAGCCGGGTGTTACAATCCAGTTGATTTTGCACAGGACTTCCAAGATCCCTGCATACTTGGATCCCGATCCTATGCATGACTACTCAGAAGTCCCATTCTAGTCAATGGGGCTTCCTCCCAGGAAAGTGTGGACAGGATTGCAGCCTCAGTGCACAAGCCTATGCCTGCCTACTCAGAAGTGAGTCAGCGGGGCTTCCTCCCAGCGAAGTGCGGGTGGGATGCAGCCGTGGCGGGCTCTGCGTGTCCCGGGCGTCCCTGCCAGACCGCTTCCCTTCCACCGCTGCTGTGTCAGCCTGACTCAGCACAGCGGCCCGGACCAATCGCAGCCAAGACTGAGGTCAGCAGGCGGCCCTGTCGGGGAGGCCGCGCGCGCTCAGGGAGCACCTTGGCAGTCCGGGGGGGAAGAGGCGGGGCTGAGCAGCGCAGGGCGGCGTCACGCGTCACGCGTCGCGCCGGGGGCGGGCCAGGCCAGACCAGGCCCGTGCGTGTGCCTGCCCACCCGAGGAGGCGAGCGCTGCTGCGGGCCTGCTGCGTGGCCATGGCTCACCGCTACCTGAGACTCTCGCGGGGCTGCTGCCGGCGGGCTCCCCTGTGGAGCCGAGGCCTGGCGGCGCCGCCGCCCTCCTGCCTGACGCCGGTGAGCAGCACTGAGACGCCGGGCCGGGCCGGGGGAGGCGCCACTCCCGGTGGTGGCAAGTGACCGAGTCGCCCTGTGAGCTCGCGCTCTGGGTCGCCGAAAGGGCTGGCTCGGTGCCCCGCCTGCCCCACTGACTGGAATGGACTTACTTCTGGGTAGGCAGGCGCAGGCTTGGGCTCTCTCCCGCCCACACTTCCCTGGGAGGAAGCCCCATTGACTCGAGTGGGGCTTACTTTTGAGTAGACAGGCATAGGGTGGGGCTCTGTCTCACCCACACTTTCCTGGGAGGAAGCCTCATTGAGTACAATGGGACTGACTTGTGAGTAGACAGGCATAGATTGTGCCCTGAGGCTGCAATCCTGTCAACACTTTTCTGGGAGGAAGCCCCTCTGACTACAGCGGGACTTACTTCTGAGTAGACAGGCGTAGGACTGGGCTCAGAGTCTGGTGGGGAGAGCAGCAGCCTCTGCGGGAGGGGTCTCTGGAGTGACCTGCTGACTGGCCCTTCCTGCCCACCACACAGCCCACAAATGTTGGTCCCAGGATGGTGATGGTGATAATATAAAAACAATATTTCTGTGTAGCACTTTTGATTGTTCAAGAGCTTCTTTGCAACCTTTTTAGCAGAGCTCTTGGTGTCAGGCATGATGGTTGCTGTATTGCAAAGGGGCTGCTTGGAAGGTTGGAAGGCTTGCTTGCTTCCATTCCCTCAAGAATTCGTATCTTAATTATTTATTCAATTTGTCTTTCTCCCCAGAGGCACCCAAGGCAGCTAAGGATTAAAATACATAAAGATATACATAAAGAACAATAAGATTCAAACAAAATTATAAAATAGACCAGTGATTTTCAACCTTTTTCATCTCATGGTGCACTAACAAGTTGCTAAAATTTTCAAGGCACACCATCTGCGTGTGTGTTTTTTTTGACAAGGCATCCCATGCTGCTGGTGGGGGGCTCATATTCCCCAATGGCCTTATTAATAAATGATCCTCCTCCAAACCCCCACGGCACACTTGCATACAGGCACACCAGTGTGCCACAACACACTGGTTGAAAATACCTGAAATAGACAATAAAAGCTAAAGGGCAGCAGCAATAAAAATAATCAGTTAATAATAATAATAAAACTTTATTTTTATCCCGCCCTTCTCCCTAACGGGACCCAGGGCGGCTAACAACATATTAAAAAAACAGATTTTAAAAACATTAATACATAGCGGATAAAAACATTTAAAAACACATTACAGAGGCCATAAAAACAGTAGTCAGATTAAAAGACAGAATAAAAGAGCAAGTCATCGAGGAATCAAGCCTGTAAAAAACTAAAAGATGTATAAAAATGTTAAGAAGGCCAGAAATCAGAAGGCTTGTTTAAACAACAGTGTTTTTAGGCCTCGCCGAAAACTCTCAAGAGAGGGAGCCATTCTCAAATCAAGGGGAAGGGAGTTCCATAATGTTGGTGCCACTACCGAGAAGGCCCTATATCTTGCAGCCGCCCCCGGGACCTCCTTGGGTGGTGGCACTTGCAAAAAGGCCTTCTCTGATGACCTGAGATGGCGAGCTGGATTGTACGGGAGTAGGCAGTCTCTAAGATATCCTGGCCCAGAGCAGTATAGGGCTTTAAAGGTCAAAACCAGCACCTTGAATTGGGCCCGGAAACGAATGGGCAGCCAATGTAGCCCCCGGAGAAGCAGACTGACAGAGTCAAACCGCCTGGCTCCGGTGACCACACGGGCCGCCGCATTCTGTACTAATTGTAGTTTCCGAACCGTCTTCAGGGGCAGCCCCACATAGAGCGCGTTACAGTAATCTAACCTTGATGTCACCGTGGCATGGATCACCGTGGCCAGGTCTGCACGATCCAAGTACGGTCGCAGCTGGCGCACCAGCCGAAGCTGAGCAAAGGCCCCCCTAGCCACAGCCACCACCTGGGAATCCAGGAGCAGCTGCGAGTCCAGGAGGACCCCCAAGCTGCAAGCCTGCTCCTTCAGAGGGAGTGCAACCCCATTCAGCGCAAGCCGATAGTCCAGCACCTGCATCGAGGATTTCCGAACCAGGAGAGCCTCTGTCTTATCCAGATTTAATTTCAGCTTGTTAGCCCCCATCCAGATCCTCACTGCTTCCAGACAGCGCTCCAGGCCCTCAACCGCCACCCTGGAGTCTGGAGGAAAGGAGAGATAGAGCTGGGTGTCATCAGCATATTGATGACACCTCACTCCAAACCCCCGGATGACCTCTCCCAGCAGTTTCATGTAGATATTAAATAGCATGGGGGACAGAATTGAACCCTGCGGCACCCCGCACCTCAAGGGCCAGGGTGTCGAACAGGCATCCCCCAGCACCACCATCTGGGACCGACCCTCCAAGTAGGAGCGGAACCACTGCAAAACAGTGCCTCCAACTCCCAACTCGGCCAATCGGCCCAGAAGGATACCATGGTCGATGGTATCAAAAGCCGAAAGTAATTAATAAACATTAATTACTGAAAACAAAATCTTAGGTGACATTTGAACTAGGGACTCCTTGATTAACTACTAGGTTAGTCTTATTGCTGTACTTGTACTTGTACTTGTACTTGTACTTGGCTGTACTTGTCGTAAGAGGCGACTAAACAGCCACCGGGTAGATGGGACTCGTCAGCCTAGGAAGGCAGCTCATCTAAGAGAAGGAAACTCTGACCTCAAACCTCCACTGCCTTGTGGCTACATCCAGTTCTGGAAAAGGCTTCAGGAGTCAACCTCGAGGCAAAATCAGGAGCCGGAGTCCCTTAGGCAGTTCATGGCTGAACACAGTCACGTTCTGGCAACTCCTACGACGCCGCTGGAACCAACCGTATTGGCTTCTGCCTTTCCATTGGACCATTCCAGCGACGTGGAGAGGGGGGATTTGCTGCATGGGTAACAGCCTATCCTCCATACCTTCTTTACCCAGGCTTCGCGCACTGGAGAGGACACTCCAACTTCGCCATACGGCGTCGGCACAACACGGGAAGCATCAGTTTACCGGTTATAAGTCTTTGCTCGATTGGCGTAGAGCATGACGCCAGGGGCTGCTTCCGACGGTGGGAGAGATCATTGCATCTCATTGGGCAGCTACCGCCCGCCTTAAGCTGGGCAGTCCCCAGCCAGTAAGGTGTTGCCTCGCCACGGTTCGTTAACCTCATGGGGTGCGTGGGGTTTAGGGTGAAAACCGACAAGCGGATCGACAACTCTGCACCATGCAACAGAAAACAGAAAACTACTGCCCTAAAGCTGGGCACCTGGAACGTTAGGACAATGACACCTGGCTTCTCTGATGACCTGCAAGAAATAGATGACGCACGCAAAACAGCTGTCATCGACATGGAGCTGAGCAGACTGCAGATGGACATCGTCGCCCTTCAAGAGACTAGGCTGCCAGATTCCGGATCTGTCAAGGAGAGAAATTTCTCATTTTTCTGGCAGGGAAAACCACCAAACGAAACCAGGGAACATGGCGTTGGCTTTGCGGTCAGAAATACCCTGCTGAAATCCATCATCCCACCTACTGTGGGAAGTGAAAGAATTTTGTCCCTGCAGCTCCAGTCATCAGCAGGACCTATCACTCTCATCAGTGCTTATGCACCGACTCTGTCGTCTCCAGCAGAAGCCAAAGACAAATTCTATGATGACCTGGCCACCACTGTCAAGAAAATCCCTGTAAAAGAGCCATTGTTCATCCTCGGCGGCGGCGAGTCTTATTGCTGCATTCTGAACCTGAACTGAGAGGTCTAAGACTTGGTTGCATGGCCCCTTGGATGTGTAAACAAACTGAAGGTTGAAGTGTCTTAAGGGAGTATTATCTCCATGTAACCGGTGGTGTAAGTTGCTATTTATTTAGGCTTGGACAGTATTTTTCTGTATGTTTTACAGATACTCTGTATCTTAAAAAAAAACAGTCACAGACTGTAGTTCTGTTTCTTTTTCAGTCTGAGTGATGCAATTAAGAGTGCAATCAATGTCATGTCTACTCATAAGTAGGGGGACTTACTCCTGGGTAAGTGTGCCTTGGATTGAATCCTGAGGAAAGTCTATGGCATCGTGAATGAATGGACAGAAAGTTGAGCATGGTCCATCAGTGATTGTTAACCAATCTCTGGTGGAACACTTGGTACTTCTTGTTTACTGGGATTTTTGCAAAGAACTCTGGACACTATGGAACTCGATTATGATCCTGCAAGGTTCTTCTTCTGTTGTTAATCAAAAATATATATGTGGGATTGTTTGATACATCTAGTTATGCCTTAACCATTAAGAGAGCCTGAGTATGCTTTGCTTTTCTGTATGAGGTTATGAAACTAAATTAATTGGAAAATTAAACAATCACTTACTGCTGCTACTACTGATGGTAGCAGGCAGTGTGCTGGGAAATATACTGAGGTCTGTGTGTGAAGAAAAAAAAAAGGTGGAGGGACTGATTTCAAAATCCAATCCTCTTGTGCTGTATGGTCGTATCACATTGAATTTGAGCTGAGCAGAGTTACAGTCAGGTTACTTTCAGTAAATAAGCCCACTCTCATGTGCCATGTTACTTACATGTTACATTGCAAGATTGAGGGCCCTAACATGGGGTATAAATATCTTAAATAAATAAATTCATGTTGCGGTATTGGCAAGACTTTAACCACATTCCAGTAGCCCAGTTTTTGGTAGCTGTGTCTACTTGGGACTCTCAGTGGTCCAAAAAGTGTTTGCTGATTAATAAGTAGCAAGGAGTTTGTTTCTTGTTCAATAAAGAAACATAATTTGTTTTTCTTAGACAGACATAAGCTCCTCTATTTTCTCTAAACTATTAGACAAAATTGATTTTTATATGCTTGTTTATGGGATTGCTAATACAAACAGGAATATGTTGGAAGCATACCTAACTGAAGATGCCAGGAAACCTGTTAGTCTTATAGTAATCACTTTTCTTGTTTTCAGCTGCAGGACCAAGTTGCCACCCAGGTCCCTACGAACAGAAACAATATATTTGCAAATGTAATTGCTGCTTATAGAAGGCTCTTCTCTCAGCCTCCTAAAGGTAATTAATGCTGTACAATAAAAGTATGATCATATTGTTCCCTTGTATTGTGGAGTTAAAACTCCTTTTGACAATAAATGTCAATGTTAACTAATTTTGAGTTTTTCAAAGGGACGATCTTCAGGCCTTTCTGTTTTGTCCCATATTTAAAATGCCCCACAAAATGTTTTACTCTGTCATAGATGGTTCATACAAGTCAACAGTCGTATACCTTAAAGAACTGCACTGTGTGATGCTTCCGTGGAGTGACATTAGGATCAGGTGTAAGATTCAGGTTTGTATCCTGAGGTTTTGCAGAGCATCACTCTGTCTTCAAAAGATGTCATCAAGGACCTCTGAGAACAGAACAAGCTCCTGAATGGAGTAGCATCTCACAAAACCTTAAGATACAACTCTGAATCCTTTGGTTTCATTGTTGTATGTATATGAATTTTTTAACACTTCTTAACATTGAAAATTCCTTTTGCTAAACCACACAGTATTTTGTGGGAAGAATTTCCAAATAAGGGGAGGCTAATCTTTTCAGTAGGGCGCATACTTGCTTCTCTCTGAATGTCAGTAACTTCTGGAACGACACTTACTGAAAATCCTGAATATGAGTGGTCTGGAGCTAAAATTTGGATAGATGTATATTCTTCAGTCATGTCCTTCCTTGGCTCTTATTCCCCTCGAATTGTGGTTCCTTGTTTTCAAGAATTCCTCTTGACTGCCCACCTTATTCCATTGATACGAATGCTACAAAGGTATTCTTGTTTTTGGGTTCTTTGGGATATTTAGCTGTTCTTTCTCAGAGGCTATTAATTTTTCTTTGTCAAATCATATGCTTCCTTCAGATTCCTGAAGAAGCAAGGAATTTGTATGTGCACACATTTCTTATGTCCAGAAAACCATTCCAGACCATACAGCAAATGGCACCCTACCCGGGGCTTCATTTGCGCTATAGACAAACTCTTGAGGCTTCATTGCAGTACAGGGACAAAAGTGCTGCTGAGCATGTACAAAGTGCACTTTCCTTACTATTGAACAACTACTGTTTATACACTCTCTTAGAATAACAGAACCTGACTTTACAGACCCATGACATGATTTTCAGACACACCTTAATCCCATTACTCATTTAGAAATTAAGCATTGGTTCTCTGGGCAAGGAAGAGGTGGCATTGTCCATTCCTAGGTTGGCCCCTTCCCTCAGGAGTCTGTCCTAAAGGCAAAGGCTGTCTCCATGGGGCATCCCTACTTCCTCCCAGACCAGCTTTGCCTTAGGAGGAGAACAGTCATATCCCTGGTCGTGCCAGAGCACGACCCCTTTAAAAAAAAGACTAAATTCAGGAGAGAGGGGGCTGCCCCTGTCCAGTGAGTTACAATCTTCCCCCTCTCTGGAATTTTCCTTCAGAAGTTGAACACTTTTTTTTTTTCAGATAGCTTCTTTATTGTAGTTAAGATGGGTGGTGGGTTATTGTTGGGATTAGCTTTCTACTGCTGCAGCATGCTGTTTTTTTGGTTTGTACTGTGAACTGTGGTTTTGGCTGTGAACTTATGGTGGTTTTTATGCAGCTGTGTTTTCTTGATGGTTTCATGTTGTTGCTTTTGTTATGTGGCTTTATGAATGCTGATGACTGCTAGGGAGAGCCAAATCCTATTCATCTTTCCAGCTCCAATGAAGCCCCAAGGTAAGGGAACAAATGTTCTCATACATTGAGGAGGCCTCTGTGACCGCCCTCCCACCATTGGATGCAGCACACGGCCTTGGGTGCCTTCTCCTTTTGGGAATACTCAAAAAAATAAACCCAGAAACTAATCCTCCTTTTCCCATCTTTATTACCCACTTCCTTTTGTGGTAAGACGTTATTGTCCTGACTGCATTACAAAATAATTACGATGTTCTTTTCTCTTTTGTGCGCTAAACAGGATTTGAAAAATATTTTCCTGAAGGAAAGAAACCTAATGAAGCAAAAGGAACAGATGGAGAAACAAAAGGTACTAAGAAATGTTTTTATTTGAGATTTGTATGTAAGATGATTTTGTGAGTAGTTAAGATGTAAAGCAACTACAAGCTCTGGCTTAGATCTTGAGCCCTAGCTGTGCTGGTGGTCAACAGGGAAGTGACCATGATAACCACTTTTTCTTGTGGTTTACTTCTGTTTTGTGGCAAGCATTTCACCTGTTAGATATTCACTTTCTATAATGCTGTTTTCTGAAATTGTCATCTGCATCTTTGGAATCCTTTATCGGGTGTTTGCTTATGTGCTTTTGGTCAAGATCTACATATTGATAGAAAATCTACATTGACTGGCTTGATTTGCATCCTGTCTTGTGTGTCTTTTTTGTTAGCAGTAGTTGTCCTGGATGCTGAAGTATGGTCATAAGCAAATAACTGAGTATCCATTGAAAAATGAGGATGTATGATGTGAAGACATGTAAACAGAGCTTGCCACCTGAAATCACAGTAGTCTTAATCGCTCATGATGATCACGTATATATTAATAAATAGGAGTGGATAAGGTGATCAAAAGCTAAACATGAACTGAAAAATTGAGTATGCATCATTTATTAACTGGATGTAATTTAAGCCAGTATGTGATAGGACATGAGGTGTATCTGAGACACCTTAAATCTCAATCATAACTTGTTTGTACCACCTTAAAAGCCTCTCCTTATGTTGCACCTTCTGAAGCAGTGCTTGCACAGCTTTTAATATGCACCATCCTCAACACCGTTGTATTATTTTAATAGTACTCTATGTATGTTATGGTCTTTTAAAATTTTCAAATCATAAATTTCATATACTTTTGTCAAGAAAAGGGGCTTCCAGCAGAAGGAAGGGGAGTAGTACTTAGTAGTTAACGCATATGCACTGATTCCAGCTCCCAGCTTTCCCTTTACTGAACCATAAGCTTGGTAAATTGTGTCTTCTGCCACAATCCCAAGCTACAGGAATCAGGCAGAGGAGGATCAACTGGGAAATCCACAAAATTATGTATGGAATGGATAGTGAGAAATTCTTTTTCTTCTCACGCAAGAAGAAGGGGGCATCCACTAAAATTGACTAGTGGCAGAGTTAGAACAGACAAAAAGAAAATAGCATGTAATTAATCTGTAGCACTTCTTGCCACAGAATGTTGTGATGACACCTGGCCTAGATGTCTTTAAAAGGGAATTTAACAAATTTATGAAGGAAAAGTCCATCACAAATTCTAAGGCATGATGACTGTATGCAATCTCTGGATTTTAGAGGTAGCTTATCTCTGAATACCAGGTGCAAAGTAGCAGCAACAGGATGTTTTGTTATCTGTGTGCTCCCAGAGGCTCTGGTGAGATAAAGGACACTCAGGACATACTAAATGGGTCCTTGGCCTGATAATAGCAGGGCTCTTTTTATAACAAAACCTGCATACAAAGTGTGACCAAGCAGCTTTTTAGGCTGCTGAACCTGCACATGGGCCTCAAGGTAATCTCTACTAGATGAAAAGAGGAGAAAGAGGGCGGAAGGAGACATACAAATGTTGTTTTCATAGGCAGCAGCATGTTTGCTTTAATGTCAAGTTTGACTTTTAATCTCTTAGCTATAAGTATAAATATGGTCATTACAAAGTCAACAATATAAAGAACTCTAGAACAGTAATCTTACCTAATGGTTGTGAAAAAAAAATTTTTTTTGGTAGAATGATGTATGTTAAGTGTGTATGTTTGTGTTTTTCAATAGATACAAAGCTGACTAATTCCCAACGAACTGCTCGAACTAGCAGTGGAGGAGGAGGAGGTGGTGGTGGAGGGAAAAAAGGTGGCAAGAAAGAAGATACTAGTTGGTGGTCCAGATTACAAAAGGTCTCAGTTCAGCTTTTGGGGAGTCACCAGTTATTGACTTTCTTTACTCTGAATCTTTATTCTGTAATACACCAGTTAAAAGGCTTTTCTCGTTCATGGCTTGCCTTTAAAAACTAAATTGTACCAGCAGAGATGGGAAACATGTAGTTCTTGGGTTCTAGAGATTGGATGTTGCCTGAAATGAAGATTCTAAAATAGATCAAACTTATAATAACTTCAGTAAATCATATTTTGATGCTTTTTACTGCAGAAATATTGACCAATGGACTTCTTTAAACAGGTGGAATCTTGAAACTACTCTAGTAGCACAATCAGTGTATGTTTACTTGGAAGTCAGTTTCATTGAATTAAATGGGACTTACTTGCAAATAAGCATTTGTGGTATGAATGAGGCTTAAGCTTATAGTGGCCCTGATTAATGGCCTTATAGGGTACAATATGTATGTTAAACTCTTGTAAAACCAAACCTCACTTACTTCAATATTTATTTATAAGATTTCTATTTCACCCTTTCCTTCCATATTTGGTGTGTTCAAGATGCTTCTTATTTAGGTGTCACTCTTGATGCGCATCCCCTTTCACATGTGGATATGTTCTCTCTATTAAAGTGAATAGGGAAGGAGTTGAGGGCGAGCCATTTAAAAAGATGTGTCCCTCATTTTGAATGTGTAGAATATAAAATCTATGATCTTTACTTAGGAAAACTCACCCTAAGCTGCTATCTATTTTTCCTTTTTTCTTTTAGGGTGACTTTCCCTGGGATGACAAAGAGTTCCGTTTTTATTTCATGGGCGCTACTATTTTCTGGCTTGGTGTTACGTATTACTTTTTCTTCAGGAATTCTGGGAGAGAAATCACATGGAAGGACTTTGTCAACAACTATCTTTCCAAAGGAGTGGTGAGTAGCACCAAAGAATCTTCAGATGGAAGATAGGTTACCTCAATAGCTTTGGCATTATGGCAGAGTACAAACCAACAAGGTCTGTAATCTAGTAGAAACTCAAAAATCTGAATCTGAGTTTACCTTAGAAGAACGAGGAAGGCTACTGCATTTGCTTGGAATCGGTGGGACAGAAGAGGTTTAGAAGAACGAAGAAAGCTACTGCATATGGTTAGAATCGGTGGGACAGAAACAAGAATTGTATTTTCACAATTCTGAGATGGTGAGAGGAATACTGAGGCTGGGTGGCTCCTGTCTGCTGTTCAATGATTGAGGTCTAGAGGTCTGGCTAGAGGTCTGGCTTCCCCGGCTGGCAGGACTGGTGTATTAGAAACAGTATCTTACATGGCAGCGTTTGTCCTGATTTGTGGTCTTTTTCAAGCCTACCCCAGGATGACGGCATGTTGCAGAACTCTGGTCAGTGGGGCAATTAGCTTCTAGATTTAGGTTTTCATGAAAGATGGTAAGTAGATTGTTGGGCAGG
The DNA here is from genome assembly GCF_035046505.1 of Tiliqua scincoides. Lineage (NCBI taxonomy): Eukaryota > Metazoa > Chordata > Lepidosauria > Squamata > Scincidae > Tiliqua > Tiliqua scincoides. Next base: position 61,363,487 of record NC_089824.1, on the reverse strand, counting down.
ACCAAACTGGCACTTTCCTGTTAGCCAGTGCAACTCTGGAATCCTTAAGGTATTGCATGGCAACCCTTTCAGAGATCCAAAACTCTTTCTTTTGAATAAGAATAATATCTGCAGGAGACAGGCTCACTTATTCAAATGCATTTGTGCACTTTTTTCTTTATCTTAAACCAGTGTTCCAAAGTGACGTACTATAGCCCAAGTTCAGAAAGGGCCTTATTGCATGTGTTCATGGACACCTAACCCATAGGGATGCTCACAGACAGGCACAAAAAACTACTTTTAGAAGTTCAAATGAAGCTACATGTGATGGCGGCAGACCCAGATCTTTAAACAGAGCAAAAAATGCATTTTAAATCTGACTCCTCTTCTTTCCCTCCCCTCCAGTTAACTCTTGACTTGGCCTGACTCGTGTTTTAAGACATGAGGCTGCTTTGTTGCATATAGTCTGGTCCTCCAGTTTCAAAGCGTTTTGTAGTATGGTCTGCCAGAAACAGGTGAGGACTGCAGTTTGGAAAAATAATTAAAAACCATGGCATGTTTATGGCATCTTAGACTGGTCTCCTAAAGTGAATGCTTTGCTGTTCTTATACAAAAAGTGTCATGGTACAAAAGCAGCACATTAAAACTTATTAGCATTCATTTATAATTTTTTATGTATTTCCACAGGTGGATAAGCTAGAAGTGGTGAACAAGCGCTTTGTTAGAGTGGTATTTACCCCAGGAAAGTCTCCGATTGATGGGGTAAATAGAATATTTCGTTTTTGCAAAATTCATTAAATGAGTGAATTATTTATTTTTGTGACATTTTATTAAATGTGAAAGAATTCTAGTTTAATGTTCTCTTTGTTTTCTTGTTAATACATTACAAAACTGTTGTTGAAAAAGAGAACTACTAAAAGTTATAATTGTCCTTTTAAAATATTGCATTTGAGCAGTTTCCAAACGAAATGTAGTGTAGCAAAAATTTCCGGGAGTAGTTTTGAATTAAATCTGGTTTTGCACTTTTAAAAGACAGGGCCTAGTAGCAAATTTTGCAGACTCAGCGGCAGGCAGCTGTTAGTTTTCTCTGCATTCTGAAACGTCAAAGGGTTAAATGTAAATCCCAACTTTAAAAAAAAAAGTGCAAATATCCATTGAGAGGCAGCATTGATGACTTTGGGCCCAGTCCTATCCTAACTCTGCAGTGGTGATGCAATGGCAATTCAGCCCCAAAGTAAGGGAACAAATGTTCCCTTACCTTGAGGAGGCCTCCATGATTCTTCCCTACCACAGGATGCAGAACGCTCCCCATTGGCAAGGCTGCATCATAAGAACATAAGAGCAGCCCCACTGGATCAGGCCATAGGCCCATCTAGTTCAGTTTCCTGTATCTCACAGCGGCCCACCAAATGTCCCACGGAGCACACCAGATAACAAGAGACCTGCATCCTGGTGCCCTCCCTTACATCTGACATAGCCCATTTCTAAAATCAGAAGCTTACGGCTTGTAACCCGTAATGGAATTTTTCTCCAGAAACTTGTCCAATCCCCTTTTAAAGGCATCTAGGCCAGATGCCGTCACCACATTCTGCGGCAAGGAGTTCCATAGACTAACCACACACTGAGTAAAGAAATATTTTCTTTTGTCTGTCCTAACCCTCCCAACACTCAATTTTAGTGGATGTCCCCTGGTTCTGGTGTTATGTGAGAGTTTAAAGAGCATCTCTCTATCCACTTTATCCTTCTCATGCATAATTTTGTATGTCTCAATCATGTCCCCCCCTCAGTCGCCTCTTTTCTAGGCTGAAGAGGCCCAAACGCTGTAGGCTTTCCTCATAAGGAAGGTGCCCCAGCCCAGTAATCATTTTAGTCGCTCTCTTTTGCACCTTTTCCATTTCCACTATGTCCTTTTTGAGATGTGGCGACCAGAAGTGGACGCAATACTCCAGGTGTATTCACTGGATTCCAGGTCATCACTGGATTCCAGGTCATCACTGGAAAGTTAGATAGGATTGGGCCCTTTGTATGTAAGCAATAAGTAATAAGGTGTGTTTCATCTTTGGGAATAACACAATACAGTAGTGTATGCTTTTAGACATAGTGATGTCTTAAGCCAGAGGTTCTCAAACTGTGGGTCGCGACCCACTTGGTGGGTCACGATTGAATGTCTGGTGGGTCATGATAAGATGGCTGCCGCCATCTTGGAAAAGAGCAAAATGAAGTTGTTGGCACCATTTTGAGACAGGGCAAGTAGACCCAGGCGGAGCCGTTTTGAGACAGGGCAGGTAGACCCAGGCGGAGCCATTTTGAGACAGGGCAAACAGACCCTTGGGGAGCTATTTTAGGCTTCCAGGTACAGAGTAAACAAACAGAAAGAGCGGCTTGCACATGCGCAGGGCAGGCAGCGTGCCACTTTTCCTCTGTGAGTGTGCTGCTGCCCAGCCCCATTCAAAGGAGCGGAGAGGAGAGCATGCTTGGAGATTTTCAGGTGAGTGCTCCCTCATTCTTGGGGGCATGCAGGACCACTCTGTTTGACTCCCTTTAACCTTAGGCAGGCGAGAGGGGACCATGGTGACTTCTAGCGGCTGCCATGGGGCTACAGGCTCTAATTTAGAGGGCTTCTTCTTGAGTGCCAAATGCACAACAGGCTTTCTAAGGCTGCTGTCCAAGTATAGCCTCCTAAGTTGCCACATGAGCCATTCAGAAGACATAAGGGGCCTTCAAAAACAACTGTCAATGTAGCACTGTGAGTGGCTTGGGAATTTAGTAATGGGTAGTGAAAAGTTCAATGTGCACGCCTTTCTGTATTTTGAAAGGGATTTCTGAATTACAATCCTAACATCTGGTTTTTAGGGTGCATCTGTGTGTGCTTAATACTGGGGGAATGGTATGAAAATACTGCTAATTTAATAGCACACTTATTGCAGGAACAATGAGAAATATAAAATATTTAGTTGAAAGAATAGTATGTTTGAAGTTCAAAGAACAGCTAGTACAGGAGAAATGGTAGAAGTTCCTGACCTTTTGAACTTTCAGTGCTAATAGCTAATATGTTCAGCAATTTCCTCTTTGGCCGCAAATTAGAATACTTTAGATACTCTCCTATAAGGCGAGAAATTTCTGCCAATAAATCAAGCTTTAGATCTGCTCTCCTTATCTGTGGGTCACTCAGAAGTCAGACCTGTTCATCACAGCAGCCAGGAGAATCCCAGAGGAGAGCAAAAGAGAAATGCAGAAAGAATTATAAGGCAATTAGTTTCCAAGGTGACCAGGGCAAGCTGCAGCCAAAGTTAACGTTTTCACTCCTCCTGAGAAAAAAGTAAACCAGGACTCAGGGCTTCTATTTAAATCACATTCCTTGTTCTTTTTGGTAGGATCACACCTGACACTTCTGCACCCTAGTTCCATTTTGCAAATGTTGGTCAGATTTGTGGTATTTTAAACACCAGGATGTAATCCTCATCTGAAACAAAGTCAAAGGCACGTAATTTAAGAATAACACCCATAGAAAGCAATGGGTCTCCTTCTAAGTAAATTGGGTTGCAGTTATGTATAGCTGCACTTGATCACGCTCATTCCTTGCTGCTTGTCTCTCTGCTGTGAAGTGAATTGCATACTCCTAGTTATGTGTTATATGTTGTATGTTATATGTAGAGCCTCTGGCTTAACACACCAGGCACCTTAAAGAAGGGTTTGATTAATGGTTCTACTGGCATGTTTACAGTGCACCTACTCTGATAGTGTTTACAAAAAAGGTTGTGAAGACCAGAATTTTAAAAGTTAATGATTAAAATTGCGTTTTGTGATCTTTTACTATATTTCTAATAATTAGAGACTGTACTGTTTTTAGGTAACAATTACTGGTGGATGCCCTTGGTATATAAAACAAAATTATAGTCGGACACCCCCCTAAGTTTAAATCCCCCCCCGACTTATCTGAGGGTCATAGAAAATTTCATGGTGTTTTGGCTCAAAACCTATCCTCAACTTATCTGTGAGATCGATTTATACTAAAGTATCTATGGTAATAGTGATATTACTAACAGAGGCCTGCTCACTTTGTAGCATGATATTAGTATTGTGGCGCAGTGGGGCTTTGATGAAATTTCTTGTTTCTCTGAGGTCATGACTTACTCTGTCTTGCTAAAGTTAAACATTAAACAGAGGCATTATAAAACTATTCTTGTTTTTGCAGCAATATGTGTGGTTTAATATTGGAAGTGTGGACACTTTTGAACGGAACTTGGAAACTGCACAGCTAGAGATGGGGATAGAAGGAGAGAACAGGTTGCCTGTGGTTTATGCAGCTGAGAGTGATGGGTAAGCGCTTCAGCCAATAGTGATGGAGTATATTATATGTTACCTTAATAAAATGTGAGATGGCACTTTTGTTAAACTCTTCAGATATGTGTTTAAAGATTGAGCTTTTTAAACTAAGGCTACAATCCTATCCAGACTTACCTGGGAGTAAGTACCATTGACTGTAATAGGACTTACTTCTGAGTAGACATGCATAGGTTTGTGCTCTAAATTACATAATACATTTTGCTTGCTTTCAAGAGCAGGTGATGATCTTGAACAGTTTGGAGTGTCTGTCAAAAGGCCACATTTTGGCATTATAACCATCATAATTGACACAAAAGAAGACCAGGTGGATATCTTTGAGCAATTGCTGCTGTGTTCTGAGATGTTTCTGTATAAATTTCATGTTGTAATGTGTGCTCAATAAGTAAACCATTGCTCTCTAGTTGCCATTTGACTAGAAATCTAAGTTTTAAATAATGACTTAGGTTCATATAAGGAGCTTGTGCTGGCCCAGGAACATGTTTTACCTTTTTCTTTAAACAAATGAACCCCATGCTATGTGTTGTTAAAAGCTCCTTACATTTCAGAGAACAGTGTGCTGTAAGGCTTGGGGGTGCTATAGTTTGAAAACAACCAAGTTTCAAGCCCCATTGGACTCTCAAAATCGTTTCAAAAGTCTCTGAACCTGGATGTTTTTGAATATTTTGTTACAAAGTAAAAAGTGAGGCAGATCTTTAAAAAGGTTCAGTGAACAGTTTCATTATTAAAAATCTTCCTTGTACTATCCCAACCTATTTTGATTATAATTAAACTTCATCCAAGTTAATTGTTCATAAAATGTCTTGGTGTACAAATGAACTTTTCTGAACTTTTTTCCAGCATTGTGTTATGAAAGAACTTGTTAAATTTTGGTATTTACTCTTTCTTTTTAGTTCGTTTCTTCTAAGTATGTTGCCAACAGTCCTTATAGTTGGCTTTTTGCTGTACACATTAAGAAGAGGACCTGCTGGAATGGGCCGAACAGGACGAGGGATGGGTGGACTCTTCAGTGTGGGAGAAACAACAGCCAAAGTTCTCAAGGATGAAATAGATGTGAAGTTTAAAGATGTAGCAGGTTGTGAGGAGGCTAAGTTAGAGATAATGGAATTTGTTAACTTTCTGAAAAACCCAAAACAATATCAGGATCTTGGAGCTAAGATCCCAAAGGTAAGAAATCTCAAGAATGGGAAAAGGAGTTGTTTGTTAAACTAACATTGTAATGAAGCTTACTTTACTGAGATATTGAGTTGGAAATCTGTTTATGAAATGGATTAGTAGTTCTGTCCTAGGAAAGGATACTTTTTCTTCTTGTATACTGATCTAAAATCTGGGGGAAAAAGTGCCCACAGGAATAGGTCATTATAGTTTGTAGGGACATAATAATTGGTTTAATGCACACTGTTGGTCTTCTTCCTTTGTGACTTTGTAGAATTCATTTAACTTCTGTCTTTCCTTTCAGTACAACAAAGTCAGTATTCTTTCTTACCCACAGAGGAAAACTCTTAATACAACTTAAAAGAAACTATATTAGATAAGAATCAAGATTTTCCTTGAGAATCACAGCAAATGGCACTCTCTTCATTGAGTGGCAATTAGGAGAGTGGTTACTGGGAGCGAGGCTGCTTATGTTGATGGGTCACTAGTTCAGACAATCAAGTTTGGTGCTGGGGGAAGCTTTTTGTGTCCGTTATTCTTGAGCCCCAAGAATTAGTCTCCCCCTCTTCCCACCCTCCCATGCTACTACTTAAAGTCCCACCAAGTGTCACTCAGCTCTTGGGATCTTTAGCTGCTAAGGCTTGCTTGGCCACCCCGCGTGAGTTCTCCTTCTATGACTCTTTTCCCCCAGTCTCAACTGGCAGACTGGGAGGGGCTCTGCCTGCCTCTGACTCAAGACAGAGTCCATTCCAGGCAGGCAAAATCCATTCCAGCCTGCTTGCTAACCTGATGAGACTGGGGCAGAGAGGAGTGGAGGCGCATAGGAGGCAGTGAAGCATGGCAAGAACTGAGCGAAGTCCCTCCAAGATTCAGGTAGAAGCATGGGAGAGTTCACAGCTTTGAGGAGAAGTGAAGGGAGGGGGAAGAGTCACTCCTGGAGTTTAAGAACAATGCACACAAACGGTCCCCCCTCAACGCTGAAACCCATTATTTAAGGAATGAACCCATGCAAATCACACTTCTGGTGTTAATTTTTCAATCATACAATTTCAGTGACTGATGAAATAAGATCGCACAATTCAAGAGTTACCAGTATATAAATATTTTGAATAAATAAAATAAGGTCCCCATGTACCTAGTATATTCGCAGAGTAGTCCTATGCATGTGTACTTGAAAGTACGTCACAATGTGTTCAGTGGAGACTGGTCCCAAGTAAGAGTGCATAAGGTTGTAGCTTTAGTTCATATTTATGTGATCATTGTAAAATAGTTTAGTTCTGTTCCAGGCTGAGCTCACTTTCAACAAATGGTGCTCATAAAATTTAAATTACTTAGTTAAATTAATCTCAAATTCTTCTTAGCACATTTCGTAATAAGTATTTCTGAAGATACCAATAATTTGAAGTGGTATTTTTGCATCTTTTACAGTTTTCCAAAGCACAGTGCAAAATACTTTAATCAATTCTAGCAATGGGTAGCGTAATCTTAGAGATGTCTGAAAATGGTGTTATTTTACTCAGAAGTAAGCCCATTGTGTTCAGTAAGACTTAGGCTGTAATGCTATCTTACTCACCAGAAACAAACACCACTACTTATGAAGAAACATCACAACTGATATGCCTACTTATTTGCAAAGTTCTTACTCTGTGAGACTATTTAGACTTTCTCTCCTCCAACCCAATTCTTTCAGGGAGCTATTCTGACAGGACCTCCAGGCACGGGGAAAACACTTCTAGCGAAAGCTACAGCAGGAGAAGCCAATGTCCCTTTCATTACAGTCAATGGGTCTGAATTCTTAGAGATGTTTGTCGGCGTGGGTCCTGCTAGAGTAAGTCTATGGCCTTGCTCTGTTGTTGCAGCGTCCAGTTGTTAAAAGGACGCTGTCAAGGTTGGTAGGCCAAAAACTTAATGCTACACTAAACTGTAGTAGTTATGCAGCTTACAACTCTTCATCATACATAGTTTAATGAAAATGAATGGTTTCTGTGTCCCATCGTGGCTATACTACTCTTGTGCTCCTCTTCCCCTTACACTAACAGTGGGTTAGTGTATGCCATTGTTTCTTTGTTCCATTAATTTGTAAATCAGTGTTAATTCACAACGGTAATTTCCTGAAAAAATATGTAGTTTCCACATCTGAAAAATAAGCATATATGTCTGTGAAGAAATGCTTTCTCTAGTAATGAAATACAACTGCTCTTACTCTTTATTGTGAAGCAAGATGGCTTTTATTCCACTTACATTAGTTCACATTGGAAAACCACAACTTGAGTTATTTTGGCATATATTTTTGGGATTATATAACCCATAAATAACCTTATTAATTGTGTGAAGTGAGGGAGCCCATATGGTGTTCTAGAGCAGATTGCAGATCAAAGCATTTACTTCTGTGTTATTTATAAGCACTTTTGAAGTTGCCTTCACAACTGTCCTGGGAAGTAAATCACTATTAATTCATTCATGAATTTGCCTACTTAAGGTTAAGATACAGTGGCTTTCTAAAGGCATATTATCTGCAATATAATCTTCCTGCTGTAAGGTCGTTTGCCAGTCTTATTTGCATGTGAAAGATTTTTTTTTTTTAATGGCATACATACAACCATGCTTTGTATTAAGTGATATTGGAAGATGTATTGCATGGGATTACGTGATTGAAAATACTTCTGTTCTCTTGTAAAGGTTCGTGATTTATTTTCTCTGGCTCGCAAAAATGCTCCTTGTATTCTCTTCATCGATGAAATTGATGCAGTGGGACGGAAGAGAGGACGGGGTAACTTTGGAGGACAAAGTGAACAAGAAAATACACTCAACCAATTACTAGTAGAAATGGATGGTAACTATTAATTCTGTTAAATCTTTTGGTGCATCTTGCCATTTATGTATTAAAGTAACATGCCAGTCCTCCACAATTTTTACCTGGATTGAGTCCCTTCGGGGAGAAAGGCGGGGTAGAAATAAAGTTATTATTATTATTTCTGGTTTCTACCTGGAAACCACTCTTCTTTATTTGGTAGCTGGTACCAAGTAAGTCAACTGAGGTACAACTAAAGGTTGTAATGAAGAACTTCAGCAAATAAATAGGATTGTGAACTCTGGCATGTGCAAGTCAGAATGATCAGACCTAGCTAATCAGAGCCCAATCCTGAGCTCTTCAACACCGGTGGTACGAGCTCGGCTCTGCCAGTTCCGGAAATCCTTATCAGGGCAGAAGGTCCAACATGGAGTCTCACAAGTCTGCACCACAAAATAGTTAGTCCCCTTTCCCTGAGAAGACTTCTAGCGGCTGCCATGGGGCTGCAGGGCTGTCTTTAGGATTGGGCCATATTTTGACAAAATCAGTTCTTATTCCAGAATATTCTACTTCAAAGCTTTGTTTAGTGTTCTGCTGCTTTGAAATAAGAGTTTAAATGTGTTCAAGTAACTATCTTCTTTTGGGGGCTTATAAAGCTATTGAATTTCTTGGTTAGTATCTTCTAATTTTCACTAGATAATAGAAAATGAAAATTGTTAATAAGCAGACAAAGGTTCAAATTAAAAGAAACTACCCTCCTGCTGCTCTCTTCTTTCTGCCTTGTAGCCTCATTGCTAAAACATACTTAAATACAGTGAAACTAGTGTTGATTAAATGCCCATGAATGTTGGAAGGTGGAAGTTACTAAAAATTTTCTTTGTTTAAATGTGATACATACCAAACAAATATTATCCATATCAACATCTCTAGAAAAGTGATGTGCAGAAAAGCACAGAAAAGAAATGTGCAATTTTTAGTGCAGTGTTTCTTAGAAGGAAGTAGAAACTCACCTTTGACACAGATTTGAATTTGAGCAAGCCAGTTCCTTTGGCAGTTTTTCCATTACATTGGCTAATGGCTACCATATAAGGATGTTATAGGAATTGGTCATTGTCATGAATATGTACAGTTCAGGCCTAGTAGCATTGCAAGGCCTGAACCAAGCTAAAACAGTAACACAGAAGTGGCTTGCATTTCGTAGCTGCTAGGATTTACAAATCAATGGAAGGTGATTATGTAGCACCTAGGCAGCCAGAAAGATGCCCATCAAGGATGGAATGCAGCTGCAGATCTCCAGGGGGAGGAAAGAGGAGAGGGGAGCTTCCAGCCCCATTTCTGGAGGACAGGGTCTTTGTTCCTTGTCTCTTGGTGAGAGAGGTGGTGGGTGCACATCCTTCCCCGCCAGGACCATGTGGCGATAGGTAACTGGCCTGAGGATCTACAAAAGAAGCTGACCCAGGTGAGGGTTAGGAAATAATAGAGTTAGCCAGTTAGCTTTGTTTTATGCTGTTATGTTTCCTAGAAGTTTTATGCCTCTAACATTTGCTGCCTTTTGTAGCTTTGTGTAACCCTATGTACTTAATAAAGTAAAAATCTTTTTACCATGTTGGTTCATTGTCTGTTGGGGGCAAAGGTTCAGAATCCTGCCTAGCCGTTCAGCAAGCTACCAAAAATCCTCCTTGTGGACTAGAAACTTGAGGACTGAGACTTTAAGTAAAGAAAGTGCTCAGTGCCTACAAGGGATATAGTTAAGCCTAGAGGGTCTCGGTTCCCTGGACTGAGGCACTGGCTCTTACAGGGTGGTGGCAGTACTACCGAACAGGGATCTTTGAGGCCTCTAGGGATCAGAACCAACAACTCTGAGCACCCAAACACCTGGGAGTGAGACCAAGTGTACGACATGGTGGCCTAGCGCTGGGATCCGACTGAACTTTGTTCCCAAAAGTGGTTACACTTAAGGCAGTCATGTTCCTTGGTTCAATGTTTTGAAAGTATGAAGTGTGTTTTGTAAATATTTGTATTGCAAAGTTTCTGTTGTAACAGTTTTGCTGTTCTTTCTCTTTCCTAGCAGAATGTAGGCTTCTCAGTCAGATTTTTGCAGGCTTAGCCAGTGTATACATGTGGGAAATTAAGCTAAATATGATGTTTTTTTAAATATCCTTTTAGATACTGAAAGGACTAATAGCCAGTACTTTGATCACTAGAACATTTCCAGTCTCTGGCAGAGTTCATGAGGAATTTTGGGGGGAAATAACTGTTTTGGCATAATAGTGATTGTGTTTGTTTTTTGTTCTGTTCATAGGGTTTAATACTACAACAAATGTAGTTATTCTGGCAGGTACCAACAGACCAGATATCCTAGATCCTGCACTTATGAGACCAGGACGGTTTGACAGACAGATCTTTATTGGTAAGCTGTCTCCCGGCTTGGTGGACCTCACAAAGGCATCAGTCCAAGAATATGAGAACAGACTGAAACTTGCAGAATGAATATGTGGTTGAACTCTTGTAGAGAGAAATAAGATTGGGTTAAAGGTTTGGAGAAATGGTTAAAGAGTTTAGTGCCAGAAGCTGTTCCTTGTTGTTTTTCCTAAGGCACTGGGGTAAAGCAAGATAAGGAAAGTGGTTGAACACAGCTGTGAAACATCTAGCAAAGTTAACAAGACTGGAGGCACTTCTTTTGGAGGTGGCAATCAAGCTCTATTTTGTCTAGTCACCTGAGGTGTACATGCCAGATAGCTCATGCACAATGTTGTAAGAGGTTTATAAGGAGAGTGTTTAGTGGCCACTCTCTTCTTCCTTTTGCCTCCTGGAATGCTGATCTTCAGGCTCTGAACGATGGGGTGGTAGGACTAGAAGAGGGAGCATGAATTTTCTGTACTCTGCACTCATTTAGCCTATGAAATTCTTTTAACAGTTAAGTAAAGTATACAGATTGTTAGAGCTTTTGTTATTTTATTTGCTGTGTGTTATCCCATTTATGTTTTATTTTGGGAGCATTTGCTCTCCTTATGCAATTCTGTTATTTTAATAGAATTAGTTTAACATATAAATTTGTTTGGGTGACTCAAAATGTATGCTAAGGCTGCAATCCTAACCACACTTTCCTGAGAGTAGCCCCATTGAACAAAATAGGACTCATTTCTGAGTAGACCTGGTTAGGTTTGTGCCCTTAGATAAGACTCAGCTAGTTTGGGAAAGGACAGTGATTATTTAAAAGTGCATTGGCTGTTTTGCCTGGGGCCACAAGTAAGGGAGTGCAGACAGGCAATTGTAGCAGTAACTACCAGCATATTTGAATGTGATTGATAAGGCCTGAGAGAAACCTGTAGAAGAGGGCAGTGAGATAGTTTCCGAGAGCCAGTGGATTGGGATGTTGTGTACGAAGAGTTTTGGAAATAGTTCTGTCCCCTACTCCTAAAGTTAGACTACCTAAAATCATAGTTACAAAACACAGCTACTATTACAGCCTGGGGGGGGGGGAATGCACCATCTCGGAATGATGTGCATGTGTGGAGGAGGGTCTAACTGATTTGAAATAATCCCCATGTTAAAGTCTCCCTGAACATGGAAAACTAGTATGTCTGAGAGAAGTTGGCTAGAAGTCAGTAATTTCAGCTAGAAGTAATTAAGGCTAGTAAAAAGTATAAACGTTGGAAGCATTTGTTTAAAGCAGCAAACTTAGAATAAATTATTTTGTCTTTAAATACTTCAAGGCCCACCAGATATAAAGGGAAGAGCATCTATTTTCAAGGTTCACCTTAGGCCCCTGAAGCTGGATAGTAGCTTGGATAAAGATAATTTAGCACGAAAACTTGCATCACTAACTCCTGGATTTTCAGGTAAGTGATCCTAATGAGAAAATTTCTGCAATTTGGAGATTTGGCTTTGTGGCCCAAGAAGTCCATGCAGAAGTGCAGCAGCATTTCACACTGTTTGTATGGTTGCACAAGCACTTGCACTATAATGAATTTAAAAATTCTACACTTGCACCAAGTTTTGGACGGCATTGCAGAACATGTTGCACACTTGCAAAGCCCAGTTAGGATTCTGTTCAGATCTCTGTGCACAATAACCTTGTAGTATCATTATTGTATGCATAAATCTCCCTTATGCCATCAGAAGGATAACAAAGGGTTACAACCCTTAGAATTTTGTTTCTTAAACAGCAGCTATCATCTTTCGCCATGATCCTCCCTGCAAGATATCAAGGTTCTCTTGAAATGGAAAAAGTAAAAAAAAAAATAATTAGTAAGCATGCCTACTTAAGTAAGGTTAGGTTCCAGGGTTCTGTACTTGTGTTGTTTTGTACTTGGTCCAACGTCACTATTATCAGTAGCAAGTGATTTACAAAAAAAAGTATTTATAGAACAGTGCTATGTTGTGTCATTTTTTTTTTTTTTTTTTTGAAAGTGAGCTCACTGGGCTTGTTGGGGCTGGTTATTGACGTGGATGCCACTGGCTGCTTTAATCTGATTCTGGTGTGTCATCTCCACACTCTGTTATGTGTCCCAGGCACTTCTTTATCCTAGGTAACTAATTCCAAAGACATGCCTGTGGGCAAAAATACAACTCTTGGGATCCACTAGGGCAAGTAATTAGAGTATAGAAGGGTACTGTCATAAGAATATTCCTTTTGTCTTAATTTTCAGGCACATTTCTCAGAATTAAATTAATAAGGTTTTGGTTAATATCGTCTCTATGTTTGCTTCCTAAAGAGAGTAGATGGCAGCTGTAGGGGGTCCTGATCAAACTCTCATTCCTCCTTTTCTGCTTGGTAGGTAAAGGGTGGCTGTGTTCTGTTGTTGGAGTTGCCTCCATTCAAGGTCAACTTTTTTCTCCTACAGCATTAATGCTCCCCAGTGCCTTGCACCATCTCAGCTGTCCCTGTGCCCAATGAGGCTTGGCCATGCTGACTGCTTTCTTTTTCGTCTCTCTCCTGCCCCCAGGAATCCAGATTTTCAGTGTTGTTGAGCTGTTTTCCTCCTTGCCAGAACAAGGGTTCACTATTTTCAGAGTCATTTAGCTGCTTGGGTTGTCTCCAAGCAGCTTCCATTGTTTTTTCCCTGTGTCTTTAGAGCCGCACCTGCTTCAGAGCCCTGGCCAAGTACATTTGTAAGTTCTTTACTTGGAAGTCAGTAAGCTGGAGAGATTCTGTGAAACTGAAGTTATCCATCTTAAACTGATGAAGATTGTAATTACAAATGGTTCTTATGCTTCTCCCTTGATTCTTTTAGGTGCAGATATAGCTAATGTATGCAATGAAGCTGCCTTAATTGCTGCAAGACATCTTTCAGACGCCATAAACCAAAAGCATTTTGAGCAAGCAATTGAACGAGTGATAGGAGGTGAGAGAACAACACATTTTGATTACGTTAGCAGCAATGTTGTCAAGCTATTTTCTTGGCCTCATAAAATTGCTTGTTTTTAAATTTTATTGTCACTAGACAGAACTAGTTATCTGCTCCCTTTATTGTCACTAGACAGAAATAGTTATCTGTTCCCTTAAGTTTTCAAGAGATGGTAGGAGCACCACCTTCTTATTACCTGAAACAGATGTTTTTCCTTTCAGCAATTTTTTATGCATGAGGTCTAGATATCCCACAGTGAAAAAGGATAACAAATATCCAGTAGCTCTTTATGCCATATTGTAAGCCACTCATTGGCTCAGCAACTGAGGAACATGCACCCCACTAGTAAATAACAAGGTTTTGTTGTTGCTGTTTTAATTCAAGGGTTGGAAAAGAAAACGCAAGTATTGCAACCAGAGGAGAAAAAGACAGTAGCCTATCATGAAGCTGGCCATGCAGTTGCTGGGTGGTTTCTGGAACATGCCGATCCACTTCTGAAGGTAAATTGAATAGCAGAGTGAGAGTGCTTGTTAGTATCCTCAGTCAGTAACAGTTAAGATAAATTCTTATTTACAAATGAAAATAGTAGTCCACCAAAAGCTTGCAGTTGATGTTTCAGTCGTTACATAAAAGGCTGTGGCAGGGTGATTTCCAAATCATGAGACACGACCTGTACAGGTCTGATTAAAGGTAACATTCCATTATTTGGGGTCACTGAAAGAGTATTGGAGTAAAGAGTATTGGAGGTGAAAATGACACGTAAAAAGCTCACAGTGGTACAACTGAGAACAAGATTCTCACAACATATGCACACAGCTTCCATTTTAAGTATATGACAAATTTGTCACCGTGCTTGTCTAATTTTCAGGCCTGTTTTTTCCAGTATCGCTGCTTCACTGAAGACCTACTTTAGTGGAAGGAGGACTAAACCCTGATCTCTGCACTCTAGTATTTTGGCTTCCTGCCAATAGCTGCACTAGCCAGAAGTAGCATAGCAGTCAGTAAGAGTAGCAGGGCATCTAACTGTTCCTCTGAGTCATAGTTTATCAGTGGCAGCAAATTAGCATTGCTTCAAACCAAAAGGGTTCTCTGCCTCCTTCTCGTTGTCTGGGAAAGCAAGATTACATTTTTATTGAATTTCATAACAGCATTCTTGTTTGCTTGACTACTCTCATCCATGATACTAGCAAAAAAATCAGCATAGCAAACAGAGATCCATAAGATTCCTTTTATTCAACCAACTTTTGACTTGATTCCTGAAGCATTTCATGATCTACTGCAGTGGTCTCCAAACCCTGGTCCAGGGGCCAGATACAGCCCACCACGAGCCTCTATCTGGCTCGCGGCCAGCCTCTGGTCCCGCAAACCTCTGGCTCACTTGACCAAGCCTGGAAGATGTTCTGGGGGCCTAAAAACATCACTTCCTGGTTTTTCTGAAAAATTGTAAGTAACTTTTTGTGCCCTCTGAAGGCCCTCAGAACATGCTTTGGGTGTGTCCTGTGATGTGCTCATTCTGAGATATTTACTCCTGTATATTTAGGTAAGCTGCTTGGGAGGTGGACGAATGGGAGTCCATTTAAGTGTGTGCTTTATTTCTGTTAGTGCTTGGAGAAATCCTGGAAATTTGAGCCCATTTATTCCTTCATCTAAGTTGCATCTCTAATGTATTAAATTTTACATTTACAACTTTTTTCTGCCCTTGACACCATGCCAGATATTTGATGTGGCCCTCTGGCCATAAAGTTTGGAGACCCCTGATCTACTGTACTCCAACAGGCATATCTTTGAAATTGCTTCAACTTCTTCTTTCCTGTTGAATCAGGGTTATAGGTAGTGTTAATTTTTCCCCGATTGTGCTTATCCTTGAAAGAATAACCACAATAAGAAACACTGACCTGTCTTAGGAATTCATATTATTTTAGGTAAATGTGTTTTTTCCTGTCTGGCACAAGGTATCGATTATTCCTCGTGGAAAAGGATTGGGTTATGCTCAGTACTTGCCTAAAGAGCAATATCTATATACCAAGGAGCAACTGCTTGACAGAATGTGTATGACTCTGGGAGGACGCGTCTCAGAACAAATCTTCTTTGGAAGAATTACAACGGGAGCCCAAGATGATCTAAGGAAAGTTACTCAGAGTGCATATGCTCAGGTTTGTTTGTCTTGCATGGACAATTATTTTTACTGTTATGCAAGGTTTTATGTTATACATTGTATATTTGTTGTAACTTAGTATTGTTTTGACTGAAAATTAGTCATATTGCATATCCACTAACCCATTCTTGTGGAATTGGGTGTATAGGATGGAAGCTTTGCTTTTTCCAAATTATCTTGAGTTTGGGATAATGTGCTGAGAACTAAGTGAAAGAACTAAAAATTACCCAGCATAGATTTATAGGCAACTGAAGAAAAAATTTCAGTCCAAAGTAGAGTAATACGTTTATTGGGATCAATAAAAAAATAAGATATCAGACAGCAAGCTTTAAACTCCTGTACAATTCCTCATCAGTCTAGATCAGCCATTTTCAGTCTTTCTCAGCTCATGGCACACTGACAAGGAACTAAAGTTGTCAAGGCACACTACTAGTTTTTAATTACATTATTATGTTACAATTTAATATAACTAATACATTGAGGGCACAATCCTAACCAGGTGTACTCAGAAGTAAGTTCTCTTTTGTTCAGTGGAGCTTATTCTTAGGAAAGTGTGGTTAGGATTGCAGCCTTAGATCATTACATGACAATGAAAAAATTCACAAGAAGTTTGGAGAAGGAAGTACATGTGGTTTCTGGAAAGGAGGAACAATGTTTTGAAGTTGGTGATCAAATTGTTATCAATTAATATGCTCTGATATGCCAGGAGTGTTGGCAAAGAGAGGTGATACTGGAGAAATGTGGGGTGAGGGTCAGTGAGGAGATGTGACTGAAACAAGTGTAGGGTTCACTGGGGTGGGGGGGAGAGAATGTGAGGCAACTGATTCTGGACTTTGGAGGGAGGGATGGGGCAATAAGAGGGGTTAACTGTAATTATGATGGGGGAATGTGCGTGCGTGCGGGAGGGGAGGAGGCGGGGTAGGGAAGAAGAGAAAAGCATAAATTGCCTGCTCATGTATTCAAGAAAGAGTGCGACCAAGAGCCCAAGCCTCTGTACATCTACTCTGAAGTAAGCCCCATTATAGTCAGTGTGGCTTACTCCTAGGTAAGTGAGGATAGGATTGTGGCCCAGCGCCCTTACTGTCAAAGCCAAAGCCATACCAAGAGGCAATGCAGGGAGGGTCACTTTGGGTCATTGCAGAAAAGGAAAAGGATCCTTTTCAGCCAGCTGCTTTCCTGGCTCAATGCCTGCTTCCCACCTTCTGGTTTGCTGCTCACTCTCACTCCCTCCACCCTTGCGGGAGCTCTTCCAGGCTTCTCTGGCTGCCCGGCTGCCCAATCAGTACGCGGGGCAGGCATCAGCAACAGCAGGAGATTTGAAGCCCCTTCGCGGGCTGCTCCTTTCTCTCCTGCTGCTACACGAGGCTCCAAGCGGCCGCTTCTCCCGCGTGCACAGCTGCTACCCAACTCCTTGACCCCACAGCACACCTGAGGCAGCCTCGCAGCACAGCAGTTGAAAACCACTGGTCTAAATGGAAAGGAAAAAGGGTTGAGGGAGTTATGCAGCTTTATTAGCAGCATTGGTTGCTGGTCTTTTACCTGGTGCAACTCAAGTGCAAAGATCTTAGTTTTTAAGGTTTGAGACCAACGTACTTGAAATATCTCCCCCATAGGAACTCGCCTGCTCCCTGAGATAACCTGCTTGTGTGTCCTGGCTGAGGTGTATAAGGTGGTGATGCATGAGAAGGCATTTTCTACAGTGGTACCCAGGTTACCACTGGGTCCATCACATTCACTGTCCCGTGTCCCCCCCACTATCCAATGGCACTGTAGTTGCCATTGGAAAATATTTCTATTCAATTGAGCTTCAGGGACCCAAGTTTATGTTGATCTGCTGCTGTATGGCATTTGTTGTGGCAGTTTTTGTTTGTTGTAATAAAGGCATTACCCTACTTTGGACCATGCACAAGTAGCATCCTTTATTTAGCACTTGAAAGTCCAAGTGCCCTTCAATTCTTAGGCATTTATTAAAACCTAAATGATGTTGTGTAATGCCTTATACTTGATACATTTTGAAGGAGCAGAATTGTTGATGCAATAGAACTTTGATGTTTTACTGCTAAAAGTAATTATAGCTAGAATGGGATGTATAAAGTTGACTGAGGCATTGTAGAAAATTGGACCAATTTGCCTATTGTGCTTTTCAACCCTCAGATTGTTCAGTTTGGCATGAATGAAAAAGTTGGACAGATTTCATTTGATCTTCCTCGACAAGGAGATATGGTATTGGAGAAGCCATACAGTGAGGCAACTGCAAGATTGATAGATGAAGAAGTGCGAACACTTATTAACACAGCCTATGAACGGACATTATTACTCCTAAGGGAAAAGAAAGAAGAGGTGGAAAAGGTAAGGACAGATGTCTTGTTTTGCTACTCCTATAATAACAGTTGCAAGGTTTTAGTTCAATATATATGGTGTGTGGTATGTATAGTGTGTGTTCTACTACAGTGTAGTGGCTAAGAGATGGGCGCACCAATCCTAACGTGTGTTGTATCCAGCATAGTTTAGGAGGTGGCTGGAGGTCTTCTCAGGGTAAGGGAATATTTCCGTCCTTGCCCCAAGTGACACCCCAGCCTGCCCTATGGGGCTACGTGAGTCTCTGCCAGCTATATTGCTGGTGGAAGTCTGAACAGCCTGGTGTAATGTCAGCTGGCCTGGGGGAGTGGGGCTTAGGATGTGGCAGAGGAGGCCTTCACTAATCCCAGGCCTGATCCACCCTATTCCACACTCCCTGCCTCCAAAATGACCTGCCACTCTCTCCCAGCCCCTGCTCCATGCAGTGCTAACTCACCTCTGCCAGCAGCCCTGGGTCTGAATGCAGCGCTGGTGGGGCAGCGCTGTCTGCTGTGTTGGCACTGCTTACTAGCCAGATGCTGCAATGTGCCTTATGGCACATTTGTGATACCTTCCACTAGCGCAGAGCTTTGAGATAGGGTTGCACTCTTAGTTGCTAACTGGGGCTTCAGGTTTTCATCTTGTCTCTGCCATAAACTCACTACGTGACCTTAGATAATCCTCTCCCTCTCGGCTTCAGCTGCAATATGGGGATAATACTTTCCTTATAGGGCTGTTGTAGGACAACATCAAACTAATACATGTCAAGTGCTTTGCACACTGAGAAAGTTCGATACATAAACTAAGTAGCATTATTGTTGCTTTGTACAGTATATGCATCAATCAAAATGCATCAATTCTTTGCCTTCTTTACTAGATTTTCCAGAAATAATGACCATACTTCCAATCCAACTATTCTGATACTCCTATTTTGATCTGGATGGGCAAAGAATCTCTAATGGAAATTGAGCAAAGCCCTTAATTATGCAGTCAAAAAGCATCAATTTGACTCTTTGGGAAGCAGAATTTATAATGTACATTCTATATGATTTTCATGGGAAGACCTGTAATAGTAGCCTGCCTAATAGTTATTCAAAATGTGTCCTGATTCAATACTATCACTGGAAGAAGTTAACTTTTGTTAGTAATGCTCAGTAGGCTACTGCTCTTCCCTGTCCTCCATCCCCCTGAGATGTTGACAGGTAGATCCTTCTGTCTGTCATGCTCACAACAAAAATATTCTATTCCTTTATGTGTATTCTAACACGTACAACATGTTTTAGGTTGCATTGCGGCTCCTGGAAAAGGAAGTTTTGGATAAGAGTGACATGATTGAACTACTTGGCCCCAGACCATTTGCTGAAAAATCTACTTATGAAGAATTTGTTGAAGGCACAGGCAGCTTAGATGAAGACACTTCACTACCAGAAGGCCTTAAAGACTGGAACAAAGATCGTGAGAAAGAAAAAGAGGAGACAACAGATGAGCAGATTGCCAGACAGATCACGGGAGATATGCCTTTTTAGTGTTGAAATGAGAGAATGTGTCAACTAGCACAGCATTTGTGTTGCACATTGGAAAAAGAATGAGGAAGCACTTCCCAGAGTCTGGTCACCAAGATTTCTCTGCATTATGGAAACAAGCAAGCCTGTAGCAATGATTGAACCACGAAGGGGCTGTGGTGGCAGTGGTTGGTGTTTTGTGAATTTTATTTTTTTACAGAATAAGAGTATTCAAATCCCATTGGATGCTACTTCCTGAAACAGTTCACAAAAACGGAACACTTTACAATGATGGGTCTATACTAAGATTCTGCTAGCTCTGTAATTTTTCAGAACAATATCAAAGTGGTATAATTCATGCCCGTAATCAGATATATTTAAGCTGATACAGAGTAAGATTCTGTTGAAGATTCTGGAAGAAAAAGATCTGCTAAGTCACTTCTATTAAATGTATTGACAAGGAATGTATTGACAAATTTTTGAAATCCAGGAAACTTATGAAAGCAACATCTGTTCTTCAGAAACATCTACTTTTCATTCAACTGCTATTTAATTTTATCCTTTCACCTTGCCATTTGTGAAGACAATACTGGGAGCAGTTGGGTATGTTGGTCATTAAACTGGAAACTTGTGAAAAATCTGTTCCATTAGAGTCTTGGTCCAGTGGCTGCAACAAAGTGTAAAATCTAAATTATATAATATTGCAGTTTTAATAAAGGTTTTTTCTACACGGAGTTGTAAGATATTGAGCATATTAATGTATTGTGTTTTGTAAATACAGTTTGTAAATGTTCAATAAAATCATAACCCTGCAGTTTGTGAACTGACCTTAGTTCAATTATGAAACTTTATGAACAAAGGTGTTAGATCTGCAGTATCTGTGATTAAACTTTAATGTATATAGGGTGCTCTTTTGGAGGAGTAGTGCTGCCAAGAACAAGCTGATAAATTGGAGATAAGTATCTTTCAAACATGGGTGTGCCTGAACCTAGGTATATTTGGTGGAAAGCATAAAACATATAATTGTTCTGAGTCTTGAAATCATTCCCCACTTCCTCACTAGGCAGAAAAATGAATTTGAGGAGTGCGCAGAGCAACTCTAGTGACTTTGTTTCTTTTACTGGAATTGGGCATGGTCATGCTCATTCATGAGGGAATTTCCCTAATGCCTACTGGCAAGAAATGTCCATACTGGACATAGATGGTCATATTTGGTTAACTGAGACCAGAAGTTTACTGTTAACCTTTTGGAAAACATCATCCCACAGTTTAACCCAATATTTAAGTAAGAAAATCAAGGCTGTTGCTATACCACAGGTACCATTTTAAGAATTTAATGCTGGTTAAAAAAAAGATCTAATCTAACTCAGAGGAACTTGTCAAATGACAGTTTGACAAGTTCCTCTGAGTTAATTAGATCATTTTTTTTTCCCATTCTGGCACTTTTCTTTTCAAAGACCAACAGGATTTTTAGAACTTTTCTAAAGGATCATAAATAACTTTCTGATTAGTTATAGCAAAGTATACTGAGCCAATGTATTCTAGTAATCTTTCAACAAAGGGGAGGGGATTTACTGCTTTGCTCCATTACTGTGGGGTAGGAAAATATATTGCTTATTGTTGTTTCTTAGCTTCAGAGGGCCCTTTCTTGACATGTCTGCTACTCTTGAATGTGTTGTCAGAATCCCCTACAAGTGATCCAGGGCACAGATCAAGCTTGTTAAGCTTCTGCATCACCCAGCATGAACTGACTACACCTTGTGGTGCTCCAGCATGAGTTGCTGTAACAGGGCAAGATTTGGTAGTGGGAGCAAGCTGTCTTGTCTTCTCATTGGAAGTCCCTTTCACAGGACTGCAGTGGGCTCCAGAACACAATTTGAGAGTCATTACCATTAGTCAGTGTTCAGTTTAAGAACTGCCGTAGCATTATGGCTAAGAGATTGATAGCCCAATCCTAACTAGCACTGGCACAACCAGACTGCAAGGACTGCACTGTATGCAGTTGGGAACCAGCTGAAGGTCTCATGGGGGTAAGGGGATATTTTTCCCCTTACCCTGAGTAACGTCTCAGCCTGTCCTGTGGGGCTACTTAGCTGCCGCTGAGTGTGTTCCCCTCTTGGGCTAAATTCTCCATTCTGCTCACTCCTTGCCACCCCACACCTCTGCACTGCTTGGCTTCTTACCTGCCTGGGCCAGGGGCTCTAAATGCAGCACTGGCAGGGTCACTCCACTGGCACTGCTTACTCACTCGGTGTCACAGCATGCCTTATAGCACATTTTTAACATCTGCTGGCACAGCAGCGCTGCACTGGTGAACTGGGCAGTTAGGACTGCACTCTGCTACATACTGGAACTTTCCCAGTTCAAACCTCATCTCTGCCATTAACTTGCTAGGTGGCCTTTGGCAAGTTGTGACTGTAACTTGGGAGTGGAGACTGCACAATATAAGGATAACACTGGAGTTTTTTGTGAGGATTGCAACAATAGTACATGTGAAGGCCTCTGAATGCTCAAAAGTGTGATACCAAAGCTAAACATTATTGGTGAATTGTATTCTCCTTACTGCTGCTTTAAACTATTTCTAGCATTGAGTTGGGAATGGACAATTTGTAATCAGTGCAGTTATTTGCTTAATAAATTTATATACCTAGGTTCTGTATGCAGATTCTTTAATCCACCCACCCACCCCTAGGGGTTGCATGTTTTGTAGTGTTAAAGGGTACTGAGGAGAATAAAGTTACAAGTCTTTTATTTTAAAGAGGAACAAATGATTTTACAGGTAGGCTTATGCAGATATTGTCTGAACAGTGTAAGGGAACTCAGCTAAAAATGTTAGAGCTGGATTTTGGGATTTTATTTTTCAACTTCTTTCATTAAAGCAGGGAACTTGACTGTCAAATCCAATTGTTACCTGGGATGTTGCAACTGTATACTCTAATTGAGGATACGTGTACAAAACCAGCCTAACAGCAACTTGGTTCTGTAATTGAAGATCACTCTTGTTTGTTATCCTAATGAGGAGGGGGAATTAGTGGCGTAACCATCATCTGTAGTCTTTGGCATTTAAAAGCATTAACTTCTTGTTGGTGCATTAATAGCCATCTATCAGGACATAGCAACCTGATTGCTTATACTGTAGGGTGGAAGCTTGATTCTGCAGAGATGGACCATAAACAATTTTATTTGTGTTTGTAAGCCTCCTTGAGTCTCATTGGGAAAAGAAAGAGGATAAAAATAAGGCAGGATAAAAAAATATGGTATGCTGAAAATGTGGGATATCAATCTATTAAGAACATAAGAACAGCCCCACTGGATCAGACCATAGGCCCATCTAGTCCAGCTTCCTGTATCTCACAGTGGCCCACCAAATGCCCCAGGGAGCACACCAGATAACAAGAGACCTGCATCCTGGTGCCCTCCCTTGCATTGGCATTCTGACATAGCCCATTTCTAAAATCAGGAGGTTGCACATATATATCATGGCTTGTAACCCATAATGGTTTTTTCCTCCAGAAACTCGTCCAATCCCCTTTTAAAGGCATCTAGGCCAGATGCCATCACCACATCCTGCGGCAAGGAGTTCCACAGACCAACCACACGCTGAGTAAACTGTTCTAACTATAGAACAGTCCGCTGGTTCTGGTGTTATGTGAGAGTGTAAAGAGCATCACTCTATCCACTCTGTCCATCCCCTGCATAATTTTGTATGTCTCAATCATGTCCTCCCTCTTTTCTAGGCTAGAGAGGCCCAAATGCCGTAGCCTTTCCTCATAAGGAAGGTGCCCCAGCCCAGTAATCATCTTAGTTGCTCTCTTTTGCACCTTTTCCATTTCCACTATGTCCTTTTTGAGATGTGGCAACCAGAACTGGACACAATACTCCAGGTGTGGCCTTACCATCGATTTATACAACGGCATTATAATATTAGCTGTTTTGTTCTCAATACCCTTCCTAATGATCCCAAGCATAGAATAGGCCTTCTTTACTGCCGCCGCACATTGGGTCAACACTTTCATCGACCTGTCCACCACCACCCCAAGAGCTCTCTCCTGATCTGTCACAGGCAGCTCAGAACCCATTAGCCTATATGTGAAGTTTTGATTTTTTTTGCCCCAATGTGCATGACTTTACACTTACTTACATTGAAACACATCTGCCATTTTGCTGCCCATTCTGCCAGTTTGGAGAGATCCTTCTGGAGCTCCTCACAATCAGGTCTGGTCTTCACCACTCGGAAAAGTTTGGTGTCATCTGCAAACTTTGCCACCTCACTGCTCACCCCATCTCCAGGTCATTTATGAAGAGGTTGAAGAGCACCGGTCCCAGGACAGATCCTTGGGGCACACCGCTTTTCACCTCTCTCCATTTTGAAAATTGCCCATTGACACCCACTCTCTGTTTCCTGGTCTTCAACCAGGTCTCAATCCAGGAGAGGACCCGCCCTCTAATTCCCTGACTGTGGAGTTTTTTCAGTAGCCTTTGGTGCGGGACTGTGTCGAACGCCTTCTGAAAGTCCAGATATATAATGTCCACGGGTTCTCCTGCATTCACATGCCTGTTGACCTTTTCAAAGAATTCTAAAAGGTTTGTGAGGCAAGACTTACCCTTACAGAAGCCATGCTGATTCTCCCTCAGCAAGGCCTGTTCGTCTATGTGTTTTGAGATTTATTACAATTTAAAAAATGTATCCATCTATACATAATAGGTAGGTGAGTGGAGATGACTGATCCCAAAAATTAGGCATTGGCAGCAAGGGACTATTCCACCACCAGTACTAAGAAACATTGTTAGATTATCATGAACCGCACAATAGCTATGGGTATGTGAGTTTGGGGGGAAAGGTTACCAAGTTGAAATTCTTTTGTCAAAGCCAGCTGATTCACTGAGTAATTCTGCCATGACAGATACATCTGTTTTTGAACGCCTAATATCTTGAAAATGGTACAAAAATGAATGTTAACTAAGTGGCCAGCCCTTAAATTAACCTGTGTAAGCAGAACTTTTGAACTATTCAGTATGCAATGTTTCTGCCAGAAGGCAACATTTTAAATTGTCATTCTCATTTGATCACAATATACAGTGTGATGTTTGATCCTCTCACCTAGCAGTGGTATAGTCCATAGTGCAATGACTTCTTTCTTTAGATTTCCAGTTAAAAGTCTGCGATTGAGCACTGACTTGTATGCATTTCAAGTACAAACTATGAGACTTTTCCATTGTGTTTATTAGCGGAGCTTGTTCCCAGCAACTTAATACTGTTCACTCAGTACAGAATAGCCCTCAAGAGACTAATAGCACAATTCTAAACATTTAGTTAGAAGTAAGCATTGATATTAGTGGGATTTACTTCCAAGTAACTTGTTCCAATTCACAGTATGAGAAAAAACAATATAGCCCTATTTTCCAATTAAGTTTTTCCTGCCCCTTCACTACTGGGAGATGGGAGTACTTATTTACTTGAATACATCTAGTTCTATCTGCAATGACACATGAAGCCAAAATTCTCAAACCAAGAGAATAAATGACTATATCAACCAGAGTAAAATCTTAGGTTATTGTCTGATGCTGTGCACTCGAGGTCCACTTTCAAATTCAGTAGAGGCTGAAACAACACTTGGTCTTGCTAAATATGAGCCCTAAAATAGTCTCAACTATCCTGGTAAAGTTTAGAGCTAGATCTAGCTATTCAGACTTTAGAACAGTGCTTGCAAGACTTTATTCATTAATTTCTTCCTCCTCCTCATCAAATGTTTCTTCTCCATCATTTGCTGTAGCTTCTTGGTATTGCTGGTACTCTGACACCAGGTCATTCATATTACTTTCTGCTTCTGTAAATTCCATCTCATCCATCCCTTCACCTGTAAACCAGTGAAGAAAAGCTTTTCTTCTGAACATGGCAGAGAATTGCTCTGAGATTCTTTTGAAAAGCTCTTGAATTGCTGTGCTATTGCCAATGAAGGTGGAGGCCATCTTGAGGCCTCGGGGCGCTATATCACAAACCGCCACCTTGACATTATTTGGAATCCATTCTACAAAGTAACTGCTGTTCTTGTTCTGGATTGCCAGCATCTGTTCATCAACCTCTTTCATGGACATGGGACCTCGAAAGACTGTTGCTACTGTCAGGTACCGTCCATGTCTTGGGTCACAAGCTGCCATCATGTTTTTGGCATCAAACATCTGTTGTGTGAGCTCTGGGACTGTGAGAGCCCGGTATTGCTGGCTCCCACGGGCTGTCAATGGAGCAAAGCCTGGCATAAAGAAGTGTAATCTGGGGAAAGGAACCATATTTACTGCCAGCTTGCGCAGATCTGCATTTAGCTGGCCCGGAAAACGCAAAGATGTTGTTACCCCACTCATTGTAGCAGACACCAAGTGGTTCAAATCTCCATATGTTGGAGTGGTGAGCTTCAGGGTACGGAAGCAAATGTCATACAATGCCTCATTATCAATGCAGTAGGTTTCATCTGTATTTTCAACCAGTTGATGGACTGAGAGTGTGGCATTATATGGTTCCACCACGGTATCGGAGACCTTAGGAGATGGCATGACGCTGAATGTATTCATTATTCTATCAGGGTATTCCTCTCTGATTTTGCTGATGAGTAGTGTTCCCATCCCAGAGCCTGTTCCTCCTCCCAGAGAATGAGTGAGTTGAAATCCTTGCAAGCAGTCACAGTGTTCACATTCTTTCCTGACTATATCAAGCACTGAATCTACAAGCTCTGCTCCTTCTGTGTAATGTCCTTTGGCCCAGTTATTTCCAGCACCTGTTTGACCTGCAATAACACAACAAAAGGGGAAAGGTCAATTGGTTTTCTGCATCATTAACAAATAATGCACTCAAAGTAGCAGTAGCAGCATGTGTTTGTTGTAACTTTCAAGTTAACATTTTTGCACTCTGTGTCTTGGAGCCAACAAGGCAGAACCTTAATAGGAATGCACTGTAAGGTCAGTAAACCATGCCAAGTATGTCCAAAACTTCCCAAGAACTACCACATACAGTATAATCTCACAGTACACAGTGGCATCGCAGAAGTCACACAAGATGTTGGATGTAGATAGAACATTCCCTACTCCCGTACTTACCCTCCTTAGTGCATGCAGGCTAACATCCCAAAAGCCACCTCACACATTGTTTCCCAGCATGGAGTGCTCTTGGTTGAATGAGGCAAGTTTATTAAATTTCTGTTCAATGTTGCACATATGTAACAGGGGCCAAATGTGTACCGCTGTGGGTTGGGCAAAGATGGGTTAAGCACTGTCTTTACTTCACATAAAGAACTACAGACCTGAAGCACTTGTTCCATATTGTCATTAGCTAGATAATAACTTTTTAATAGCAGCTTGCAAAAATATTTGCATGCACACACACATGTGGAGATGGTTTCAACTACAATTCAAAATATGTTTATTATGACGTAAGCTCACTTTTAAATCAAATGTGTTTGTTTATGTCTGAGTCAATGTATTTAGGTCAGAGGTCCTCAAACTTTCCCTTGCTGAGACCATCTTGTTCTCTCACACCAGGCTTGGGACACAATCCATAGGCCTCCGCAGGCCTCAGAAAGCATTTCAGAAGCAACAGAAAGTGGCAGATGCGAACCTAGAAGTTGCTTCCTATTGCTTCCAAGAGGCATTTTGACACTTATGGAGGCCAATGGAGTGTATCCCAGGCCTGGCACAGCTTGGAAGCAGATTCCAATTGCGGCCAGAGGGCTCCAATTTGGAGCCAACTGGACATAAGGTCAGCCTCATGACCCACAGTGCATCAACCCACGACCCACCAAGTGGGTCGCAACCAATAACTTGGGAATTGCTGATGTAGGTAGTTAGTTGTTTATCTGCCTTCATGTTCAACTCAAGACTTAAACCCAAGTAATTGTTTTCAGTATGTCTAAGGATTTCTCCTAAAATCTGTAATCCACTCACAATATATCTGCATATATATTGGAGGTGGGGATGGCATTTGCCCTAAACAAATTGCAGGCTCCATGAGGCAGTGGCGTCACTAGGGTTCACGTCACCCGGTACAGGATGCCAGCACGTCAACCCCCCATGCAGTGGGCGGGGCCCCAGATGGTGGGCGTGGTAATGTACCATCACTCCACCCCCACTGGTTTTTTGGTTGTACCTTTTGATAGAACACATTCTGCATGAAATTACACATCGATTGATATATAACATGATGGTATTATTCCTCCAAACTGTGATTTTAGTCACTAGTGGTGTCACAGACACACACACCCCCAGGGTGTCAACTTACTAATACCTTATTGCAACAGTTCTCAAACTTTTAGCACTGGGACCCACTTTTTAGAATGACAGTCTGTCCAAGACCCACCAGAAGTGATGTCATGGTGGAAGTGACATCATCAGGCAAATTAAAATAAATAAGTATAAATAATTAAAGTAAAACAAATAAATAAGCAGAAGCCTGCCCTGGTCCACCAAGACAATTTCCTCTGTAGCCTGCCTGCAATAACACTCCCCTCCAAAATCAGTAAGGTTTTCAGCCCTACCCAGTGCCCAATTCAATTTAAGAACTTCTATTTCAACCAGATCACTGTCAGGATCCACCTGGCTTTGCAAGTCTCAAAAAAGTTCACCTTATCAGCTGAAGCCTCTGTTTTGATCCTTTTTAGTGGAGGCGGAAGGCTGCCTTCTGGAGCATTTGTAGAGTTCCAGTTCCATCAGATCAGGACCATTCTGATGGCTTCACATTCCCTTTTGCCTGGCCCAGCCAACGCACGTTTGCTTACTCACTAGTAAATGTGACTGTGAGGCTTAGTTTCTCTTTCCATAGGGCTCAATACATCCCTCTGCTTGGAGGGAGGGACTTCCTTCTCAGGTGTTTTTGGGGGCTGCATTAGTTGGATCCGGACCATTCTGGTGTCACTGGATTCCTCTCAGTCTGCCCTTTCCGATAGACTGTGAGACTGCTCTAATTTATTTGTGAACTTTTTGTGTAGCTAAGGTAGCAGTGTGTCTTGGCTTCTGATTCTGTACCTCTGTATGTATTTTGTGTTGAAAATGCATATCATTTACTATTGTCTTTGAGTGTACATTCTTCTTCAGTCTCTGAACTGTGTCAACCATTATGTCATTCTGTGCTCCTCCTTTCCCAAGAGTTACGCAAGTCAGAACACCCTTCATGTGATAATTTTCTGTGGAGAAGAAATCATTTGAGACATTAAAAGCAGGGGACATCCACTAAAATTGAGTGTGGGTGGGTTAGGACAGACAAAAGAAAATATTTCTTTACTCAGCGTGTGGTCGGTCTGTGGAACTCCTTGCCACAGGATGTGGTGATGGCGTCTAGCCTAGATGCCTTTAAAAGGGGATTGGACAAGTTTCTGGAGGAAAAATCCATTATGGGGTACAAGCTATGATGTGTATGCGCAACCTCCTGATTTTAGAAATGGGTTATGTCAGAATGCCAGATGCAAGGGAGGGCACCAGGATGAGGTCTCTTGTTATCTGGTGTGCTCCCTGGGGCATTTGGTGGGCCGCTGTGAGATACAGGAAGCTGGACTAGATGGGCCTATGGCCTGATCCAGTGGGGCTGTTCTTATGTTCTTATGAATGGTCCACAGGTGTGCTGCGGGAGATTGGGGGAGGGTAATTTATTAATAGGGCCATTGGGGGATGTGAGCCCTCCACCAACAGCATGTTGTGCCGTGTCATTTGTCAAAAAAATGATGGTGTGACTTGACAATTTAGCAGCTTGTTAGTGTGCTGTGAGATGATAAAGGTTGAAAATCACTGATCTAGACCAGGGGTGCTCAAACTTTCAACTTTAGGGATGCTGGACCTTTAACAAGTGTATAGAAGAGAGAATTGCAGCAGGTGCAACTTGTCATCCCACAGATGACAAGCTACACCTGCTGAAATTCTCTCTTCTATACACTTGTTAAAGGTCCAGCATCCCTAAAGTTGAAAGTTTGAGCACCCCTGATCTAGACCAAGAGCCAGGAACTAGATTGCATGTTTACCTAACTAATCAAATCCTAACTCGATCCTGACCAAGTTCCCAATACTGACGAAGCCACTTTGCAGCCCCAAGTAAAAGGAACAATCATTCCCTTATCTTGAGGAGGCCTCTGTGACCCCTTCCCCCCCATAGGATGCAGTGCATGCCCCAGTGGCATGGCTGCATCAGTGTTGGAATGTTGGACTGAACCCTCAGACCTTATACATATTTTCCTGGTAGTAAGCCCCATTGAACACAATGAGCCTTACTGTTGAGTAGACATGCAAAGGATTGTGCTGTAAATGTTCCTGGTTTAATACACACTGTAAAATGTGTAAAGAACATCTCTTTAAGTGAGCGTAGAAATGGTTTTTGAACAACAGAACAGACATCTCTCTTTGTTGTTACTGTCACATTGAAATTTAGCACTTCAATACTGTGGGCCAAGTTGCAAAAGAAAAAGGTACACTGGATTTCTGAAGAATAAAAAAAAGATTTCTGAACACTCCAGGAAAGTGTTGCAGGTGACACACAAGTGTGCCAAGAATTTGCATTCAGCTTCTGACACCATGTTGGCAATTCCTGAGTTAACTGAATTTTGAAGAGAGAGTAACACTTTTACCACAGCTGCCAGTAAGAAAGAGTAGGCTTGATTTTCTTTCCACCTGCATATCAAGGCATAAATGTCTTTTTAGCCACTGTTTGTAACAGAAACCCATCAACATACCAAAGATGAAATTGTCAGGCCGAAAGAGTTGTCCAAAAGGGCCGGATCGGACACTATCCATGGTTCCTGGTTCCAAGTCCACCAACACTGCTCTGGGAACATATTTTTGGGCTAGAATAAAATGCACCTTTATTAGAAATTACTCTCTAAAAATGAACTGCCGCATCTCTCACACATGCGAATTCAATAATGCCATTATTTATCTATGCCTCAGGAAGTCATTACTGTATATGTCTGCACCAGCTCACTGTTACACAAACTGAGCCATGTGATACCAATCATTTCACAACATGTTAAGAAAAATGTTGCACAGTGTCCCTTATCTTGGCCATTGGCACTCTTTCTTTTTCATTACAAGAGCCATTTCTCCCTCCTTCACACGGATTTTCCTAATCCTCATCCATTCACCACAGTCACTCTGCTAAGTAATTGAGGGGGGTTGTTTTTGAACACACAACTTTACAAGCCCACAAACTCAGCTTCTTTGCATGTGTGCACAGATACCTGGTGTGCACGCCTCTCCCACCAAACGGATACCCTTAATAGGACAGCAGAAGCTGCTAGGAAAGACACCAAGGAAGGAATTGGCATTGCTAGTGGCAGCTGGACAATGCCTGAAGAATGCTTTAAGATGTCCATTGGATCTTTGCTTTGCCCCCCGCCCCCCACCAAATGCTCTTAATCCCTGTTGCATCTTATAGCAGTTCCAGCAATTAGAGTCTTTAAGTGGTGGAAAAGAGAAGCCTGTAAAGCCTGAATCTCTGTATCTCAACAGGGGTGGAGAATGGGATGGCACACCTTGTACATTCCACTTCCAGCAAATAACACACACCGCAGAGACAAGGATGGGGAAAAAGAGAGAAAAGCCTCACCCAGCTGATTGAAAATGTTGGGAGACTTTAGGTAAGACAAATTACCCAATCTGGAATTCAGCCAGGACAAAACCACTCTGGAATTCCTCCAGGACGAAAGATTAATGTGTTCACATTTGCAGAGAATAGCAGGATTTCATGCTATTGGGCTGGGACAATGGTTCATGGCATTTTGGGAACTGATTGGTGAATCGCTATATATTTGCTACATCAGGGTGCTGCAAATGTTGTCCTTGTGAACATCTGTGAAACAAGGGAAATAACTGCTTTCATCCATAAGTATAGTGGAAGGTTTGGGTTCACTACCTCCTGGGTTCACTTTTATTCAAGCAGGGCTCAAATTTGAAGTCTGTTTTCAGCAATGAGACTCCGTTTTGAAATATGAAGGTTAAAATCATGCTTATGAGTCAGTGCAGAACGCCTGTCATTAACCATGCAGAGTGACAACACTAACCTCCTACATATTTGGGACTGAGGGTAGAAGCAGAGCTTTCAAGAAAACAGGGTACTGTTAAGGTCTGGCTCCTGGTTCAAATAATGGGGGGCAGGGAGACTAAGGACCCAATCCGATACAATTTTCCAGTGCTGATGCAGCCACAATGCAGCCCCGAGGTAAGTGAACACACATTTCCTTATCTTGGGGAGGCCTCTGTGGCTGCCCCTGCACCTCAGCATGCATTGGCGTGGCTGCATCAGTGCTGGAAAACTGGATAGGATTGGGCCCCACAACTAGAGATGACCCACACAACTGCCATTAAAAAGAAAAAAAAAGCTTTCTTGTATATGTTGAAGCTAAAAGCCTATGAAAAACAGTGCCACTGACTCCAACACCAATCAAAGATGGAAGCCATACCCACTGGCAGTGATAAGGCCAGCTCTGCATGAGGACAAAAGTACATGTTATGTTAAGGGTGTTATTAGAGCTGACATGCTTGGTGTTTTCTAAACAGGAGCTGCAGAGGGTAAAAACAGCATGAGAGAAGGTGGTCTTTTCTCCCAGCATGGTCCCAATCTGGATTGCCCCACCCCCACCCCATCCAGCATCTGCTATTTGTTCTGGGAGAAAGCTCCCATTGGCATCAAAGCACACCGCAAGTGGATTGAAGGAAGGCTGAGAAAAGTCTATATCTCTTCTAGAAACTACCTCCATTTGCTTAGAGAGGACTGCCACCCACTCTGAGAAACACAGACAGGCATTCTCTAGGTATAAGCTGTGCAAGGGGAAAAAGCCAAACCAATATAAACTATGTAGAAAAGCACATCATTTTGCATGCACTGACTCCCTGAGTTACAGACATCTGAGTTACAGATGTTAGAGTTACGGACTGTTGTGCCGGCACACAGTCCATCTTTCGTGGCACTTTTGTGCAGGTGTGATAGCACTGGGCCTACATATGTTCCAACTTCCAGACAGACCTCCAACATATCACCTGTATGTATACAGGCGACTTAGAGCCCAATCCTATTGAATCACTCATCCAGTGGAACACATATTCTGCTGGCATGCACAGTCACAAAAGCATCATAAAGCACTTTGCAACAGTGCTTCTAGCTGCTGCGTTGGTGGGAAGGATGGAGCTTTCCCACTGGTGTTGGCAGTTGCAAGAATGTCTGCCGGAAACAGTCCAGCGTGGGGGGGAGGGGAGAGAGTGGTGACAGGCACAGGAGGATTGATGGCAACATGCATGCCATATCCTATCCCCCTTCTCAGGCCCAAGCCACCTGCACAGATCAACTCAGACTTGCACCAGTAATGTTGCTGGCACAGGTCCAGCTTGACACGTTGTGGCTGCTAGGGCTTATCCTGGAGCAAGGAGACAAATGTCCCCTTTCCCTAGGGAGACCTCTGGCAGCTGAGATTCCCCCACAAGATTCAGCATAGTTGTGCTAGGGCAGCTGCATTGCCATAGGGGAATTTAGTTAGGGCTGTTAGTATGTTTCATTCTGATTCTGCTAGAGGATGGCAAAATCAGAGCTGGACCAGGAAGTCTCTTCATGATTGAGACATACAAAATTATGCAGGGGATGGACAGAGTGGATAGGGAGATGCTCTTTACACTCTCACATAACAGCAGAACCAGGGGACATCCACTAAAATTGAGTGTTGGGAGAGTTAGAACAGTTTACTCAGCGTGTGGTTGGTCTGTGGAACTCCTTGCCACAGGATGTGGTGATGGCGTCTAGCCTGGATGCCTTTAAAAGGGGATTGGAAAAGTTTCTGGAGGAAAAATCCATTATGGGGTACAAGCCATGATGTGTATGCGCAACCTCCTGATTTTAGAAATGGGTTATGTCAGAATGCCAGATGCAAGGGAGGGCACCAGGATGAGGTCTCTTGTTATCTGGTGTGCTCCCTGGGGCATTTGGTGGGCAGCTGTGAGATACAGGAAGCTGGACTAGATGGGCCTATGGCCTGATCCAGTGGGGCTGTTCTTATGTTCTTATGTTCTCTTCCCCTGACCATAAAAATTCAGTTAATACCTTCTGAGATTCCACTGCCCCTGTGCTTTCAAGTCAAACTTCACAGCCTTAAAGAATAACTTTAAGAAGAGCAGCATTAAGCTGAGAGACTCATTATATGGAATTCTGAGCTTCAGCACTAGTTTCTGTGAGTTAGGACTGAAGAAATACTGTATTTCTATAGAAGCTACACAGCCCTCTACTTTCTATTCACAATCAATGTTTAAATTATGAACAGTGTATTCACATTACAGAGACACTGCCAAGCACTAACCAGCTAATAAATAGATTTTGGCTAGAAGTTAAATGTAAAGTGGAATGCATTTTTCTATAGTTCACACCCTGCTCTATTTTTGTTTCAAGCCACCTCCCTTCCATTTCCCGGAGAGTAAACAATGAGCATGTAGTTGCAACTCCTGGATGGCTGATTCCTGCACATGCGTGTGCCCGCACTCGCCAAGTTTGTAGACAAGACTGTGAAGAGACGTTTGGCTTTCTTCATCGGCATGCTTCTACCCATATCGAGCTCATACTATCTTTGGCCCTTGGACAACTCCACACTTACAAGATGATTCATTGTAGTAGACATTGATCCTCTCCAGCTGCAGCGCTGAGTCACCAACATAGCCTCCTGCTGGGTCAATGCCGTGTTCATCACTGATCACTTCCCAAAACTTTGAGTGGCACAGGAAAAGAAAGGCAAGAGAAATTCTGTGAGAGAACTATTGGCAGAGCTGACCAGATCATCTTGGGGTTTTTTGCTTGCTCTCTCTCTCTCACTAATTACAAGTCATCCAAACCCACTCATCTTTGGCAGGGACAGAGCAGGCCTTCAAGGCATGTGTTGGAGCAACAGCTGCCGAATTCTTGGCATGTTTGAGAGCTGCTCCTCTGAGCCCCTCCCTGCTCCTGGCTTGAACAGCAGAGGAGATATAGGGTGGGGTCGCAAAAAGACACAAAAGCTCAGCAGATACACACCAGAATTTCAAACTCAAGAGAAAACGGTTAAGATCTCCAACGTTCTTTCTATATTGGGTTACTCAATCTTTTTTCTTATTTTCTTCCAATTGCCTCAAGTCATTTTTTTTTTTTCAAAACTCATTTCAGTTTTTCCAGAGCCTTTTATGGTCAACATGGAAGAGACGAGCAATTTAGTTCCCCTTTTGGTGGTTTTCCAGCTGTCTGATCTATGAGCACATTTGAAGAAACAGAAGTAGTGCTTCATACAGTAAAAGAAATTTCTCCTAACATAAGACAGATGCTGAGAGATAACTTGGTTTAGCACTTCCCTTGAATCCTTCAAGTACTAAAGAATTATACAGAACTCTCCAAAAATATTTCCTTTACAAACAAATGTTTAAGAGAAGACATGATGCCATCTTCACACAATGCAGAACATCCTGCATCCATACTGAACAACCAGGGTTCAGAGACTGGAATTACTAGATACTAAAGACAGCATAGAAAAATGAGAAACTGAATAATATTTTCTCTTACCTTGGTTCCAATTTGGTTTCCACACTGGCCAGCCTGGATATGAACTATTTCTCTCATGGTGATACTTATACAAGCTCCTTGTTCGTCTGTCTGTCTGTCTGTCTGTCCCTGACTCTTTGTAGAGTTCAGCTATGTGCAGTGTCCCTGCCTGAATTAACGTTTTATTGGCTCCCGGTCTATGATTCACCCTCCCTGCTTTGCTCACTCTGCAACTTCACAGAAGAATGGAAAGGAAAAAAAAGGGAGCAACTGGCTCTGCCCAGCCTTCAGTGGGGCCGTGTCTCTGTGTGAATGGTATTTCATCACATTATCTCAGCACAGCACTATTTTAACTTTGGAAACCACAACTCTCTCTGTTATTTTGCATTGCCACACCAATTTTCATGCCTGAATAGTAACAACAACTTTTAATTCCTAAATACAAACACTTTCCCAAATGACCGCATGCTAGCAAACTTATAAAAGCTGGTACCAAAGTAAAATTAAACAGCTAAAACAGTAGTTCTCAAACTTTTAGCACCGGGACCCACTTTTTAGAATGAGAACCCACCAGAAGTGATGTCATGACTGGAAGTGACATCATCAAGCAGGAAAATATTTAACAATCCTATGCTGCAATCCTACCCACACTTACCTGGGAGTAAGCCCCATTGACTATCATTGTTAAAAGCATACACATAGTAGACTGTTAAAAGTAAAGATGTGTAACATTTCCCCCAATGTAGTCACATACCATGATAGCACCAAGTCTAATATATTAAAAATAAAATATTGAAATGAATGTGGACCCACCTGAAATTGGCTTGCAACCCACCTTGTGGGTCCTGACCCACATTTTGAGAAACATTGAGATGGTATCATTTACTGCTCAGCCTGGCCTGCACAGGTGTGTCTGTACAGCCAAGTGAGGAAGAAGGGGAAGGTTTGTAATGTATGTTATAACTCGTAGTCAGTGGTGTTTGAAAACAGTGTTATTTATTTCACTCAGAAGTAATCTCATTGTGTTCAGTAAGAGGCTGTAAACCTGCCTTACTCACCAGAAAAAAAAACTGTTTGATTTTGGTTCCAATTTCACTGAAAAATTATTTTATAACAGGAACTTTTGAAAGCAGGCTCCCTTCAAGGCTCCCAGATTGACTGGCACAGAGTTTCAATTGTGGCTGCTGGGTGCCATGTTTCCCAGCTGAAAACAGGAAGCTACATGGACGGAACCTCCAGCCAGACTGGCAAGCTGAGCTGGGGCAGGGTCAGTTGGATAAATGGCATGGTAATACATGTCCAGCATCACACCTGGCTGTCCCTCCTGGAAGTAACTGGTGATGATATCATGATGATAACATGATAACCATGATAACATGGTGACGATACACAGTGTTGTGTATAATAATTCAACCATAGGAAATGGTAGGTTGGGGGACGAGGGTTGAGAAGATTAGAGATTTTTCGCATTAGAGATTTTTCACTGATGTTTGTGTCTGCTCTTGCCACTTGTAATTATTCTAAAGTGCTTACTTGCACCACTAGTGATGTATCTCACTTCATTGTACGTAGGAGGTCTTCATTATTAAGGCTGGGCTCAAAGTTGTTCCTTTTCTAATAGACAAGTGTCCACTTCATAAAACATTTAGGAGTTCTGCTGCCATGCAAAACAGCCCATCCTTTAGGATTTGGTGTGGTTTAAGTGCAATGAACACAGATGGGTAGTTGGCTATTTCAAGTGTCTGGAAACTGAGTCATGCCCACCTGCTGGGGTGGGGGCTGTGACAGCTTCATCTGCCAGTGTGTTCTAAGAAGTAAAAGGGACAGTTTTGTATTTGACTGGAAAAGAAATTATTCTCATTTGGGGGGACTGGGTTCCAATGTTATCTTGGGATTAGTACAGTTGCCCTATGTGCTTGCTGCTGTGCCCCTGTGGTGCCTATTCAAACTCTTTGAGTACAATGGGACTTACTTCTCAATAGGTATGCATAGGATTGCACTGTAAACAGGGTAACATCCAAGGAAAAATGTAGGACATGACAAAATAAAAGCTAAAAACACTCGTATATTGATTTCATGTGGTTAATTTAAACACTAGATTATTTATTATTAAATTTAAAACTGTATTACATGTAATTTATTAGATATAATTTATTAATTCCAAGAAGGTTATGCACTACCTGCAGGGGGTCACTCACAGGGAAAAGGAGGACATTTACATTCTCTTCCAGGATACAAGACTAAAAAGAGGACATGTCCTGGAAAAAGAGGGCATCTGGTCATTCTGACTATAATTCTCTACTGAAAACAAAGGAATTTAGGGCCCAATCCTATCCAATTTTCCAGCACTGATGCAACTGTACCAATGGGGTGTGCACTGCATCCTGTGGTGGAGGGGCAGTCACTAAGGCCTCCTCAAGGTATGGGAACATGTGTTCCTTTAGCTGGGGGCTACACCGGTGCTGGAAAGTTGGATAGGATTGGGCCCCCAAATGTGATTAACGCTGGATGTATTCTGCTTTTAATGTCTCAAATGATTTCTTCTCCACAGAAAATTATCACATGAAGGGTGTTCTGACTTGCGTAACTCTTGGGAAAGGAGGAGCACGGAATGACATAATGGTTGACACAGTTCAGAGACTGAAGAAGAATGTACACTCAAAGACAATAGTAAATGATATGCATTTTCAACACAAAATACATACAGAAAGACAGAATCAGAAGCCAAGACACACTTTTACCTTAGCTACACAAAAAGTTCACAAATAAATTAGAGCAGTCTCAAAGTTCAAGCAGCCTACCGCATGTATTAAAATAAAAAATTTTTAAAATCCCATTAAAAATGTTAATTAAAATCCTGGAAAAGAGTGCTGCAATTCTTCTCTAGCCTTCCCTACTGGTCAGGAGGTTTGTTTTGTTAAGCCTTTTCCTGCTTTTCAGGAAACATGCTTATGTTCAGTGTGGCATTGTTCCTTGGAGCATTCCTGTATGCTGCTGGAAATGGTCAAGGTCAGTGAAGCACTGTCAAGAGAACTGCACTTGCAGACCTGCCTGCTATTTCTTCTGTAGGTCCAGTTTTACTTCTAGGGCAATATCCTATTATGTCCAGTTCTGGTCATCACACCTCAAAAAGGATACAGTGGAACTGGAAAAGGTGCAGAAGAAAGTGACCAAAATGGTTAGTGGGTTGGGGAACCCTAATGAGGAAAGGTTACAGTATGTGGTGCTCTTCAGGCTATAAAGAAGGTGCTGAGGGAGGACATGACCGTCACATAAAAAATTGTGCATGGGATAGTAAAGCATATACAGGGAAGTTCTTTTCCCTCTTGAACAACACCAGAATCAGGTGGCATCCACTAAAATTAGCTGGTGGGAGAGTTAGAACAGACAAAAGGACATATTCCTTTACCCAGCATGTAATTAACCTGTGGAATGCCTTACCACAAGATGTTGTGATGGTATCTGACCAATCCTATCCAAGTTTCCAGCATTGATGCAGCTTGCCAACAAGGTGCACACTGCATCCTGTGGTGGGGGCAGTCATGGAGGCCTCCCCAAGGTAAGGGGATATTTGTTCCCTTACCTTGGGACTACATTGCGGCTGTATTGATGCTGGAAAATTGGATCGAATTGGGTCATTAGATGTCTTTAAAAGGTGATTGGGCAGATTTATAGAGGAGAATTCCATCACAGGTTACAAGCCATGATTATTTGCTACTTCCAGGTTTCAGAGGTAGTCTGTCTCCGAATGCCAGGTGTAAGGGAGTGGCAATAGGATGCAGGTATCTTGTTGTCTTGTGTGCTCCCTGAGGCATCTGGTGGGCCACTGTGAGATACAGGAAGCTGAACTAGATGGGCCCTTGGCCTGATCCAGCAGGGCGCTTATGTTCTTATCCTCATGTAACTCCAAAACAGCCCTGAACAGCTACTGCAGTACTACTGCTTCACTACTGTGTCCCTTTTGTAAGGCAGGAGGAAAAATGCAGCCCCTTGAAAGAGCCTATCCATCTCTGCCTAGAAATGGAACAGGAACAGAAGATACACTTTATTCCACTACTGCCTGCACTGTTTCTTTCAAACACTGCAGGGGAAAGAAAAATAATTTCCACAGAAAGCCTGCAGTAGCCATGTGCAAATACTGCAGGAATTAGGGACATA
This sequence comes from Tiliqua scincoides, assembly GCF_035046505.1. Classification (NCBI taxonomy): domain Eukaryota; kingdom Metazoa; phylum Chordata; class Lepidosauria; order Squamata; family Scincidae; genus Tiliqua; species Tiliqua scincoides. The sequence continues at coordinate 61,324,207 of NC_089824.1, read as the reverse complement.
GCCAACTGTTAGATACAGGGATGGGAACTTGAGTCGGTGACTCGTACTTGCGTTGTGAAAATGCACATTTTTTAGTAACGCATTGACTTGTGAGTCAATGGAAGACTAGGAAAAACACTCAAGTCAGGGGCCCCCTGACTCAGCACTTGTCCCCATGCATGCTGACTTGGGCCTGCCTGTGTCTGGGTGTACTTGCTTATTTTTTTTGCATCATAGTCTTTCGAGACTGAAGGTTGCCAGCCAGTGAAAGACATCATGGGGCCATCATTCAGACCAGGCAAGTAGCAGGGAGTTCCAGCCATGAGGCAGGGAAGGGTTAATGTTTTCTCTTGCAATGAATAGGAGGGGGGAAGGCAGGAGCAAGCTTTTTGCCAGTCTGAGATAGGAAGGAACAGATGATCAATGGATGCAGGAGGAGGAGCCGAGGGCATTCTAGCCTTATGAATGGCTACAGAAGCCAAGGGAGGAAGGTTTTTTCCCTTGATTAATGGGGGGAGGGGTGCAGTTTCTAGCTATCCAGGCAAAACTCAAGGCACAGCTCCAGCAGGCTCATTGAATGATTGGCCACAGTGGGACTACTTCTGGGTAGAGCCACCAAGGATTGGGTTGTCTTGGTAAGCCTCACAGCAGCTGTGCATAACCCTTCTTCCTCTTGCCACTTCTGTCCTGCCTCTCTTGCAGTCCCTCCCACCTCCTCCCTTCCTGTTTACAGATGGGATGGGGCAGAAGGGGAGTCTTTAAAGTAAACTCACTCTCTCTCTCTCTCTCTCTCACACACACACACAAACACACACACACACACACACAGAGCCCAGTTTTTTTTCTGTGGTTGGCTTTATAAGGGGGAGGAGCAACTTGACTTGAGTCCTTTAGAAGTGGTTCTCACACATTTAGCACCATGACCCACTTTTTAGAATGAGAATCTGCCAGGGTCCACCAAAAGTGATGTCATGACAGGAAGTAACATCATAAAGCAGGACAATTTTTAACAATCCTAGGCTGCAATCCTACCCACACTTACCAGGAGTAAGTCCCATTTACTATCATTGTTAAAAGAATATACATAGTAGCTTGTTCAAAGTACAGGTCTGTAACCTTTCCCCAAATGCCATCACATACAATGTAGCATCAAGTCGAATATATTAAAAAATAAAATATTGAAATGAATGGGGACCCACCTGAAATTGGGTCCCGACCCACAGTTTGAGAAACACTTCTTTAGAGGCAGCGGACCCGAGGCTTCATTGAGCGTCATTCTAGGTTGTGACCCCACTGATGTACCCACAAATGATAACACTGAGGCATGGGTTGGGGAGAATGAAGAATATAATACAAATTATGAAATGTCCCTGCAGTTTGAAAAGGAAAAGGATTATTATGAACTACTTGCAGCCAAAAAGAAAAAGGAAGAATAACTTTTGTCAACTACAACACTGACCCAAGGCCTCTTGACTGATGATGCTTCACTCAAATTACATCCAGAGGGAACGGTGTCATTTCTAACAATCCCAGCTAGGTTAAGGATGGGCAGCAGATGCAGAAGCTCAACAGCTCCCAGCCTGTTTTTCAAAGAACTGTATAGGCTTGTCAGAGTATAGGGGTTATAATTCGATCATCACCTCCGCCCCTGCCCAATACAGTCCTGTACTGACCACAGCCAAATGGATGATGCAAGCTGAATCTTTCAACAGAACACTGCCAAACTATGATAAATGTTCACACAAAGAGAGGAATTGTCACATACTTGCATATGATTTATTCTGGAAACTTTGCCTTCCCAGCTGAAGCAGTTGTTACATGCAGATGAAAACAATGTTGCCATACCCGTGATTTAAAGGCCCATGAATGTTGAGAATGTAGAGGGCAGTCTGGCCTCTCTTTATCCAAGGCCTACCCCGCAGGTCGCCCACATTGAACAATCCATGTCAAGGTCCATTTGTTAAACAGTGTCCAGAATATAGGGTTGCATTACATATCATTTGCTCAACAGAATATTGAGAAAAGAGGGCAAGGGCACTATTATAATCTCTGTGCTGGCAAACTTTAAAGAGATTTACAACACAAGCCTATGCATGTCTACTCAAAAGTAAGAGCCATTGAGTTCAGTGGCACTTACTGCCAGGTAAATGTGCACAGGACTGTAGCCTTAGCTTGTTTTGCAAAACCCACTACTCGTGCTTCAGTTTCACCTTGAATGTCACACAGAAAGTATAGCATTCAGTCAATTCCCCTTTCTGTCACCTGTTAATGTTGACCCAGAATTACTAATATGTAATTTATGCACACTGATCTAATACAGCATAAACATGGCTGGCCTTAGGAGCTGCAGGGTCCACTGCAAAACATTTCTGGGCCCCCCTCGGCTCCCTTACACAGGAGGTGAGCACCAGAGGCTATATGCTGGGGGAGATCTCAACTTCAAATCTGTAAATACTACTTGGGGGAAAAACATCTTCAGGCTTGTTATAACATCTACATAACAGTGTTTTACTAGATACCATCTGGTGTTCACAGGATTTGTTTTATTGTTATAATTTATTATTATAATTATTAAGATTACCAGATGGTATCTAGTAAAACACTGTTAGATTCTATAACAAGACTTAAAATGTTTACATAGCAAAATAAATCAATACACGGTCCCCTGTCCCCAAAGAGCTCACAATCTGAAAAAAAAATGTAGAAAAGGCAGCAGCAATAGCCACTGGAAAAGACAGCATGCTGTTGGGGGAGAGGGATAGTTACTCCCCCCTGCTAAATATAAGACGGCACCACAAATTACCAAAGTCAAATTTGAAGAGGAGGCCTGGGCATGAGGTTAACGGAAATGGCCATTTCAAATGGTGGGTTGGTAAAGTGATGAAGTAAAGAAGGAGTATCCCAGACCAGCACTATACAAAAAGCTACGGAGGAGGTGAATGGTGCTGGTGTGTTTGTGTGTGTGGGGGTGGGTGGGTGGAATGCGGGAGTAGCAGAGCCACTGCTATTTTGGGTGGATCAGGTGGGCTGCTCCTGCATATTTGCAACATATGGAGAGATAAGAGGAAGTAACTGGTGGTTGATGATGTTAATACATTGAGAGCGCAATCTATAGTGACTGTTGTGCTGGCACAGGCCCCCTGCACCAGCCCAGGAATGTTGTGAACATGCTGTAAAGCTACTTGAGAGCTGGCTAGGCTGGTGCAGAGGCCTGTACCACCTCCTGAAGCTGGATCCAGCCCCAAATGGGGTATGTTTGTGCAGGCCAAGGCAGGCTGGGACAGGGGATGGGAGAAAGTGGCTGGAGAATGGACTGGAGGTGGAGAGGTATTTCTGGATGGGGGATGGCAGACCAGAAGGTGGATTGGACCCAAGAAGGAGTGAGCTTGGCTGAGGCAATGGAGGCTGAATCCTAACCCCCACTCCTGGCCTGATCAGACTTACAAAGGCTGCTCAGATTTGTGCCAGCAAAATCACTGGTGCAGGTCCAAGTAGCCCATGAGGTGGATGGTGAGTTACTCGGGGTAAGGGGAAAAATATTCCCTTACCCCAAGTTGCCCTCCAGCCACCTCCTAACCTACACTGAATACAGCCAGTTGGCCTGCCTGTTCCAGATGGGCTGCCCATCTGTGAACTCATCTTGAACAACAGGGGAGGAGAAGCAAATAAAGACTTTTATATTGGGAAGCACCTGGGGACTGAGGACAGGTCATCTTTAGGTAGAGGAATGCTAGGTAACCATAACAGCTGGAGATAAATATGACCATGACATGCCAGAATATAATATGAGGGTTCCAGATTGAGGAGCACTTAGAATAGTGAGAAAAGCCTACTTGTTTCCAGAGCAAGAGCAAATATCCCCCAGCCAGAATTCAAAGACATCTAGAGGAAATGAATGCTACTGTATCTAGCCACGCATGCCTGGTGCTCACACACTGCAGAAATTTTAACATTGTTCTCCACAATTCAGATAATTATCAGACAACTGTAGACAATTACACTGTTCTGGTTGGGGTGGTACTTTTGACTCTAGGGGGCTTCATCCCAGGGAAGTCCCTATCACTGATCTGCAGAATGCATTTACAAACTGCTTGATGTTCCTCAAGAAAGAAAGAATGACCTTTTCAACCGGAAAGCTCAATTTAACTTGTAGTTTGGATAGCTGTGACACCTTCAATTTGTTCTCCTGTAAAATGTTGCATATACAATACAAAGATGAGAGATCATAAACACAGAAACTACCATTTACTGCCAAGGACAGCCTGCACAAAAGATTTCAGCACATTTTATATTTGTTCATCTAAACTATCAACAGATGGACCCTTTAATTAGTTTTTGACTATGATGTAAGGTGTAATTTTTCAGAGCTGCAAACATGCTTGATGTACAATTGAAAGGAAAGGAAGACCTATTTGGAATTTAAAAATACAGGTTAACTTAATAAGTAACTTGGCCAACCAACAAACTGCCTCACTACAGCCATCAAGCAGCACATTTTTTACCATGTAAAACTAAATGAATGCCAATAAAGCAGATGAGAAGCATGAAGTATCTAAACTGATCCCTTTTATTGGATCAAAGAGTCTGTACACTTCACAAAAGCTCTTCATACAGCAAAATGAAGAAATAGGGAAGTATTGCACCCTGTAAAGCTAGGCAAGTGACAGCAGAAGGTTTCATAATAGTTGTCTTCAGCATGATCCTTCTAACAGCTATCAAACAAGAATGAAAGCAATTGGTGGGGGGATTTAGGATGAATGAAAGAAAATGCTTCTTCACACAGTGCAAAATTAATCTATTCCATGGCATTTACTGCCACAATATGGGGTGGCCATTAGTTTAGATTTAAAACTAGCTTCCTTTAGAAGATTAGACATGCAACCTCTATGGTTAGATATTTGGTGCCTCTGAATATCAGCTTCAGGGATGCAAGAACAGGAGAAGACTATTGCCATGAGCTTGTGGTTATGGGCTCCCCAGCAGCATCTGGTTGAGCAGCCTTTGCATTTGTTTTACCCAAAGATCTGTGTTCTTTCCTTATCATCTTCTCTTACCCCCCCCCCCCGCATGATTCCAAAGCCTTGGAACTCCTTTTATTAAACGCCTTCTTTTTTTACAGATTTTCCTGCCTAGTCCAAGTTCACCAAGGAGAGAATCGGAGTGGCATACCTCTCTACCCATCCCATCTGGTACTGTATACTCTTTGGTGTGTTAAGGGAAATATCCAGTATCGTTGGGTTCCATCTGTGCTTTAGAAAGGTATTCACTCTCCACACTTGCCTCTTTCTCTTTGGTGTCCCTAACTTTGGCTGGTGGCAGCACCTCACCTACCAGTTCCTCACAATTGAACAGTAAAGGGAGGAAAGAGAAAAGCAGGGGGCTGCATGGTAGACTCTGTATTCTGCGCTTGCCCCGTCAGCCTTCTCCAGCTTCCCTCACAAGAGACATTTTCATAGAAGGAATGAAAAGCCAGGGAGAAAGTGGATACATGGCATTAATATTTTACACACAGGCAACAGATTTTCCTTAAAATAATATTTTGGGGCAATTATGGAGCACTTAATTTCAGCCACTTAGTATTTGGGCATTTCTTACTTTTTGGCACTGAGCCCAAAATCAATGCACATAGCAAAGTTATTCTGTAGGCCACATTTCCAAGTTATGCGCATGAGGAGCGAGTGGTAGTACAGCATTTGATTCCCATTATCTGAAACCAGCATAATAGCACTCTGTATAAAGTTCATAGCTGAGAAGACAGAGTCAACTTGGTAGAAATGGGGAGTGGGATGGGGTGTACACACAGTTGAAGATCTAATGCATTTCTGAGATTCCTTCCAGTTAACAGATGAATTCATTAGATCATGAAAGACAGGAGGAGTGAAAGTTTACTAACTTTCAAATTAAATTAAAGAATACTTTATGCTTATATAGTATCTGAGTATCTTTATGCTTATAGGTATCTTATAGGTATGTTTATAAGTATCTTTATGCTTATATAGTATATAAGTATAGTATACTTATAATACTCAAATTAAAGAATACTTTATGCTTATATAGTATCTGAGAGGTTCACATCTCTAATTTGCCTATTTGCTAAGCCTCACCATGAACACAGGGGATTAATCCAGGATGTAGTTCTCACTGAGATGTCCAAGCTGTACCACTTCAGACTACAGGTTGGGGATCATACCACTGAAAATTCCTCATACAAAAAAAGGAGATGTCAGGAGAAGAGCTAATAACCATCCAGCATAACCATTTCCATAACATCCTAGTTTTCTAGACCTCAGGTATGTATGACTAAATCAAATGACAGCACAATCCTATTCACAACTACTCAGGCATAAGTTCTACTGAATTCAATGGGACCTACTCCCAGGTAAGTGTGTATAAGTCCCTGTAACTAATACTAGTACAGTTCAGATACAGACATACAACTTTGGTGTAGGCCAAACCTAGAACTACTGAAATTATAGGTTGTGTTATTATCCATCACCTTCCCTTTGAAGAGATCAGGGTTACATAATTGTACACTAAAAATTATGTGAAGTATGTCAGATTGTTTCCCTAGTCCACCGAAAGCTGTCATGCTTACATATCACTGATAGTTATGGAATTTAAGAATAATTAATTTTCTCATCACAACCTTTATTGGCATATAACAAATAAACAAGGTAAAACACAGATTAATTTTCTCTGTATTGGGATTAATGATTTATACAATGTTGCCTGCTGATCTCAGGAAAAACTTGCAGCCCTTGCTCCCCCTACCCCAGGACAACATTTGATATCACATTACCTCTACTTGATTTAAAATTTAAACAGTTGTACAGCTTAGAATAGTGTTAGAATTTTTACAGCAAATGCAGTTTGCAGAATCAGTTTCAAGAACCCAATAAGCAGGGACCCAATAAGCAGGCATATAAGCAGGGATCAAAACATCATGGTGGAACACAGTGGTTAAGAGATTGAGCTGTGACTCAGGACTTCCCTGGTTTAAATCGCAACTTTTGCCACAAATGTACTACGTGCTCTTAAACAAGCTACCCAGCCTTAGCAGTTAATATAGGGATATTTATACTTCTTACAGGGATTGTTGTAAGGAAGACGTCAAGATAATACATGAGAAACACTTTGTACATTCAAAGTGCTATATAATTATTAAAACAATGGCAGAGTTGCAATGTCCTATTCTGTTTAAGGATTCAGCACTGTGGCATAATCCACAAGCAGTTATTGTGCTTATTTCAATAAGGCCATACACTTCATGGTAGGCCATACACTTTATTGAAAAGAACTTGGAATATGCACATAGCAGCAGCTGATTTGTACTGGCCAAAGGAAGAATTAATATGGAGTAGTATGCCACATTCTCACAGTTTTGTTTGAGCACAGCAGCAATATTGGGTCCAGCTTGGGAGAAATATTGTATCCCCCTGTACAAAATTAATAAGGGTTAAAACCAAAATAGACTTACTCAACAGTTTCACTAGTTTAACATAGAATGTATGGGTTGTACATAATTGGGAAACAAGTGTGTGTTTATTGCAGAACATTGTGAAATTCCCAGGAGAGGTTGGAGTAGAAATGTAAAGTCATTTTTGTCTGGGTCACAGGCCTCCTAAAGGCATCAACACTGGCCTGAGAGGGTTATTTGGGTAACCTTTCCCCCACCTGCAAAGGGGTGACATATGATTTGGGGGGGTTCTGAGGAGAAGGCAGAAGAGAGTTCAGGTTATGGAAATCTGTCTCCCACTCCTATGCAAACCAGCACTAACCTAAGTCAAGTCTGTTTTAAGCAGAGTTTTTTGTGTTTTTTTTTTAAGGGAGTTGATTTTTATTATCTGTGACATAAAAATTCAGGAAAGAAAAGACAGAAGATGCAGTAAGGCAGGGACAAATATATGCAACCAGTATTTAATGGTTAGATATTTATCTCCAAGTTTCTAATCTGGACTAGCGTAAAATGGTTTGGGAGAAAAACTTAATGCATAAGGATTTCTGATTTTGCCTAGATGGAGGGCTGAACTCAAACCCATTTTTGTACCAGTTGCTACAGATTTCCACAACTGAAAAATAATCCTTCAGCCCCAAAGTTTTATAACACAGAACAAGTAATTTTGGAAGTATACCAACTGTGTAAGCATAGTAAAGAAATTACTAAAAAGGACTTACAAACAATGCAGGACACCAGCAATCAGCCACTAGAAAATACAGTGTTTAACCAAGATCTTTAAGGCATTGGAGTGCTTAAGTTCCACATGGAAACTATGAATTTCTGGCATGCCTAGCAGTGGTAGTTTTTGTCTGACTACATTATAGACATGCGATCTAATACAAATGGAAGTGACCAACTAGCTTCCAAAAAAGGAATTCTGACTGAGGTACTCATTCTGGTTGACTCAATCACTGTTCATATTGGTGGACAAAGGAACCTTGCTTCCTGTTTTGATTCAAACTTCTCAGCACAGGAAAAACACCCTCACTTAATCATCAAGCATTCTACAGTTTTAACTATGCTTTCTACTGTTGCTTTCCCTCCTCTCTGGCTGAGATGTATTTGTAAACCACCTTATGAACTTTAGTTAAAAGGCAGTATATATTCTTAACGTGGATGTGCAGCAAGCATCCTAATTTATGAACTATCACTGTTTCTTCCAGGCATTCCCTGCAGGGAAGGAAGAAGCCTGAGGCCAATTTTATCTTCTTACTGAATCCAAAATCCAGTAACTGAACTCCCTTTCTCCCTCCCACATGAACTGCTCTCAGACTGCCCAAGTTTCTTGGTGCACAACTGGGCTTGGGCAGAGAAGGAATTGTCTTGAGTTGTGTTGAGTTGAGAGTCTTGTGATCCAAGGCCAACCTGTATGCTTTTCCTATCTGAAAAAGAGTGAAGTACAGTACAAGTACCTATACTGCTGCATGCACGTGTTACTAATATGTGTGACACCGGCATGCACTCTATGGATGTGGTGTGTCCATCTTAAGTTTACTAAGAGATGCCCAAATTTCACAGGATTTTACAATAATCCTATTCACTTCCATCCATGAACAGCTTTAATATTTTAAGATTAAATTTTAATTGGCACTCCAGATTTCTAGAAGCAGCAATGGTTTAGTTCAGTTTAAGAAACTGAGTCAGAACTCCAGCTAGATTTCAACTGGGCAGACGTTTCAGTCAATATATTTATAAATATGGCATTTATACATCAGGTTACCAAGAAACAATGCTTTTGCACATAAAGTAGCACAGGAATTGGAAAATAATCTATTGCATGACCCAATACAACCACCAGGGGTGTAATTTAGACATACTCAAGTGTTACATTTGAGATACAAGGCCCTTTAATTGGTCTTTGCAGCAGGACAACTGCAGCAGACAGTTACTTCCAAGCATGACAACCTTTTTAAATTTAAGCTGTGGGTTTCCCCAAGGTAGCCAACAGGCACCACAAACAGAGCAAAAGCTTGGGATCTACCAAGCCAAGTGCAGCCAATGAGATACAGCCATTTGCTTTATTTCAGTATAAGCATCCAACACACATAGGTAGTTATTGAAGCTCTGGCACATCATGTAGTACATGAGAGACTGCATCAATTTTGGTGTGTTATGAAATTGTACAAGCTTATCTTAAGGCATTTCATCATCAATTTCTTACATAGTGGGACTCTGATGCAGTTCTGTTCTAGCAGTGGATTTGGGATAATTCCTTTAGAACTGAAATACTTTTGAATGATGTTTATAACTGAACAATGGACATATGTAAAGAAGCATGTTAAAGCTATTTACAGCTTATCCTGGAAAGTTAACTATGGTAATGGAGATTACAATACTTGAAATGTTTTTAAAGTGGCTCATGACCACCCCTCCCTACTAGGTGGCAAAATTTAAAGCAAGAAATTAAGCTCTTCAGCTAATCAGAAATCATGGATGTAACTGAAGTTTAAAGTACATAGCTAAGCTTACAGTCTCAGTACACTCAGAAGTGTCCCTGCCCACCAAAATATGCACACATTTGCTTGACAATACAGGTTTAAATTTTAGATTACAGAGAACTGCTTTCAGCAGCTGAATAGCCTTCTATTCATTTTAGTAGATCATGGAGGCCTATGGCATGAACATTCCCTTATGTCAGCTATTTTTTTTTTAAAAACAAGATCACTTTTCACTTTCACTATCCTGAGTGACCCACTAGCACATCTCACTTCCTTCTATTTGCCTCTTGTGCTCTTTGGGTTGGCATCAATGTTCCAAATACAGATTTAGCCCTGTGCAGACAGATGGTACTCAAGTCTAACAGCAAGAGCCCTGTAGTACCATCAACATCCAGCAGGAAAAGAGACCAGAGCTTGATTCAAACTCACGTGGTACCATCACCTAGCTGAAGCAAACAGGTCTAGATTCCATTATCTTCTGTATTGATTTCAGAAGAATGGTGGGATTCAAATACAAGAGGTTTGGAGGATTATAATCCAGTTTCTCACACTGAAATGTCAGGGGAGTCCAACAGCAGCCATTTCTATCACTAGACACAAATACCACCACTGTTGGGGCTATGCGATGAACCCGTTTCCATTTGTTTGGTGACCAGAAGGGGATAGAATACAACTGCTATTTCTGTTGCTTAAGGGTTACTGTCCCTTAAATCTCTGTAGATCCAAACTTCAGGGAAAACTGAAGCACCAGGTCTCTAGTTTGAGGCAGGTAAGATTTACAGCAACTTGCAAATCTCTAGTATAGATGATGCATCATAAGCCTGAAACAGGATTTCCTCAACTTCAATTTTAGAAATACTAAGAAATCAAAAGATTGGCAACACACTTATGGTCACCTGAAACCCACACTTTTGTCCGTAACGCCCCTCTAACTTTGGAATAATTGCTGCTGCTGCCACCCTCCCCAGCACTGCACGTTCTGGGGTAAGGGGAAGATGTCCCAGATGAAAGATTCCAAGTTCTCTCAAGTGTACCTTTCTCTCCCTTGATTTTCTGTCTTCCTTTTGCAAGCATGAGACAGACAAAGGGTATCCTTCTGAAGCATGAACAGTTTAGTTCAGTTGTGCATTAAGTTTGGCCAGTAAGATGAAACATTCCTATACAATTTCTCTGTTGCAAGCAAGTTGCTCTCTAGGCATGCCAGAAGTGCCATGAGCTACACATAAACCTCTACTTGAACACCAGCAATTTGAGGTCTTCCAATACTGCAGTTTTAATACTGAAACTTGTTTTTAAAATTTACAGCTCTATAAAAAGAGAAACTGTCCAGTGATAGTTGAGATTAGTGTTTTGCTTCTGCAAGAGACCAAATCCAGTCAGAATTTGCTACATGGCAATCCTGAAGACAGTAATCTCAGGCAAGACATATTGTCAATTAGTGCCTGCTTGCCATGTGCAGGATTCTTCATTTTGGAATTTATGGCACAAGAATGGCCCCACTTAAAATAGAAAACCTTTCCTTTCACTACATTAAGACTCCGATCATATTTACAGTTATCACATCATTATCTTATAAAATGTGAGCACTAGAGAGAAAGGCAAGGGCTGTTACACTGACCAAGTGCAAAAGTTTGACACATTTTTAAAAAATTAGAGAGAACTTGAAGGATGTGAGCTGGATAACCAGTATTAAAAAGGTCTTGTGTTTATGCCACTTAATGCTTTCCATCTGTGACCAGGCTCTCTTCATCATAGTCGCCCATTAACTGCAATACATATGATCCAGTGCAGACAAGCAGCTGTCCTGTTACTTGTGCAGCATGCGAGAGAAAGCGAAGCATCTTCCTGCAATAAGAAAGTGGTCAATTTAGTGACAGACATACCAACTCTGGGCAACACACTTATTTCAGCACAGATTTCCCTGTAATGTGTGCTTAGTCAGGATCTAGTTCTACCCTCCAACTGTGGGGATGCAGCTGCAATAGCAACCACCTAGGTTCATGTGCTGCATAAAACCATGTTAGATGTCTAGTCAGTACCTTGAGGAGGAATAAATAGGGTAGCCTCTAGTCAAGTCAAGACTATAACACTAGTCTAAGAATGAACTTATGAATGGGCACTGCATAGTTTCCATGCACAAAAGTCTACTTTGTACAGTACTTATGACAACTCCCCCAATTCTTACAACTGTTCTAGTAACAGATTCCCAATTGCCTACTACCCCCTCTGAATCATTACTCCTCCTGGCACTACCAGGTACTTTTAACAAAGTTCACTCAACAACCAGCATTATAAGCAGCTTTCTATACAGAGCAGATAAGGGCACACACCATCACTGTAGTTTCAGGATCATGTTTAGAGCCATTTCAGAACTAGTAAGAGACTAGAAAACTGGTAAAATCAAGTACAGCACAGTTTTCCTATGCATTTATACGGCCATTACACGCCACTTAGGTTTGACCCTTGTTTAGTGTCTGGAGCACTTGCTCCAGTGAGTGAAAGCAAGATGCCAGTATCCTAGATTGCATCAGAAACTTGGTTTTGAACATCTGATCATTAGTAGATTTGGGATAGATTTTGGAAAACTCACTGCACTATCTGCTAAAAAAAAGTGCTTCCATGATCAAGTTTGCTTCCTTCTGTTTTTGACTGTAATCCCTATCATATTCAGTTTTAAAATAAAATTCACTTAATTTAACTGGGTTTACAAATGCTTAGATAATAGGCTGTTAAGCACAAGATTAGTTTGCTCCCTCAAATATTAGGGCAAGAATTCACATACAGAATCAAGGCAATAAGTCAGTCTTCAGTTCTATCAGAGCTAGTGAGTTTTCAGAACCTTATCCCTGCAAAAGCTCTTACCCCCTATAGCAAGACTGACATGGTACTTCTAGACAGAAATGAGCTAGATGTGCAGATGGTTAAATAAAACAGGAGCCAACAAATACATGGGAAGCATTTTCTATGTTGGAACAGCAAGACATTTCACTAGGACTATCCACAACAGTTATATAATGCTCTTATCATAAGGTTCGTGAAAAACTACTATCTAGCATCTAGGAATTTGAGATTAAGCCACTACAGCAGATCAAAGGGAAGCACAATTTTCTCTACATTATTCATCCCCTTTATTTACTAGATTTCTACCCCACTTTATCTCTCCAAAAGGCATTCAAAGCAGCTTATGTTATAGGATGCTGCTTTCCTTGTGACTTGATTTTTAAGTTCAAGTAGTCTTCTGCTTGCCTTTGTAGAAAAAACTTAGCCAAAATATTTCAGCAGCTTCTTTAGAATGGAGCATTTAAGAATTTTTTCCCTGGGGACACATGTCTAGCTTTTCATCTCTATAGCATTAGCTTAAGTTCTGCTTGCTAGTCATCAATCCACATTTTAGTGGAGGACTAGGTCTGCATAGGAAGGCTTATTGCAGTTATGTTTAGTTGTTTACTTCTAGCCACAAGAAATGATAATGCTTCATGTCTACATCATTTGCTTAGTGTACCAAGGAGCACAATTATAAAAACTTACCGGAGTACTGTCTTTGCTCCCATGCATTTTATGTCATATGACACAGAATAGATTTCATAGAAGGTAGCTTTAATATTTAGACATCCAATGAAGTCCTTAGGACTCAGCTTGTACAAGTCCAAGGTGATGTTTGCCACACCCATTTTCTTTGGCTGCTGTACAGTTCTGATACCATAATTTGGCCCCTGGAGAAAAAAAGATGACATACCTGAAATGCATGTTTCTAGTTACTGCTTATATCAATAGCCCCTGAAGGAAGTTTTTAGAATGGTAAAAAAGCTGTGTATTCATAAAAATCAGATTAAGGAATCCAAGATTCTTCTCCATTTCTCTAGTGAAGGGTATTGTGTTATGTTTGGCACTGGCTTTGTCAAAGCATCAGTCACTCTAATGACTACACTTGCAAAATTACATTTAATATGCTAAGCCAGTGTTTCTCAACCACCAGTGGTACTTGTGGGACCCCTGCACACCTGCCACCCAGCAACGAGATCAGGAATACAACATAACAACAATAGGAGGCTTGGCTAGGAAGACAGAGCTTCAGAGCACTTTTCCATACTCAAAAAAGCTCTACCATCAAGGCTGTGCTTCTTACTGGTGTTGTGTCACATCTGGCCTCCCAAACCAGAAGTATTTGCAATGATGTCATTACCAGTTACTTTCAGTGATACTTCAAATAGGGGGACAATGTGAAGTGGTACTGCAGACGACAAACGTTGAGAAACACTGTGCGAAGCAACTGTGGTGGTAAAGCCTGTGGTAGCAAGAAACTGAGCAGTCACAAGATCATAAACATGGCACCCATTAGAGAAGTTCAGTCACAATGATGGGGAAAAATGTAATACTTTTGGGTCCTACTGCAGTATGACTAGAGCAGGAAAGCTGGAAGGCAGTGAACCTAGAGTTAGGTCACATTCTGGACCAGACAGACAATAGATGGCATAACTGGAACCCAAGTTTAGATGAAACTTGTAGCTAGTTCTTTAAGGCAATACCTAGACTGCATTGTCACATATACTAGATTATGTTGCAAGATGCTATCCAGTCTAGTCTCAGTAGCCTCCAAAGTCATTTGGACAGCCAGCTGTTTTGAAAGATTACAACATTCAAGTTGATGTCTTCATACAAAGAACTAGGCATCAATCATGCACTCGGATAACAGCCAAGGTAAGTGGTGGTAACAAAGGCCTGAGAGGGGGCAGAAAAGAAATTGAGAAAATTCACATGAGACTTGAGAAACTGCACGTTAAGAGAAAGGACAACCTGAAACATACTCTAGGTAAGCAAGTCAAGGGAAAGGGCCAGAACTAGCAACCCTGTAAGTCCACTGAATTTTTGAATCTGCATGGTTCCCAAACTGGTAGGTTATGACCCAAGAGCCTGGGAAGCACTTAGCTCTGGCTCCTTGAGGGGTGGGGGGAACGCAGCAGCACAATCAACAGGATTATACTGCTGCCAGGGGGGAAGGGTTTCCACCTTCCCATAGCAGCTACCAGCCCCCAGAGGAATGTGGGGAGACGTGCTTCCCAAGATTCGGTTATACTAAAGAACAATTGAAAGCCATTTCCCATTTTCAATAAAAAAACCCAGAAGTAGCTTCCAATTAAGTTTTTTACTGTTTTGGAGGCTCAGAGAGTCCTGCAGAGGCATCTGCAGGGCTCCCTGCAACCCCCGGAGGCTGGCATTTGCTCAGGTAAGGTGAAAACCCTCCTCTCCCAGCTACAGCGCAATCCTGGGGAGCATGTTGCTGCCATAGCCCCTCCTCTACACATACTTACAGTACTCCCAACTCCCTTGCAGGAGTTTAGGAAGCACTGGCACAGAAAATTCATCCCTGGCATTTCTCTTTCAAGAACCCAAAAACCTAAAGCAAGTAAGTTCCAATGAACAGATGCAACCATATTGATCTTCTGAAAAGCCAAGCTGTAAGGCAGAGCTTAGTCCATTGCTATTGGCACATAGTGAACACAGGTCAAGTATGGTTGACTTATTGGCTACACCTAGGTTGCCGTTTTCCCACCTGACTTATGCAGGGTGAAGTCAACACCATTACTCTTATGAGACTTAAAACCACCACTATAAGAAGCAAACCTGCCAGCTAAGGAGCAACTGTAGCTTGGTTCTTTGGGAAGGTAGCTACCCTATGGCCACTAGCAAAACTGCTTTGAGCTCAGACAATACTTTAAAACCAGTGTCTCTCAAGTGTGCTCCTAGGAACTCCAAGACTCCTTCAGCACACCATAAATGACTACCATCTGCCTGCTGCCCAAGTTGCTCATCAGTCCCTCCCATGTCCCCTGTATGTGACTTTCCTTTCTCATTCCCCTCCTGTTCTAGCTCTTTGGCAGTTTTTGGCGTTGTGCTCAGCAGGGCTCCCCAAGAACTCCTAGGTGTGGTGTTTTAAGTGCTTATGCAGAGGCACACTGAAGCCTTGGTAATATGGCAAGAGGCGAAGGCAAACCTTCCCCCCCCTTTTACGGCACACCGAAAGGGGGTGCTAAGTTCCCAGGCCGAAGTGTGAAAATAGCTGATACAGCACTCTGAAAAAGAAGCACCCATTGTTCTCACCCCTGTATGCGATTCCAATGTGGCACACTATCTGGTAACAGAATGTAACTGACTTAATGTTGCAATGTTCAATAAAAGAGCAGTGAGAAGGCTTGTACAAGCAGCCTCTCTCTCTCTGCACTCTCAACCCTCAATATGTCTGCTGTCTCTTGATTTTCTGTCTGACCATTCATTGCTTCTGCTCTCGCACCTATATCCAGCAACCTGACCCCTGGGCTTTGGTTGCTCCCCAAAGGGTAACTGCAACATCTGGCGCCTCGAACAGAGACTTCTATTCCCAGAACAGGGACCTCTAATCCTAGAACAGGGACTCTCTGCAACAATCAGGTACAGTAGACAGGCTGCTTGTCCTCTGGCCACCTCCCATTCATTGCTTTGACTTTCTGCAGTTCTAGCCTCACTTCTACAGCCTTGTGTGCTTTCCAAGCAGCCTTGCATTGCAACTTCTGGTGGCTGCCTCTCACTTCTCACTGCATCTGCTTTTATAATCAGCCTGGCTTTGAGGTCAAGTTGCTTCTCAGCACCATTGTAGCTATACCAGGCGCTCAGACATGGGGCCAGCCAAGTATAGCAGACAAGCTGCTTCACTTTTTTCTATATCAAGCAGCCTTTTCAGGTTGCTCCCCATTCATTGCTTCATCTGACCCTGGAACAGGGGCCACGTAGATCGCCGCCAGCTCACTTCGCCCTGCACGGGTTACAGACATGTCAAACATCCTTCAGGATCCCAGGTGAGTATGGGTTCCAGCCTTTCAGCTGGAGCAAAAGCATCATAGCAATGATTCACTGTTTCTCCTTAGCAAAACTCAGCACCCTGTTTCCTCTCAAGAGGTCAAAGACTTAATTTACATGATTAAAGAACACTGCCCTTGGTACCCCGAGGGAGGCACTCTTTTTGCTTAAATGCCATCCAAACTTTCGCTCTGCAGGCAGAGCCGCAAAAGCAGTCAGAGGAAATAAACAGTGCTCTTCCTAAAAGCCCATCAGCTTATATTTCCCTTTTTCCTCCTCTGCACCAACCCAGCTAGAACAAGCAGCCATCCCATATAGAAACCATGGCTCAAAACGCAATAGCATCAGAAAACTTAATAGCAGAGGAGTCTTTAAAGCTGTCCATAGTTCTCCCTGTAAAACAAGGCCACCATGCCCGAAGGCAGTTAAACAGAAAACTCTCCCCCATTCTGTGCCAAAAGAAGTATAGATTACACTTAAAGATTTTAGCATCACTAGCACAGATGCCGGAGAATGACAGGAAGGTATAATAAACACATCTAGTTTTTTATAGCTAGAAGTCCCTAAGAACCCCTGCACAGAATGCAGTATACAGAATGCAGAATAGCTCAGTAACGTTCCAACCACTTTATGCAGAATGCAGTATGCACAGAATGCAGAATGCAGTATACAGAATGCAGAATACCACTTTATGCAGAACGCAGAATGCACAGAATGCAGAATGCAGCTCAGTAACGTTCCAACCACTTTATGCAGAATGCAGAATAGCTCAGCACTTTAAGAAAGCCAAAAGTATCATTAGCTAAGTTTTTCCCCAAAGCATGCTAAACAGCCCAAAACATGTTAAACAGCCCAGCTTTGTGTCAGCTGAGAATGAATTAAGCTTTATAATCCTTTAAAAATCAATATCATATGGATTTTAATAGCAAGTCCCCAAGTAAATCCTTTTTCCTACAGGACCTGTCTTAAATTTTATAGTTTTCATATAGCACCAGAAAAAGTGCAAACACAAGCACTTTATTTGTAGTATTAAGCATAAAGTGTTATCATTTCGTGTTATACCTGCAACACCTGAATCAAAAATCCCCCAACAGTTAACTTTGGTGTAATTGCAACATTTGGGAGCAACATTTGCAACGATTGTTAGAACCACTGTTTGACCACCTTAAGATAGATCAAAATCCTGCAAAACAGGCTATTTTTTCCCCAGATGCTTAAATGGCTTCATTTTTCATCCAACCCCTCAAAGAATGTGTTCTGCTATCCAGAAGCCATCATTTCCCTTGTTAGAAAAAGTAGGGAGCAAGCAATAAGACTTCAAAGCCAAGAAGTCTTAAAATTTACTCTACCCATTATAAAAAACAAAGAGTTAAGCACGTAGAGGAAGGAACATTTAATATTTTCAAAGATTTTAGGCTTGCCCAAGTAACATAGGCAAATCTCTTTAAAACCAGTCAGATGCTCAATCCCCATCCCCATGTAAGTAGTCACATACCAAAAGGAAGGTCAGTAAAAAAAAAACCACGTTACCAATTCCCAAATTTCTGCACAGAAAGCTGAATTAGCAGCTGCCATCAGTTTTTAAAATAATGTGTGATCAGTCCTTTAATTTAATTATCTTCCCCTGGCTTATATCACGGAATTTAAGCCATATTCATAAGCTTCTGCTTTTAAAAGGTAAAACTTGCCAAACAAACACAAGCAAAAAATATTGTGCAACATCAGTCAAACCACACCTTATAACAAGAGCAAACTGTACAATATAGCATTAAACACCTTGGCTCCAGTTCTGATCCTCAAACTGCTACCAACAAGCTAAACTCACCCCTCCCTTTCAGTTTGGTTTGCAGTAGTTCCCAAACTTTTCAGTGTCTCTCATTCCACACACCTTTTAGAACTGCAGCCATCAGCCATTTTACCCATCAGCAGCAGTTATCACAGCTTTAAAGTCAAACTAAACCTTATTCTGTTATTAGTCAGAGCTACACCTCTTTTTTCTAAGATGTTTATGTAAAGGTAATAAAGCTATTCAGGCTTTTAAAAAGTCTCCCTGTTCCCATAGCTTTGACTGATTCTATCCTGTTCCATCAGAAACCTTTTCTGATCCCAAGGCTTTCATCAGGCCCTTAAAGGACCTCCCTGAATTCACCAAGAAAATGATTTTCTGATCCTATTCTGTTTCATCAAAAAATAATTTTCTGGTCTCATTCAGTTCCATCAGAAAATTTTTCTGATCCCATAGTTTTAATCAAGCCCTTAAGGCCTTTCTGTTTTATTCTTATAAGATGTTTCATAATTTCATAATTTACCATGTTTTTTTATCAGTTTATAAAATGTTAGTTAAACAATTGTTTTGTAAAATTAGCCAGGAATTCCATATTGATCTCTTTTTTGTTACCTGTATATATATATGCCTGTTTTTATTATCTTTAAGCCTTCTTTTGGTTTCCACTTGTTAGAAGGTATATTAAGTTAAATGTCCAAGCAAACACAAAACTGAAAGTCAAATGGATTGCTGGACTTGGCTGTGTGCCCAGTGTTCTCAACACAATAGATAAGATGCAAAGACAGTGAATGTTTCTTTGTTTTCAAACCACAGGAAACATAAGAACATAAGAACAGCCCCACTGGATCAGGCCATAGGCCCAACTAGTCCAGCTTCCTGTATCTCACAGCGGCCCACCAAATGCCCCAGGGAGCACACCAGATAACAAGAGACCTTATCCTGGTGCCCTCCCCTACATCTGGCATTCTGACTTAACCCATTTCTAAAATCAGGAGGTTGCGCATACACATCATGGCTTGTACCCCATAATGGATTTTTCCTCCAGAAACTCGTCCAATCCCCTTTTAAAGGCATCTAGGCTAGACGCCAGCACCACATCCCGTGGCAAGGAGTTCCACAGACCAACCACACGCTGAGTAAAGAAATATTTTCTTTTGTCTGTCCTAACCCGTCCAACACTCAATTTTAGTGGATGTCCACTGGTTCTGGTATTATGTGAGAGTGTAAAGAGCATCTCCCTATCCACTCTGTCCATTCCCTGCATAATTTTGTATGTCTCAATCATGTCCCCCCTCAAGCGTCTCTTTTCTAGGCTGAAGAGGCCCAAACGCCGTAGTCTTTCCTCATAAGGAAGGTGCTCTAGCCCTGTAATCATCTTAGTCGCTCTCTTTTGCACCTTTTCCATTTCCACTATGTCTTTTTTGAGATGCGGCGACCAGAACTGGACACAATACTCCAGGTGTGGCCTTACCATAGATTTGTACAACGGCATTATAATATTAGCCATTTTGTTCTCAATACCCTTCCTAATGATCCCAAGCATAGAATTGGCCTTCTTCACTGCCGCCGCACATTGGGTTGACACTTTCATCGACCTGTCCACCACCACCCCAAGATCTCTCTCCTGATCTGTCACAGACAGCTCAGAACCCATCAGCCTATATCTAAAGTTTTGATTTTTTGCCCCAATGTGCATGACTTTACACTTACTGACATTGAAGCGCATCTGCCATTTTGCTGCCCATTCTGCCAGTCTGGAGAGATCCTTCTGGAGCTCCTCACAATCACTTCTGGTCTTCACCACTCGGAAAAGTTTGGTGTCGTCTGCAAACTTAGCCACTTCACTGCTCAACCCTGTCTCCAGGTCATTTATGAAGAGGTTGAAAAGCACCGGTCCCAGGACAGATCCTTGGGACCTTTCAAACTTTTTGGTTTGAAAGCGTCTTCAGACCACAGAAAAAAAAATCTTCCCTGTCCTGTGCGCTTTTAAAAATTAGTCTTTCCTTTTAACACACAGGCTCAGCAGCATAGTTTTAAGCTCAGACTTCATATACAGGTAAATAGCTATCCAATATTCTTCAAGAGCAACAAGCATGCATAACAGTATTCACACCAGCTCTCTTTATATTCTTAGTCTTCATTTCAAACTAGTTTTGGTGCATACACAAGTGACTAGCTGATAGTAATATTTCAAATTAGTTGTGGTGGTTTAACTATATCGGAAAGGTTCAAAAAAACACAGCCAGTTCCAAGATCAGGTTCTCACAAAGGGTGCAGAAGATAGTGTTTTTAGCAACAGTTATGTTGCATTTCGCAGGCCAGAGTACGATGTCATGAGTACAAGTCATACGATGTCATACGTTTGACAAGTCATACGTATGAGTACAAGTCATACAATGGTTATGAGACATGAGGTCACCGTGATTGACAGTGCAATGCCATTTGCTGACTGCAGGAGGTATGTGATAATTGTATGTGTAAGATGGAACAACAGAATTGTCTCCAGTAAAAAATGTATGTGTCTCAAAAAGAGAACCCCACATTGTAATAAAACTCAGCTGAAGTTAACGCTTTTTTTGTACTTCCTGGGCCTCTCTGCTTCCCACTTTTGACACACACAGGCTTCTCTCTTTTTCTCACTTCTGAATCTCACACACATTCTCAATGCTTGGACATGAATCCCTTAAGATGTTAATGTGACTTCACTCACTCTCACTTCTGACACTCTCTCAATGCTTGGAAATTTTCCCTTGAGACGCGGTGTTACAACCTTTTGCTGAATTCTAACTTTCACATTCATTCTCAATGCTTAGAAATAATCCCTTGTTTAAACAACTAAAGGCCTAAGAATGATCACCACTTCTGCCTGCTCAGTTTGTTTTCAAACCTAAGCATATCTCTTATAACATCTTGGACCTTGCAACACACCCACACAGTGCATCTTACAATTTTTCTATTTAAGTAATTAAAAACGAGGGATATGAGATCATCATTTGTTTACACTAATAACACTTTACAAGGCTCACAAGCCTCCCTGTCTCAAGACTCAGAAGCCCCCCGTCTTAAGTAAAACACTAAATGCAAATATAATGTGCTTTCACCCCCCATGTGCTTTTACAGATAATTGCCGGACCCAGAGTGAAAGGGCCAGCTTCATTAATAACTTAGCAGCAAAGTTCTGCTATTCTGTTTATTTTCACAGAAACGTTTTAAGTGTCAGCAGTGCGTGAAGATGCATGGCACTAAAGTTTCCTGATGACATCCAGTGAACCAAGAACCCCTAATAAGAAGTTCAATGTTGTTCTTATGTTTGTTTTTGCTTTTTAGAATTGTGTTAAAAGACAGTCATTCAGCACCCCCTTAAGGGAGTGCATAGTATATAACCAAGTTTTTAAAGTTTCTCAATGTTTGCATAGCTCATGATGCAATGTCTTATAATGCAAATGTAATTCATGGTGAAATCCCAATGTCTTTCACTGCACACTCTTTATGTGGTCAGTGGCAGCAATTTAACATATGCAAAAATATTTAACAAACCTTGTATGCCCGTGGGAATGGGCTCCATGATAGAAATGTTTCATTTAATTATGCAAATGTGTTGTTACCTAGTCATCACCTGTGGTTTTAATAATTCTGCTCACAGCAAATCATTTTTAGAGAAAAAGGTGTTGCCTTTTCTCCCAACTGTAATTTTAGCATGTATTCATGAAGGTCTTTTTGTCTTATCCAATGTCCTTTTTGCATGGTGTCAAAATTTGTGTGTTATGACCCCACAATGCCAACCTAAAGTCCTCTTTGTTTGGCTAACAAGGCCTACACTGATTTCATATTTTGTAAAATGCTATCTCAAAATTTAAATAAATAAAGGGTTTATTTGTGGTGTTTTAAGTGCTTATGCAGAGGCACACTGAAGCCTTGGTAATATGGCAAGAGGCGAAGGCAAACCTTCCCCCCCCCCTTTTACGGCACACCGAAAGGGGGTGCTAAGTTCCCAGGCCGAAGTGTGAAAATAGCTGATACAGCACTCTGAGAAAGAAGCACCCATTGTTCTCACCCCTGTATGCGATTCCAATGTGGCACACTTATCTGGGAACAGAATGTAACTGAATTAATGTTGCAATGTTCAATAAAAGAGCAGTGAGAAGGCTTGTACAAACAGCCTCTCTCTCTCTGCACTCTCAACCCTCAATATGTCTGCTGTCTCTTGATTTTCTGTCTGACCATCCATTGCTTCTGCTCTCGCACCTATATCCAGCAACCTGACCCCTGGGCTTTGGTTGCTCCCCAAAGGGTAACTGCAACACCTAGGAGTGTTAAGTGGTCCAGTGACCAAAAACTTTGAGAACCACTGCTTTAGACCAGGTGTGCCAAGCTTGTTATCACCTGTAATATTCCATTTTGAGCTGACATGCACTTACTGGTGTCCACTGCTGTCCTTTCTTTAGAAGCATGAAGTGTGTGTTATCTCCCAGGGACTGGAAGAAGTCTTCTGTATCCACCACTGTGCCATCTTCCTCCAAAACCAGTGTTATTATTCCAGTAGCAATCATTAAGGCATCTAAAGTCTAAATCAGAGATAGTAAAACTTAAATGCCATCGTTCTGAAAGCAATCCATCTCATTTCTCTCTCCTGAAATAAGTCATGAATACGCACATTTGTTATTCAGCAACTGTTCCAAGTTATCAGCACACAGCAGCCACCATAAAGCTTTTACACAACCCCAAGTACTGTACTTTCTGGTGGAGACAGTTTAATAGTCAAAGCTGGGCAAGTGGCTCCAGGCCAAAGCCTTTAGCACAAGGCTCAAACCACTTCCGAAGTGGATTTTATCACCATTACATCAATAGTACTTAAGAAAAGCCCTGCTAGATCACATTAAAGGCCTACTGAGTCTAGCATCTTCTTCCCCCACAGTGACCCACTTTGGGAAGCCCATAAACAAAAGAGAAAGACTTCTCCCACCACCACTGCTCCCTTCAACTGGTATCCAGAGGCATAATGTCACTAACCTAGAGTTAGAACATAGTCATGACTGATAGAGTTATCCTCCATGACTTTGTCCTATGGCCTTTCAAAGGAATCCAAGCTAGTGACAATCACCACCACATCTTGTGCCAATGAATTACACAGACTAATTATATGCTGGAGGAAGAATGACCTTTTGCCCAAGCTTCCAACCAGTTGCACTGACTGACCCCGGTTCTAGTATTATAAGGGAAACACATCTATTCACTTTCACTGTACACCAGAGGTGTCAAACGAAACATCTAGCATTCCCTCCTATCAAGAAACTGATCAAGCCCCATCCTGTTTCTTCACACCCCAATGAGACCATGCCCTGCAACTTGAGAACACCAAAGATTACATGAAACAATGTGGTGCAAGGGAGACTGTGACTGCATCTCGCCTTCCTACACCCTTATTTTCTGCAAGCAAGAGACCAAAGGCTGCCAATAGCATGTGGGACAGATCTTCACTGCTAAATAGAGAGCGCATCTTCATCACCTATTCTAGTCTGAGCATCCACATAGGAACTGGTTCCCCCCTGAATTTAAGCATGTTATAGTAAGTATCCAGTAAAGTACAACACAGCATCAATAATTTGCAGAGCACTTCTTAGTCATTTGCCTGGACACAAACTAAAGTTTCTCTTGTCCAAGCATTTAGTTAAGAAGTTTCAGGCATTATGATCAGGCTTGCACTTTGGAAGGAAGGCATACCTTGCTAATAAGTTCGTGTAGATTGCTTGCAACAACTCCTCTACGACTGCTTCTGTCATGGTTACAGACACGGAAAGGTCGAGCTGCAGGCAGAAGGGGAGCAGACAGGGCCTGCCTTGTTACTGACCCTAGAGATGTTCCAACAGATACCAAGGACCTAGAAAGAAGAACAGTTTCATTAAATGCATCTACTGCACGATGGTGTCTTAAGAAAACATACTTGGTATTCCACAGCACCACAAGTTAGCCAATAGTCTCCCCCAACAAAAAATCCATTGCTGCACCACTAAATGTAGCTTTTTCCAAACTAGAACAGGGGTCATGAAGTTAGAAGGATTTTTTTGTATCCAATATGGTAAACAGAGACAGCTTTGGTATATAGGGTCATTATTCCAGTATTTGTTACAGCCTACAGATTAAGGAAGATCAAGCCTACCAAGCCATTAGATTTTTGGATAATTCCATCAATTTTAGAAAGAAGACATTCACTTCATGATTTCAGATAGCCTCAACCTTATCCTGGTGCTCACTGAAGGCTATAACTAGAAGGCTTGGAATAAAGCCTGAAGCACAAAGCCTAAAGCCTTTTGTATCCCACGAATCTCATTCTTACAGTACAAAGCCTAACAAATGGCAAGAGTGTTAGTTTACTCCTATTGAATGGAGATGTTCTCTTCAGG
Source organism: Tiliqua scincoides (assembly GCF_035046505.1). Lineage (NCBI taxonomy): Eukaryota > Metazoa > Chordata > Lepidosauria > Squamata > Scincidae > Tiliqua > Tiliqua scincoides. Next base: position 61,299,274 of record NC_089824.1, on the reverse strand, counting down.
CTACTATTAGTAGATGCAGTACTGTACAGTTTCTCTCTTCCAGTAAACTTCATTTAGCTATCTGGATTGCAGATCTTTACTGCAGCAAAGTAGTATGTCTTCTCATCAGCTAGGACTCCCAAGGACAGCCAATTGCAGTTTGCTTTGATATGATGGAATTTTTAGCATGTATACTGTATTAGTGATTTGAGACTTCACCAGCAGAGATACTACAACCCATTTGTTGTAAAAGCAAAATCATGTCTCAGATTCCTATATTAGATTTCAAGTGAACAAAATTTCATCTATCAGGTTTTAATGTGCAAAAAAGGGTAGTTGTGGCTGGGGTCATATGCACTACCATGGTAGCGATAGCTTCTTTCTCTGGGCAGATGCCTACTCCAAGTGCTTGACAGGTGCCTTATGAGTTAAGAGCCAGTTGCTTTTCCCCAAGGTAAAAGCCTTAAATCATTTGCTTTACCACAAAACAAAACCTCAGCTGCACCAACCTATGTAGTAAACTGGCCAGTTCCTTACACTGACCAAGGCAGGGACTTCTACAAGATATAGCACTTTCTGTGCCTTGTCTAGGTAGATCTTGCTTACTGCCTTGGATCTCACTGTATATGCTCAAGAACATTTGGGACATGATACAAGAATTACATTCATTTGATTAGGTTTCTTATAGATGCTGTGTTCTTACAGAACACAGTTGGCATGAGGTTGTGAGATGACTGAGCTCAACAAAAGGCAGCTGTAGTGTGGAACAGAAAGCTCCACGCCCAGATAGCTTTTTCTTAATGCCAGGTTTGGCCCATGAGCCAGTTTGGAGGCCCCTGTTATAAAGGCACAAGGTTCAAGTCAAAGGTTCCATTCCTCCATTCTCCTTCCTCCATTCAAGCCAGTTTGGGATCTAGTCAGTCCATTGCAGACAGTTTCCCCATTAACATTAACACACTACACAAAAGTTCCAAAACATCTCTTTAGAATTCTGTGAAATACACTGACAGGTCCCAAGCACATTTCAAGGCCTGCCCGGCATATTTGGACAACAGTTGCCAGCAAATTCCATTTCAGCTGCCACTGCATCAGTTACAACACAATCTTACGCATGTCTACTCAGAAGTAAACTCCATTAAATTCAGTGAGATTTATTCCCAGAGAAGTATATCTATTGAGTGCCCTTTGGGGAGAAAGGCAGATTACAAATTGAATGAATGAATAAATAAATATCTAGGATTGGAGTCCTTGGCAAGGAAACTTTTTGGATTAGCTACTGAAACACCAAACACAATGACAAGGGCCTAGGAGAGGGGAGTAAAGGGGGTAATTTGTACTGAAGCCCAGGAGCCAAAGAAGGGAGCCCAGAAATTTCCTGGGATCTTACATTTTCCAATCTCACCCAGACTCACTGCCCACACAGAATGCTGGGGGCATTACAGTGGGCACATGGCAGCAACTACTGCCACAAGCCATACACACCAGGTCACGGAATGTATACTTTCCTTAACAATATCACATCTGAATGGAAACTGACTCACTACAGGCGCTCTTCAGCTTGTGGATCCACTTACCATGTAGGAGTATACAGGAGCTCAGCGACCCAGCTTTGGGACTGCAGCTATCAATAGGACCGTATAAATCAGTTTTGATGTATGCAGAACACTCTCCATTCTAGTGTGAGCCTAAATACAATGATACTCACCTCCTGCAATGACGTTCTAGTTTGAAAGATTTTAGAGAGATTTAGGAGTGTGTTTGGTTTTCTGTATCTAGCTGCCAACACCAGGTAGGAAGGTAGACCTGAGCATTGCATTGGGAAGACTAGTAGACCTGGGCTCCAAAGCCTGCTCCTCCTGTTTCCACTTTCCTCCTGACTGTTTTGACTCATACAACCCCCCCTTTCACCCCCTTCCTCTTTGGGAAGGGCCCCCCAAAATCTCATACCCCCAATAAAGTTTCTCTCAGAGGCCCTGACAGTGACAGACAAGCCTGAAGGATTTGGTGAAAGCCCTTACCCAGTGGCTACTCTCTCCTGCCTGGTTCCTCCATCCTCAATCTCCCAGCAGACAGATCCCAAGGAGAGCCTAGTAAGCCCCACCCCCAGGTCACCCTTCCACCTAGGAGGGCGTGCTGTGCATGAGCTTCTCCTTCTCATTCATGGACACCACAGACTGCAAGCCAGGACTATGGCGGGGAAGAGCTATTGCAAAGCCACACACCCAGGCGAGCGCAGCCCTGCCTGCGAGTTCCCCAGCGCGCAATGCCAGTCTCCCTCCCACATGGTGCAAGGGGCTGGGCGGGCTTGACGGGGAGCGCCAGCCGGGCAGGACTGCAGCGCCAGGCAAGGCAGCCAGAAGGCGTGGGGAGACCTCTCAGGCTCCCCACTCCCAGCACGGGGACCCTGGAGGCTGCCGCGCCACCAGAGCCCAAGGTTGACTTCTGCAAGCCAGGCGAGCTGCGTGCAGGGGCTTCCAGCTCACAGCAGCAGCCACGGACTCCTGGAGGAGAGCAGCTGAGAGCTACTCACCGAAACAGGCCACGTTCGAGAGCGCACTCCACAGCCATCCTGCTCTCTACACAGGCAGCGCCCCAGGTCCTTCTTCTTATGCGCACAGGCGACGTGTCTCCGCCCTTGCTGGGAGTCACGCGCCAGGGGAGCCCGCCCAGTCATCAGGGCTGAGGGAGAAACGCTGTGGTGGTGTAGGAGGGGAAAGGGTCGGCAGCTAGAAAGTGGAGTGCAGTGAGACTTGCTTCCAGCTCAGGGCCCAACTTTCCAGCACCGGTGCAGCCCTGAAGTAAGGGTCCCAATGTCCCCATGCCTTGAGGAGGCCTCTGTGACTGCCCCCCTCTTTGGCAGGGCTGCACCAGCACTGGAAAATTGGAGAGGACTGGGCCCTAAGTGCGCATATGAAAGCAGTTGAATATGCCCCGGCTCAGGCTTCAAAGATGTGCAGCCCAGTCCTGAGCATGTTGGCTCAGAATTCAGGGAAACTGAATTCCTGGGTCAATAGTATACACTGCAGCCATTAAGTACAAGACCAGTTTCTCAAAGCAACTGGCTGGGGGGCTGCAGCTCACATGCTCTGTTCTGGAAGCCTTTACACCAAGACTACCATCTATTTTTTTTCCTTGGGCAGCAAAGCTGTGCTGTTAACAGCTACTGGCAAAGTGCATTGCCATATATCCATGTCGGGAAAAGAATTTCTGCCTGATGCACAACTGTCACTGTGCTATCATGCACACTGGAACTTTTCCAGGGTGGAGGAAAGGTGACCATGTTCTTTTCCCTCTCATCCAGCATCAGAACCAGGGGACAGCCATTAAAATTGAGTGTTCAGAGAGTTAGAACAGACAAAAGAAAATACTTAGTTACCCAGTGTGTGATTGTGGAACTCCTTGCCACAGGATGTGGTGATGGCATCTCCTTTAAAAGGAGATTGGACAAATTTCTGGAGGAAAAGTCCATCACAGGTTACAAGCCATGATGGGTATGTGCAACCTCCTGGTTTTAGAAATGGGTTACCTCAGAATGTGAGATGCAAAGGAGTGGCAACAGGATGCACGTCTCTTGTTTGTCTTGTGTCCTCCCTGAGGCATCTGGTGGGCCACTGTGAGATATAGGAAACTGGACTAGTTGGGCCTTTGGTCTGATTCAGTGGGGTTCTTCTTATGGTCTTATCCCACTTACACCCAGTTCTGTTCATGTGTTTATCTGCGTGGGAAGATGGTTATTGTGGTTACTTTGTAATCGAGGTGTCTGTGTATTAATTGAAAACATTATGAGGCTGAACCTCTGGATCAGAAGAGGCAGGCTTCCTTTGTGATACCTATTGTTAAGTAATAAATTAAAAAATGCTGTAGAATCCCCAGCCATTAGAATTAGCAGGACACTTACCATTGACTTCTGCAGACATGGAGGACTTCAGTGTATTCTGAATGGCAGTAGTGCAGATGCAATAATACTTTATTTTTCATTTTTAAAAACATATTTTTAAAAACAATTTTTACTCTGTGATACCATCATATTTTATTTTTTTTAAAGCATGTGATTATAGTCTTCAAAAGATATAATTGGGAGTTTTCTGCATGTTTGAATGATTTTGGATTTGGGTGATTTGGGTGCCCAAATGATTTGGGTGATTTGGGTGCCCAAATACCAAAATAAACCCAGTGATTGGCAGATTGAAACTTTTTGACAGTAGACTGGCATTCTTAGCATATTATTTGATTCAGGAAGGAACCAGCTCCCACTGATGTAGATTGGTAAATCTAGTAATATACTACAGGGAGTATAAACTACAGGGAGTGATGTTGTTCTGGATTAACTAATTAGGAGCAAGGCTGAATTTGTGCATATGCATATATGTGCTGGGGCAACCCCCACATATTTCCAATATGTACAGAAGGAAGGGCAGTAGTTCAGTAGCAGAGCACATGTGTTGCATGCATAAGAGTTCAACTTCAGTCTCTGACATCTCCAGGTAGCGTTGGGTAGACCCTTGCCTGGAACTTGAGAAAGCAGCAGTCAGTCAGTTCAGGCAATACTGGCCTAGAGACAGATTGTCTGTGATTAATTAGTATAAAGCAGCTTTATATGTTAAACAAGTTTGTCTTCCCATTTCAGTATAACTTTAAAAAGTTTGTTTGTTTGTTTTTACAGTCATGTCCTCACAATGGCTTGGATAATAACCAGTATGTTTGGGGCAACTTATTACAGTATACAGTATATCTGATGAATGCTGAATGTATTTGTGAGAACCAGCCTCTAATTAACAAGTCTTAATCAAGGCATGGTTTAAAAAAAAAGTCCTTGCAGTATTAATTGTAAGAAAACAAGCAATTAAACTGGATGCAGTTTATATAAATAATTGATTGCTCTCTTGGGCATTTTTTGCAAAGACGAAAGATACCTACCAATCTGTTTCCTGAATGTATCTTCCAGGAAGCACATTCAATCTACATTACTCTCCAGAAGCTATTTTACGTATAATGAATAATCTAATCCATCTAGGTCAGTGCTGCCAACAGCTCTCTAATGTTCTAGGCAGGAGTTTTGCTCTCCTCTACCCAGAGATACCAGGTATTGAACCTGGGGTTTTCTGCATGCACAACTTGTGCTCTGCCGCTGGGCTACACTTCTTCTCCCAAGGCATCTTAGCTCAGTGACAGCCCAATCCTGAGCTGCCAAGGCACCCAGCCTCAGTGGCACCGAGAATGGCTGCAGCCAGATCCTACGCATGCTGGGCTACCGCAGGTGGCACCTCGGGAGAAGGGGACTTTCGTAAGCCATGGTATAGGCTTCCTCTTGAGGAAGCTGCTTGAACCATTCACTAATGAGGCTGTACTATATCTCCAAAACTAGACGTGATAAGGCAAAATGGATGCCATTTTTTGAATTGACACCTCAAATTCATATCAAACCACCATACAGTTTGGAAAAACTTTTCTGACCCTCAATTTTGTAGGCCTGTGTTATTGTTTATTTTGGTCAAGTCCATTTAATCCATTCAGGTTTTATCCTTGACCAAGCTCAAGAGTCCCATTTCCAAAGCAGGACTAAGTAGTAATGGTCCATATTGCATGATACATAGGTATAAAATTGACATTACAGTTTCTTATTAATAACAGTGTATATTAGTATTAATGAAATAATTAGTGTATAATGTACTTGACCAGTCTTTTCATACGAGAGTCGCCCAGAAAGTAATGCACCACATTTTTTTTCTCAGCCTACAGTAATGGTACGAATGCGAAACTTTAGATATACATTATTTGAATTTTCAGGAGTGCGCACACAAATTTTTGGTTTCTTCAGACAGATAGCGTAGCTGCAGCAGTGTTTCAAAATGGCGTCTGTAAGTGATGTATGAGGGTCGCCCAGAAAGTAATGCACCACATTTTTTTTCTTCAACAATTATTTATTGAACACAATGAAACTTACACACAAGAAAGAATGATGTTTCTTCTACACTCCCTATTTTTCCACATAATCTCCGTCCAGTTCTATGGCCTTCCTCCAGTGAGACACAAGGGCATGTATGCCGTCGGTACCACTCCTTGTTCTGGTCACGAAGCCATTTCTGCACTGTGCGATTCACCTCTTCGTCATCCTCAAAATGTCTTCCGCGAATGGGATCCTTTAATGGCCCAAACAAGTGGAAGTCTGAGGGAGCTAGGTCAGGGCTGTAGGGTGGATGGGGTAACACAGTCCAATCCTGTTTAGTGATGTGTTCTGAAGTCCTCAAACTTGTGTGAGGCCAAGCGTTATCATGTTGAATCAAACATTCACCTGGGTTGTTATGGCGCCAAAGTCGCTGGAAGCGCTTCTTGAGTTTGGTTAATGTCTTCACATAAGCTTCAGAATTAATGGTGCTGCCTCTTGGCATCACATCAATGAGTATGACGCCCTCACAGTCCCAAAACACAGTGATCATGACCTTACCGGCGGAAGCAGTTGCTTTGAATTTTTTCTTCTGTGGAGATTGAGGATGACGCCATTCCATCGACTGCCGTTTTGTTTCGGGCTCAAAATGGTGAACCCAGGTTTCATCACCTGTCACAATCCTGGACAAGAACGCTTCCCCCTCATCTTAAAAACGTTTCAGCAACTCAGAAGAAATGTTTTTTTCTGAGAGATTTGTGGTCCACCGTAAGACAGCGCGGAACCCATCGTGCACACACTTTTGAGTAATCAAGAGCATGGATGATTGCATCCATACTTCCTTTGCTGTTTGACAGCTTCAGCGCCAACTGCCTAGTCGTTATGCGTCAGTCCTCGCAAATGAGCACATCAGCAAGCTGCGTCTTGTCAGGTGTGACAGCCGTGGATGGCCGCCCCGAACGCTGCAAATCTTGGAGCTCTGCCGAACCGCCTTCTAATGGCCTCACCCTCTGTGCCCAGTGACTAACCGTACTTCTGTCGACTGCAGATTCTCCATAAACTGTACACAAACGTTTGTGAATGTTCCCAACAGTTTCTTTCTCCGCAGTGAGAAATTCAATGACGACACGCTGCTTGTAAAGTATTTATCTTTACAATAATCTATGAGAGGCAGCTTCTCTATGTCACTGCAATCCTATCCATACTTACCTAGGAGTAATCTCCATTGACTATAAAGGCACTTCTTCTGAGTAGACACGCTTAGAACTGGGTTCCTACTGATGCTCAGGAGATGCCCAGCCCTCCGGTGAGGATATCAGAGCTTGAGTTTCCCCAGTTCCTGACTAGAAAAATCACTCTGCATTACAGTGGCCTTTGCTGAGTCCTTTCCTTGACCTTGGAAATGTCAGTGAGTCTACATTAGCTAATGCAGAACAGATTTCTCAAAGCCCCTTTGCAGAAGCTCTTATTATAGGTTTAGGTTAAGGTTAGGTCTTATCCTAAACCTATCCATAATCACCTAAATCACATTAACTTCAGTTTGAGTGATTTTTTTCCAAGTTTAATGAAAATTCTGTTTTTGAGGGAAGACCTTGTTTAATAAGCCAACGCTGCATATATGCAACAGGGACCAAATGTGTACACCTGTAGGCAGGGCAAAAATGGGTTAAAAAGGAAAAGATGAGTTTCAAATCTCCCTCTCAAAGATGAGTCACCCAACTGAGATTTGCTCTGAGGGTCAAATTACATGTGAAGAAAAGCAAGTGCTTTAGGCTGCACTTTCTAGGAGTAAGCATTGAGTACAATGGGGATTTACTTCTGAATGGATGTGCATAGGATTGCACTGTAAGGCAACCATGCTTGGGTATTTTAAAATTTATTTTATGTAAATAGAAGCTCTTGGGAGTACCTGGTCCTGACTGGGATGTGATTGGAGGGGGTTTAACTCAATACCCCCCTTCAGATGCCCCATGACTGTGCCTTAGGAGGTAAACTCCTATTAGTGCCAATGGGAGCTCCTCCCCCCCCAATAGCTGCTATGGGAGTTCAGTCTTCAAGGGATAGATTTGGATGACAGCCCCATTAGTTGGGGAGAGGGTTAAACCTTTCCCATGCCTTGACCTTTAGCAGACTCTTCTTGTGGAGAGTCTTTCACAGCAAGGGTGCCACAACAAAGAAGGTCATTTCCCTAGTCACCATCTATTGCACTTAAGAAGGCAAGGAAATCCATAAAAAGACCACCACTACCCTCAGGATGATCTTAATATTTTGACCAGTTAATATGGGAGAAGGTGATCTTTCAGGTACTTGAGTCCTGAAGTGTTTAAGATAAGACCCAGCAGCTTGAGATGGGGCTTGAAATGGCTCAGCAGCTGGAGTGGTTGTTTCAATACTAGCATGAAGCGAGCTACACCCCCACCTTCTGCAAACACCTGAATATGATGAAATAGAGAAATGCAGCTGGGTGGCATCCACATACTGATGACATCTAAGCCCATATCTCCTTATGAACTAATTGTGGTTTCATCTAAAAATTAAACAGGGGACAAAATAGAGCCCAGTAAATATAATGGCCATTGGATATAGAGCAATAGTCCCCCAGCACCACCTTCTGGAAATGGCATCAAGATAGAGGTGAACCAATTATAATATGGCCTCCATTCTAATCTTATACAGCCTATCCATGATCCCATGGTTAATATTATCAAAAGCAGCCGAAAGACCTAGGAGCATTTGCTGAGCTACACTCCCCCAGCCCTTCTCCCAGCATACACCACCCACCAGGTCAATTTCAGTGTCCAAATCAGGCCAGAAGCCAAGCCAAAATGTGTCATCCAGTAATGGCTGGACTTGGCTGACTACCACCTTGTCTAAGAAGCTTTAGTTCAACAGCCTTCCCCTTGATTTGTTCAGTTACTACAAGGAACACAAAAGGAATTAGCCCTAACCAAAAATAAGTGAATTAAAGTGAAATAAGTGAATGTAGATTCAGGAAGGTGTTCTTTTAATGTGCTTTCAAAATTTGGCACCTGTCTGCAGTCTAAAGTTGCTGCAGCAGAAAGCACTTGCAGTCTAGATCAGTGGTCTCCAAACCACTCCCTGCGTTCCAGGAAAAACTGTCTGGGCACAGTGCAGCACAGCGCTTTCTGTTCTGCACTGCAGCCTCCTTTCTTCTTGCCTGAACTTCTCACAGCCTCATGCTGGGCAACCACTTCCACTGCCTGTTGCCCCAGAAGGCTCTGCGCCCGATTTCCCAGGGAAATGGCTGCTCAGCGAAAGGCTGTGGGAAGTTCGGGAAAGAAGAAAGACTGCAGTGTGGAATGGAAAGCACTGTGCTGTGCCTGGATGGCTTTTCCTGAACGCTGGGGTTTGGAGGCCCCTGGTTTAGACCTATGCATACTGTAGTAGTCAATGTTCTGTACTATAAACTGGCAGATTCTGTCTTTTTCATTTAAACACATGGAAGCAGCAAAGCCTGCTCTAGGTTGAAACAAACTAATTCAGTTTCTGCTGCTCCCTTTTACCTTCCTGGACAAGACTGAATGAAACGTAAGAGATACAGTATATTTAATTTTTAAGGTGCCAGGAAGTCTTCAGTATTGAGAATTAAACATACTATATTTACCATTGCCAGAAGGTGGCATGACACTGTTGTTTCACACACTTACATCTTGAGCAGTGGAAAGTTCCAGACCATTTTCCCATTTACCCATTTTCCTAGTGAATACAAGAACACTGAAACTGTATATTGTGCTTTGCAATAGGCTGTTTATTTGCAAATATACACAAGGGTCTACAGATATGCTTGGCAGTGACAACTGTATCACTGAGACTGGCAACTGCCTGCCAGACATATGGGGGTTTGAAAACACGGGAACAGTGAGATGCCTTGCTGCTATGAATTTCCTCCCAAACTCATTATGATCCAAAGGATAAAATTCCATCCTACTCATGTTTGGAGAAGGATGGTGACACACACACACACACACACACACACACACACACACCCCTATCGTGCAGAACTTCACGTGGAAACAGCAAGACTTCTCACAGCTTCTGCGTACTGTTGAAGACAAGTGCAGGATCAGAAATGAATTTGCCTCCCACCCTGAGTCTATGGGGAAGGGGGAGAAGCGAGTACTCGGGGTGACTACAAATAATGGTTGATTATAAAGGCCAGCTAAAATGTGTGCAACCCACACAGGTTGAACAGGTAGTGATTTAGGCACCCAAAGCTGTATGGACCTCTAAAAGCAATGGCAGCATCCTGGAGTCCCAAGTTCAAAACAGATAGAACTTCTTTCTCTTTTGCTGGTCAAATAATGGTTTCAGTTCTAATTACCATAGAGGTATAGATACTTCTACGTTGGGATCTTCCAAAAAGATATGCTTTAACACATCTCCGTTCTCTTAACAGATGTAGTGTATGATGAAGCTCCATTCTTTTAGGGCACAATCCTAACCCCTGATGTCAGTGCTTTCCAGCACTGGCATAGCGGAGCCAATGGGACGTGTGCTGCATCCTGCAGTTGGATGTCACTCATGGAGGCCTCCTCAAATTAAGAGAATATTTGTTCCCTTACCTCAGAGCTGCATTGCCCTTATGTCAGTGCTGGAAAGCACTGACATAAAGGGTTAGAATTGCTCCCTTATTCATTCAATTTTTACCTTGCCTTTCTCCCAAAGGGCATCAGAGAGAAGTTTTATCATTGCTTGTCTTACACCGCAATTCTATGCATATCTACTCTGAAGTAAGCCCCATTGTGTTCAGTGGGACTTACTGTAGTCCCAGGAAAGTGCATTTAGGACTGCAAGCTAAATCTTGTATTTTCTTATTGTGTGTGATATTAGTCACTTTATTTTTCTAGTTTTGTGTGTTGGCTGATGGGTAATTCTGTAGTATACAGTATTTTTTTTGTTTTGTTCCATTTAACTCTTGGAATTAAATTATATGTTGTATGCAATTGTTCATCCTTTTCCCTGATTTTTTTTTTTTTTTTACTAAAAGCTGCTTCAGGGGAGAGGAGTGGAAAGAGCTGCTTAATCCTTTGTCCTTGTGTTGACTGAGCTCTCCTTGATCCTTTCTTTTTCTCCATCTGTTTCCCTTAAAGAAAGCCTCAGTGTAAGATTCAATAGGAAAAACACTTGCCTGAGAACCTCTGTGGGCATGCAAGCCCATTTGGCCGGTCAGAGGCCAGTTAGGAGTGCCCATGTGATTGTGAAGAATCTAATACTTCATCAGCTCTAGGTTTCTTAAGATCAAGCCCAAGGATGCTTGGCTGTGTTCTGGCTTGACTTTCTCTGAGATTGCATCTGGGTACAACCAAACTGTTACCTGATTTCTGAGGATCACAAATGTGTTATAGATTCTTCAAGCTGAACTTGAAGTCAGTACCTGTTACAAATTCAGCTCCATTACAGAATTATAAGAGGCAAAGAAGGAAGGCCCATAGCCAGGGAGACAGACTGCACTTGCTCCCAGTGTGGAAGGGATTGTCACTCCCGAATTGGCCTTTTCAGCCACACTAGACACTGTTCCAGAACCACCATTCAGAGCACGATACCATAGTCTTTCAAGACTGAAGGTTGCCAACTACATAATTATTTTACTTTCAAGTTTACCTGCCTGCTGACATGTTGCTAGGATCTGCACCTAGGCACTGTCAGCATCCAAGGCTGCTTGCTGTACTATTTCCTCCTTGTATTATTCACCCCCCTCCATTTGTATTTTTAATTAAACTTTTTTACCTGCCTGTGGTTGGTTGGAGGCTTGCTCAGTCCTGGATACTGAGCTACACTGAGCTCCCAGTCTAACTGTGGGGAATTAACTTTGAAACTTAGAGGGAAGGGTTTGAGGACTGTCTCTCTGTGCATGGCTTTATCCTTGTTGTGGCAGTGAAGGGTGTTTGTTTTGGGCCCTGCCACACAGGAAGATATGGGAAAGGACAGAAGTAGTGGCTCCAGGGCTTTCTCACCATTCACCACAGCCCTTAAGTCTTTTTCCTGCCCAGATTGCCCCTTGGACTATTTGTCTACCCATGCGTCTATTCTACAAATAGACATTGGTCATAGGTTCTTTTATGAAGACAGCCATTTAATTAAAACAAAAGGTAGAACAAAGCATACACCAACCAGAACTACCATCTAGTAACTAGCACTAATGCTAATACAATGACACTGCCTAAAATGAAACTATTGCTATGAATGTGTCCCTTTTAAAAATTCTCAGTCTTTTCTACATGAAAAAGTAATTTTCATTTAAACAAATAAAACTTGACATAGTACGCTAAACAAAACATGTAATAAGTTGCATTAATAGTACACTCAACAAACTTTGTGTGGCAAGGCTTAGACCAACTAAGGTTAGTCCATTCAGCCCAGTCATTTGAGTTTAACCTTGGCAGATGATCATTACAGAGATGATCCACTCCCTTCTTAAGGAAAGTTAAATTCACTGGCAAAGAAAATGGCTGAAAGTAGATCCTAAATAGCAAAATGAATATACACTTTCTTGGGAATAAGCACCATTGGCCATAGTGGGGTTTACTGATGAGTAAACATAGAAAGGATCTCTCTTCCCTCACCTCTACCCCCAGTATTGTCTGACATGTTGCTCTGTCTCAACATCTGCTCAGGTTCATATAGGAACTGACCAGACTGGCATGCTAAATGATCTTTGACAGTTGGTTGTGGCACAGTTAGGAAAAACAGGTGTTTTAGAGAGCCGCGCAGGCTCTCTGTAGGCGTGTTGCATTCCTCACTTAAGCAAGAAACTATTTCTCTGTTAAGCAAGACAATGTATGCTTCCACTGCTAGTAAAGAAAAACAAAGGTAATGGAAGGGGGGACTGCCAAATGCAGATAAGTGAAACCTCAGATACTGGAGATGGGGAGGATGCCTGTAATTAGATTAAAACTAGAGCAACTGAGTACTGTCCAAGGCAAGGGCAAACATACTCATGGGATTCATAAAGGAGATTGTTGACTTGGGTCTATTGCTCTAGTGTAGCATCAAACGGCCTTCTTCTGACTTGCACTGAGTTCCTCATTATCTTAAGAGTAGACCAGACACTCCAAAACCATTTTTAGGAAATTAGCATATGGCTCCTATTCATAATAATGGAAGGGGTGAGGGAAACTTGGGAGCAACAGGGAAGGCTCATAAACTTCACTTTGACCTTGCCTTGACCAGAGTTCAAAGCACACAGCTAAGGCCAATGCCACTGCAACTGGAGCTGAATACCAATTTGTAACAGCTAAGACACAGAAGGACTGAAGTAACAAGTTAGAATGCGGTAATGTTGACACCTTCACTTAAGAATGAAATGGTTGGGGTTTCATTTTTTATTTTGTATAATACTTTGTCAACGCTCCTGTAGAGGCTATTCAAATACTGTAGCTTGCAAATAGTTTACCAGAATACCTGACCTATAAGTAAACAACATAACCAAGTTTGTAATAATATATGTTGACTTTATTTATCAGGACACTTGAACAAGGACAGTCACCTATATATTTTTGTAAAATATATCTTATGGTTTTTCTCTCCACTCAGCCTCTTCAACATATTCGAGATGCATAGAAGCATAGTTGCAAAGAAGTTGCTACAATTTCTTTTTCTCCAGCAACTTAAGCCCACTTCTCATCCACTCCCTTCAATGCAATTAAAAGATGAACTACCAGGGAATCATACTGTTTCAGTAGCTTTCTTTCCCCTTCATCCAATGCTTCATCAGATAAAAAAAAAAAATTGAGGTGGGGAAGTGGGTTAGTGAATGTCACTAGTTTCCATCCAGTCAGCATTAGGCACACCTGACTTCTGCTGTGAACAAATAGAAGCCATTTCCCCTAAGCCCGAGCTAGAATAGAAAACTGTAATCTATACAAAACATGGCAAGTTCACTTCCACAGTGGGCTGACCACTCAAAACCATCCATATGAACTCTGTACACATGTGGAGGCTTCTGTTTTCTTAGTAACAGGAAATGCTTCAGAGGGGGAGCCCCTGTGTGCACATAGCATATTTTCCCTTACAAAGAGAACAAAAGCCCTGGACATAAAAGGCTTTGAATTGCATTCTAAGGCTGCAGTTTTACATAAACAATACACAAACTGAAGTCCTATTAAGTATTTGAAAGACAAGCAAGATTAGTGAAGGGTGTAGACACAAGAAAACTAGATGCCAGTGGGACATTAGCAGACACAGTTGCTCTACAACTTTTGTTAGTAGAGCAGATTTGCAAACAAGAAAGATTTCAGATTTGTAGAAATTAAATAAATTTCTCTTAATGTAACTCATTTTGCATATTGTTTTTGTGATTTTAGCACTGAACATTTGTTGCACATATACTTAAGGCACAACATGCTTAGAGATTACTATTTGGTGTGAAGTGGTAACTTTAATTTTAGGGAAGTGGCCAAATTTCCTCCAGCTAATGTGGAGGATGAGACACTGAACTTGAATATATTCTTGCCAGAATAGGTATCCTTAGATACAGAATAGATTCAGCACTTTTAGGAGGTACTATAGGTACCTGCCATTTGAAGAATAGGTTGTGCCCTGCTAAGTAGGCTAAGAGGCATCTTTTAAAGTTGTGATTCTCTTATATTTAATAGGAGAACAATGATCCCTCTTCATCCCAACATAGGGTCTTTTCCAGTGGTCATTTGCTGATGTCTGTCTTGGATTGCAAGTCCTCTGAGACATGGAACCATTTTAAAATTCATTTTGCTGTGTAAACCGCTTAATGAACTTTTTTTTTTTAAAGTGGTATATAAATATCTTAAAATAAAAGAATATTTTTGAGTAAGCAAAAATTGGATTAAGGACTACTGACCTTAGCAGGACTTGCTTCTAAGTAAATGTGCACACTATATTGGGTCAGATTAAAGAGTGTGAACAGAAGAATGCTCACTCCAGTGGACCTCTCCACCCCTGCTTGGTACAGCAGCCTCCTGTGCCCCCTCTAAAAATGCTCCTGAGGGTTAGAAGACCTTTCAGAACAGAATGGTATGAAGCACAGAAGGCTGCAGCAAGGTGTGGGCAACAACTGGCACTACAGTCCAACTCTGTTACTGCAAGTGCTGGCAGCAATATATGCAGGGATATTGGTTAACAAATCTGCATAGTTTTGTACTAAAGGCCTTTATGATTCTAGCAAAATGACTTCATTTGGACAGATACAAGAAGTATCTGTATGTTACACACAATTTCAGAAAATGTATTTCTGAGAAGAGGTAATATACATGTGTTTGTTTCTGTTACAGAATGTATATACAGCACCATCTGATGTGCTGGGCCAATCCTTAACGAAGATGGAAATTGGTAAATATTACAGACCTTATTTACTTGCAAATGAAAATGAATGTACTGGCTTCTGCAATGAATATACTGGCTTCTGCAAATTGCTGCCTTCCCCCTTTCTAACTGTAGCACTGATTGCAATTTGGATACATGCAGTACAATCCTACACAGGGTTACTCTGACATAAGCTCCACTGAACTTAAGCCATTTCTGCCCAATGTTACGTATACGCAACAGGGATCCAATGTGTATACCTGTGGGCTGGGTGGAAATGGGTTAATGGGGATTCCTCTCTAGTAGCATGCATAGGATTGCTGCCTTATTTATCTGTATAGCTTACTATTTTGTTGTGGAATATTTTATCTGTCAATGAGTTGACTTGACCTGCTAACAGTTATAAGAACGTATGGACTGTCCTGTTAGACCAGATCAAAGTTCCATCTAGTCTGACATTATTCCTCCAAGAGTGGCAAACCAAATGTCCCTGGAAAAGTTCAGAAGCAGGTGATGGCAACAGCCACCCACTGTTGTTTGTCCCTGCATCTGGGAAGCATAGGTATATTCTGCATAGGTATAGGTATATTCTGTAGAAACCCAATGGCAATGCAACAAATAGGTACAGGCTAAAAAAAGAAAAAGGTTTATGAACTAAGGATGCTTATTCTGCACAGAGATCTGCCCTCCAAGTTCGTCCACGACTTTCAAAGCTATTGGCCATCACCACATTTGGTGATATAATTAATTTGGTCAATTATGGGACGCAGTGCTTCCTGAACTTAATGCCAATCTATTTCACTGGAGAATACACATTAATAGTCAAAACTATTTCAGAAAACATGGTGTATTTCTTTTCCCATGGGAAACAGTAGCATCTACAGAACTTTACTACAGCACATTAAGTACTTTCTCATAGGCCCCCTGAAGATAAAAATTTCTGGGTGGCCAGATTTCACAGCAGTATTGTACAGATATGAATAGGTTTAGCAGAAGACAAGTGATGGTACACAATTTGTAATTCAGTCACACAGGATGGTAACAGCCCTGCCTCTTTTTTGTCTAAACATTACAAACTAAAATGCTACTCCAGAAACTCCATATACTTTAAGGTTTTCAGAGTCTTTTTTTGTTATACTGAGACACAAAAGCTCCTTATTGTACTACACTTGAATGACACATGTACAAAATACCAGAAATGATTTGTTTCTATGTTTAGCATTTTGGTTGACAGTATGGCACATTCCCCTCTGCTATGTAATTTTCCAGTGGAACGGAACACTTTACCGTAATGTGAACACAATGAGACTGGCTTCCATGAAATCACACACTATTGTTTTCAAAGGGGGAGTGCGTATTATTAATACTAACAATATACTTTCTAATCTCCTTGGTTATTTTGCATCTTCAAGTGTTTGGCAAAACTGACAGTTAAAAATTGTTACTGCTTAGTCCCTTTGCCATCCAAACACGCTTAACTTGAAGTTGTGCAATTTGAAGCAAGACTGGAAACTTTACCTTACTCTTTCAAACTGAGCTGCTGTGGTTAATTAGCAGCTAACTATGAGACTGAACTACAAATCAGGAAGACTCTGGTCTGAATCTCTGGCTGTCATGAACTCATTATTATTTTCCTCTAGACAAATCACTCCCTCTCACAGCCTCAGTACCATTCCCATTCTAATTTTTGCAATATTGGGGTTACGGAGGTGTTGTTGTCCTTACAGAGTTGTTGTAAGGACTAGAAAATCATGTTGTAAGGACTAATAATAATTAGTGTGCACACATGCACAGTAATTATTGTTAAGGGTATTTTAAAGTACCTGAAGCTGTGTTTTTTTCTTTAAATTGTGTGGTCTCCATCTGCATTGACAGTATACATTCATGGTTTATAATGCTGTTCTGATATTTTGTTTATTGACACATCAGCTTGTTTCTAAACTATTTATGCTCTAGCTGCCAAGGTTAGCTTCTTTGCTAACTAGGGTGCCTCTGTCTAAGATTGCAGAATGGCACAAAATAAAGATAGGTTTCCAGTCATGAAATTGCATTGATGGTAAAAGGGCACACCCTTTGGAAATTTTTTCACTATGATGCTTCTGTGCCTTTACCAACTGCATCTATCAGGAAATGAATTGGTGGTCCTATGAGCCAGATAGTTAATCTGCAACCCTTTGTTCACTTACCTGGAAGTAAGCCCCACTGAACAGAATGGGACCTGCTTCTGACTAGACATGCATAGGATTGAGTTGCAAGTTACTAGGACCAGCATCCAAACAAACAGGGCAGGAGTTAAGTATTGGCACAAGAATTATGTATATGGCTTGTTTCCTCTTCCCCTCATAACATAAAAAACCTAACACGAAATCAAAAACTTTAATAAATTGAAACAAAAAACAAACGGATTCCAGTGTTTTGCATTTGTACTCAAAAACTTTTTGCATAATAATTTCCATTACCCAATAAATGCTTTTTTGTTGTGTACATTCCCTCTGAAGGTTTCATTAATGTCATATACCACATTTTCCAAGTATTTTTTTGAGCTGGGAAAATGAGATTGTTATTTAGCCCTGTGATAGGAGCACTGGCAGCCATCACTTATTGCATCATGAGAATATTCAGTAGCTACCTGTGAGTTATTTGCTCAGTCGTATTCAAAAGAGCAGTGGCAATGAATGTGTGAACAATCAGTAATTTTTTTACAAGGATTATTTCATTGGAAGCTTCTATTTCCCTGCTATACAACTCCAGAACTTTTGTATTGCACTATCTTCTTTTTCTAAGGCCACAATCCTAACCCATTTTCCAGCACTGACATAAGGGCAATGCAGCTCCAAGGTAAAGGAACGAATATTCCCTTACTTTGAGGAGGAGTCCATGAGTGCCACCCAACTGCAGGATGCAGCACAGGTCCCACTGGCACCGCTATGCCAGTGCTGGAAAGTGGGTTAGGATTGTGACCTTACTTACACAACCCCCCCCCCCAAAAGAACAGAAACAAGGCTACACTCCTGTATCAATGTCCTCTCATTTTACAAACTTTTCAAGTTGTTTTTCCCATATTCTTTGGAGCTTTATGCTCAAATAGGAAAAAACTACAACTCAGAACACAGAACTCTATGACTTAACAAAATTTGTGGCTATATTTCTTTTGAAGAAAAAGGTACAAGGAAATTAGTCCTAGGTTTAAAAATTGTGACTATTGGCTCAGTTTTAGATCTAATTTCTGAACATGTTTATACAATAATAATTTTAATGGCACTTATTTCCAGATAGAACTAGCATAGCTACACTATAGTATCCGGGGCCTAGTTAAATCTGTCACCCCTGAAAGTAACGTGGGCCCCAGATGTGATGTCACTTCCAGGCACGATAGCACACCTGTGGTTTTTTTATAAAAATCGAAAGTGTGACAAAAAAAGGGAGATTCTGGGCATTGCTCCCCACCAGTTGCCAGCAAAAGTGCTGCTTTTTTGTTGCTGGAGAAAGACTGAAGGAGACGGCAATGAAAAAGGTCTATGGCTATTCACCACCCCCTTGCTGTGCTGCCTCCAGTCTTCTGCTGCCTCCCCCAGCCTCCCCTGCTTACCCCCAGCTGAGAAGCAAGGGCCACCAAGTAACCACAGACCATTTTTGCCACTTCCCCCTCCTGCATCTCCAGCAAAAAAAAAAAAGCAGCAAAACGGGGAGGGGAATCCAATCTGGCTAATGCCAAATCCTGTATTTAGGACTCTTAGTGAGAGAGAGAGAGGCTGCAGCTGGACTAACATACTATTATCTGGAAATGATGACAACAATCAGCTGCAGCATTTCATTCCTACAGTGAGAACTGATTTCAGGTTCACTTTCATTCTAAGGTTTTTAATTCTTGCAAATATCTGATGAGACAGAGTTTTCTAGACTGTATCATTTCAGACACAGTCTTCACTGTAGGTGCAGGTTCACAATTATCATCCCTACAAATTATTTCCTTGTATATAGAAAACTATCATATTAGAAAGAAGGATTCTAGCTGAACCCTCTTCCCAACATGCTAGTTTCCAATATTATATTCAATCATGTGAAACCCCCTTCCCCCCCCCCCCCATTGGTTTACCACTTTGTCAGGACCAGTCCTATGGCTTGATCCCATGATTCTCATGGCAACTGCTCAGACACTGCCAAGAGAGAAGATTCTACTGCAGTTTTCAGTAGGATGGTTGGATGCCTCCCTTCAGTCTTCTAAATAAATCTCTCACAGTGCAAGCCACAAAGCCCTGTTGAACCAGTTTTAGCACTCAGTATGCAAGAGACTTCTGCTAGTATTTGATGTAACCCTACAGATATCCTTTGTCTCACAAAAGTGACTCAAGTATGGCAATGACCAGAATGCCTATTTCACTGTTAAGCCACCTGCAAACATAAAGATTAGGTATTTGGTAACAAGCCAGCTGTCTGCTTAATGCCAGTATTTAGGCTGAAACCATCATAGCCTTATCATAGCAAATACTATTGTCCTTATTTAATCCTTCAGAGCATTTTTTAAAAATCTGTGAAACTTACGTTGTGCTACTTGAATTAAGCTGAATAGTATTCTATATTGGAAAAATACAGCTTTCTGTCTTCCAATTTGCATTACTATTAACTTTTTACATTATTAATTATACAAAGGGAATAAACAATTTAAAGGATATTTACTAACAACGCTCTTTATGTACCACAGAAATAGTTGTAAATATTTGCTCAAAGCATTTATTTTAAATTTAGAAAAGAGTAATAACTTTCTCAAGTACTGTTTGATGGCAATATTTAGGCACACAGTTTAAAACTTCTCCCCTGCTTCAGAACAAAAGATAATTTACCTGAGATTTGAAAAAAAATAAAGCTTTCTTTTCAGTTGCATGTGTTACAAAGCCTGTTTCAGGCTAGGAGGAGAAAGAAATTACGTCAACTGGCATGCCTGTGACATACTAGGAAAAAAGAAAAAATACAGATAAAACAAATCCTTATTTTAAAAAGGGGGGGCCAAGAAGCTTACAAAATTTAAAAATTTCCCTTCACCTTCCTATAAAGCAACTAAAATCTTTTTAGAATACTTTTGCTGTATTCTGTACAAAAGAACACTCTTAAATCATTTACCATACAAGAAACCCATCTTGAAGAAAGTGAAGTAGTTCAAAAGGGAAGGACCCATGTTATTTTCAAGAAACACTGAGGTCCAATCAATTCTCATCATCCCGCCTATAGTGAATAGTCTGTATTTCCTGAGCGATGAATGTAGCCATCTCCTGGGTACCTGCTGCAACCACACGGCATGACATTAGGTCTAGAGGCCCACCTATAACAGAGAGGAATTTGATCAACACACACATTTGGAGTCAAAAGTACAGTGAGTCCCTCCCCCTCTCTGAGACAGAGAAACAAATCATTTCTCATAAGGATATAATTTCTTAGGTACTGTATTTCATAGAAATATGACTTATCCCTCTTGAGAAAAACTAGCTGCAGAATTAAACAGTACACACTTTCCATAGATTGTTCTATATGTGTTAATAGAATACATATTCTTTGCTCATCTCATTCCTGCATCTCATTTCTTAAGATAAAAGCACTGGAAGCATTCTCCCTCTCATCTTGCATTGTAATCAAGGTAATAATCCAGATCTCCTCAAACCAAAAATGGAGAAATCTGCCACTGGCATAACCATAAATCAAGAGTGTCCCAACAATATTCCTTCTATGAGCTAGAAAGCAAAGAACTGCACTACGTGCTTTCTAAATATGAAGTCCACGCTTCCTCCTCCTGAACGCATATTTTGCTTACCTGAAGTATCCATCACAACACCACCTGCCTCTCTGATAATAACAGTAGCTGCTGCCAAGTCCCAACAGTGCAAGCCAAACTGGTAGTAGGCATCTGCGGCACCAGATGCTAGATGGCAAAGCGCCAAGGTTGCACTTCCAATTACGCGAACCCTACAACAAATCAGGGACAGAAGAAGTACAAAATATTTATGGAAATGGAAGATGTGTGACAAAGAAAAAGAGTCTCCACACTACTATGTGTTCTATTTTTTTACCCATCATCAGTAAAATTAAAAATCAGTATCATCAGACTGTGAGCCCTTTTGGGACAGGGAGCTGTTTAACATAAGAGCCCTGCTGGATCAGGCCAAAGACCTATTGCATGCTGGGTAAAGAAATATTTTCTTTTGTTTGTTCTCACTCTCCTGATACTCGGTTTGTCCGCTGATTCACCCAGGATATCCCCTGGTTGTGGTGTTGTATGAGAGACAAAAGAATATCACTCCATCCATCCCCTAATTTTGTATGTCTCAATCATGTCCCCCCTCAGGTGCCTTTTTTCTAGACTGAAGACCCCAAATGCGATAGCCTTTCCTCATAAGGGATGTGCCACAGCCCAGGAATCATTTTGGTTGCTCTCTTCTGCACCTTCTGCAGTTCCATTATATCCTTTTTGAGATGTGGCGACCAGAACTGGATGCAATACTCCAGGTGTGGCCTTACCATCAATTTCTTCAATAGCATAATATTGCCTGTATTTTCAATCCCCTTTTTAATTATCTAGAGCAGGGGTGCCCAAACCCCGGCCCGGGGGCCACTTGCGGCCCTCAGGGAGCCCCCAGTCTCCAATGAGCCTCTGGCCCTCCTGAGATTTGTTGGAGCCCACACTGGCCCGATGCAACTGCTCTCAGCATGATGGCCAACTGTTCGACCTTTCACATGAGCTGTGGTATGAGGGCTCCCTCCATTGCTTGCTGTTTCACATCTGTGATGCAGCAGTGGCAGCAAAGGAAAGGCAAGCCTTGCTTTGTGCAAGGCCTTTTATAGGCCTTGAGCTATTGCAAGACCTTCATTCATTCATATAAGTTCATCTTTAATAAATTCATTTATGTAAACTTATGTAAATTTATTCAAATTTTAAATGTAAATTAATTTTTTTTCCCCCGGCCCCCGACACAGTGTCAGAGAGACGATGTGGCCCTCCTGCCAAAAACTTTGGACACCCCTGATCTAGAGCATGGAATTGGCCTTCTTCACCACCGCTGCACACTGAGTCAACACTTTCATCAAGCTGTCTATCAGCACCCCAAGGTCTCTCTCTCTGGATTTGTCAAACACAGCTCACAGCCTATTAGCATATATGTGGTTTTGATTCCCCCCCCCAATGTGCATTACTTTACACTTACTTACATTGTTATTTAATTATTTGACTTTGTAAACCACTTTGTAAACTTTTTTGTTAAAAAGCAATACAGGTGTGTGCCACTTAACGATGGGGATACATTCTCCAAACCCTGTTGTTATGTGATTAGGTTATTAAGCAAACATAAAACCCAACCTGGTGCTTTTGTTGTGTAAACAGACACTCCCTGCCAGAAACTAGCTGGCTGCACAGGCCACTGGAGACAGATTGCCTCTACTTCGCATTAAGACCCTCTTTGTTGTATACACTCTACTGAAGACTATGGGAGTTCCAACCGCCTCATTAAGGGCCTCTTTTTTGTGCCTTGACCACCGTCATATATGTAGTCCATCATTAAGCAGAAGGTTGTTAAGTAGTGCACTCCTGTATATATTCTTAATAATAAAATGACAGCCCAATCCTATCCATACTTTCCTGGGAGCAAGCCCCATTGACACTATTGGGACTTCTGAGTAGACATGCATAGGATTGGGTCATTTATGTTTTTCTACAGTACTGTCTTGCACACTCAAGCTGGTATTTGCAGAACAATGACTTTTTCTAGATATTTCTTACAGATTTATGGATGTTTGTGTCAGTATTCTCCCTTTCTCTACAATGATATCAAAGATGCCCCGCCACGAATATGCTCCAGTTTGCTTGTTCTCATCTACTTGACGATAACTCCCATGCTTCCTTTCTGACTTCAATGTTTACAAACAGCTCCAAGAAAGTATTTACATTGTTCACATGGAGCTCCCCTGACAGGGCAGTGAATGGAGAAGCTTGGGTTCTGGCAAACTTCCAAATGGGCATCAGAATGCTATGCAAAGCTTTTGCTTAGCTTCACTGCATGTGCGTGTTCTTTCCAAAGATTTCTGAATGGTCTTACCCATGAGCTTGAGCTTTTAGCAGTCTCTCCATATTACTGAGAAATACTTTCAAGGTCTCAGGATCCCGTTTTGGACCAATTTCTGTTAAAATCAAGGCCTTTGAGATATCTAAAACAAACAAAAATGTTGATTTGCATTACTTCAACGGGTTTTCAACATAGCTCTTTTCCCAATGTTTATTGTGAAGTATCTTTTGAGGTTTCGCAGTACAACTCTTTTGCAAAATGCAAATTAAGCTGTTCTCCCGCTCTCTCTTTTTCAAAGAAATGCCCTTAAGTTCCACTTCATATCCTGAAACTATATGACACAAATCTGTTTAGTATTACTTTCACTTCTGTTCCAAATATGTTTATTTGGAAGCAAGTCTTAGGGCCCAATCCTAACCAATTTTCCAGCACTGATACAGCTGCAATGCAGCACCAAAGTAAGGGAACAAAATATTCCCTTTCCTTGAAGAGGCCTTCATGGTTGCCAAAAGCAGGATGCAGTGCGTGCCACATTGACAAAGCTGCATCAGTGATGAAAAGTTGAATAGGACTGGGCCCTTCAGCACTTATAACCACAGAAATAGAATCTTTATCCATATTAATCAAAAAGAGCACTACGGGATGTAGAATACTATCATGAAATGCATTTTGGACTTTTCAATAACAGATACTTTCTTACTGTGTTACATTTGTGAAATTCAGCACAAATACTGTACAGCAAACGAATGTGAAAGATATTTGAAGAACCACAAGACAACACAATAGTTTAACAAGCTATTCCAATTTGAATAACCATTTTCCATCAACAGCAAAAGATTGATTTTTTTTGTTTTGCACTCAAATCTTCTAGACCTCATCTAGACACTATAAGAATAATTCCGCTACCACCATTGAAGTTCATATCAATAGCTCTAGTTCATGTTTCTTCAGAGCAAAAACACAAATAATCTGGAATGCTATCCACTCTGCAGGGTTAATCTACCTGAAAGCAAGTGCTGCTTCATACATTACAGCCCCAATGTGGAATGAAAGTTACTTAAAATTTCCCTGCAGTGGCTGTAACATCTGAATGCAGCTTTTCATATAATTAGACCTAATTGTATGGAGATTGCTCATGCCAGTCAGTCTCAGTTGGAACGTTTGCACCATCCCTAAGTCCACTACATACGGTATATTCACTTGCCGTTGAAGCAGGTCCAGCAACAAAAATCAGGTAGGAGCCATCAGTTCTGTTTGCCACAATATTTATATTTATAAAGAGAGTCAATGTAGCATACTAGCTGAGGCTGAACTGCAAATCAGAACTTTCCTGATACAAATTCCACTTCTGCCATGAATTCACTGGGTTGTCTTAGGCAAACCACTCCTTCTCAACCTCGGTAGGTACACTATGGGGAAAATACTACTCACCTTAAAAGGTTTGTTATAAGTTTTGCATCAAGGTAATATATGTGAAGCACTTCACGCATTCTAAAAGTGCCCTATACATGTATTATAAATTATCAAGCCTCTTTTAAATTTTTTTTAATTAAAGCACGTTGTAGAAAACAAGGGCTAGTTACTGTTAACACAATTAGAGCTACAATTACATGAACATACATAAAGTCTATCTAACTATTGACAACTCTCTACAATTGTAATATAGAAAATTTCTGTTAGAGTGCTTACAAAATCTAAACCAACCTGTCACTTTTGATACCTGAAGCCTTTTGTCATTACAATATGCCCCTTGACCTCTTCTACCAGTGTATAACCGTTCTTCAGTGCAGTGATAAATTACACCAAATTCAAGCTTTAAGGTTTTGAGAAAGGAAAAGAACATGAATGCAATTTGTATTATATGTTTCAGTATAAAACAACTAACAAATTAACATAGTTTTAAATTCATATAGTTGTAGTTCATGCTACAGGTGATAAAAGGAATCGTTTTGATTACCCAAGAGTATCATCTTTACATGCTATGTATAAAAAATTGTTTCCTCCCCTTATACATATTAAGAAGATAATCTTGTAGCACTTAGCCTTTAAATTGCTACAAGACTCTCTGCTGTTTTTGTTCTAACAGACTAATATTGCTACTGCTTTGTATACATCATAGGGCTGACTCTTCCATTACAGTCATCACAGAAAAGTCCACTAGAAACAAAGCACTAGCCAGAATGAACAACAGCAGTTCATCAAGCACATGGCTCATTGCATGGAGTTTCCAAGCCAGCACCAGGATCCTTCTGCTAGTACAAAAACTCTTTTTGCAAAAAAGAAATTCAAATAGTTAGCATCTCTTGCATGTTGTAGTGCTGCAACCACAAAGCAGGATTTTCAGTATAGTTTTCATGCAACAGTAGGTCTAACTTCACACCACTGGGAAATTCACCAACAGCCCAATGTGCAACAGCCCAGAGTGACTTTACTTGACAGTAGTGCAGGTGCACTTTGCTTCAAACTAAGGTGTTGCATGCCATTCCACTGTGCTGTTCCTTATAATACCACTAGAAGGGAAGAATTAGATGCAACAGCAGTAGCTCACCAACTTCAAATGCAGTGTCATTGCCTAACATTTGTAAAGCAGGAGCAGGGGGACAATTTCAGATGGAAAGCAGCTGGCAGAATGGGGTTGCTGAAACATTCCTTCCTATACCTCCCTCTGAAGCCAAGCCCAGAACTGGGGGAAACACCACAGGGGTGGGGTGGGGTGGAGGTACTGTGGAAAAAAAGTTATGGCCAAACAGTTCAGCAGCACTCTCAACTGCCTTTGTCACCTGAAGTTGTCCCCAGTTTATAGATGCTGTATTTGAAGACACAGATTTGTCACTGTTATGTACAGGTTTATCTTAGAAGTTACAAGGCATATGGAGTGGCTCTAAAGTGGAGCCTTGCAGGAAAATTATAAAGATGGAATTCAAGGCAATAATTTTGTTCTAGCTTGCTGCTCTTAAATGTTGCTCTATGCACAGTTTTATCCTTTCCATCCATCATTTAGCAACAGTGGTGGATTTCACCTGACAAACAGTTTCAGTGGTTTTATCACAGTCCCTCATAACTAGTCGGGGCTGTTACAAAAAGGAAGGCAGCCAGGCCCTCTGATTCTTGCTTAGTATCAATCCAATCTTGATTTGAAGTTTGAACAAGTTCCAAGATTTTGTTTCACCATGAACAGGTAAAGGATGATGGAGAAAAGTGCAAGAACATGTGCTACTTGAACGATTGCACAATGGCTGAACCTAGGCCACTCTCATGTTTAATAACCCACTCCTAAATGGACATACTTGGAAACAAGTTTCATTTATTTCAATGGATCTTACTTCCAAGAAAACATGCTTAGAATCACCATGGAAGAATACTCATAACAAACTGGTCTTTGTAACTAGGGATATATGACCATTGCATTCTGCAAGATCTGCAGAATTCTACCTAAGAGCCCAATCCTATCCAATTCTCCAGCACTGATGCAGCCATGCAAATAGGGCATGCACTGCATCCTGTGGTGAGGGTACAGTCAAGGAGGCCTCTTCAAAGTAAAGGAATGTTTGTTCCCTCTTCTTGGGGCTGCACTGTGGTTGCATCTGTGCTGGAAAATTGGTTAGAATTGGTTCCTAAGAAACTGTACAACATCCTTTACCATCAGAATTTTTTTCTTTTTTTAGCAACTGCTACCCTGCACATGCCTGATCTTGTCTGATCTCAGAAGCTAAGTAGGGTCAGGCCTGGTTAGTACTTGGATGGGAGACCACCTGGGAATACTGGGTGCTGAAGGCTTATACCATAGTCTTTCGAGACTGAAGGTTGTCAACCAGAAATGTTTTGAGTGAAGATATCAACTCATTTATGGTAGTTCATAGTAAAGCCTTTGGTTAAATTGTTTCCAGAATGGAAGGCTGATCCTGATACTAAATGCAGGTTTCTGAATTTAAACCTAGATTTCCACAAATTTATACCATGGGCTAGATAATCTAATTCATGACTTAGGGCAGGGGTCACCAAACATTTTGACTAGAGGGCAGCATCAAATTTCTGGCACGGTGCTGAGGGCTGGAAAAAAAATTTAAATATAAAATTTATATAAATAAGTTAGAGATGGAACTTAGATGAGTGAATAAACGAATGAATGGGCTCATTCATTCAAACTTTCTGGCCCTTAGAACACCCTCCAGATGCAACCAGAGCACAGTTCCAGTCATGTTCGGCCAAGTGGGCCAGATGCTTTCAGGGGACAAGAGGCTAGCCACGGGCCAGGTTGAGGCTGGCCATGGGTCGCATCTGGCCCGTGGGCTGGGGTTTGGAGACCCATGACTTAGGGTATGGTTAAAATAGTGATAAAAGCTTTCTTCATAAAAATATCTTATTAGCATCAAGATCACTAAATATTTGTTAGAATTGTCACGTAACCCCAAAGAATCTCAAGCCTATCTTACTAACTTACAGAACATTATGTTATACCTCTTGGTTAACAGCAAATCCAATGCTAACAGCCACAGTTGGAAACCTGTGAAATAAAATCAGTTGTATTTGTTAATACACTTTTCTAAACAAACACTTTTCAAGATCTTCAGCTATCCAGTATTTTACTGATACTTGATCCCCACTTTATCAAGATATCAAAAGAAGGGTTGTAAATAAACAATACTATTTCAGTGTAATGGTTTGTCAACATGACTTAGCAATAGTAAATCAACTAAAAGCTTCTGCAAAAAATAGAAAAAAATTTCTATTCAAGGGTACGTATTCAAGAAATTAAAGTTTGCTACAATTGTATGCACAATTAAAAGTCTAACTGAACTTAGTGGAATATACTTCAGGATATACATGAATAAGAATTGGGCTGCGTGTTGCACTGAGATGGGTTGAATCCATACAAAAAGCATTCAAATCCCACTGATACCGAGGGGTCTCGGAATACCAAGGGGTCTCAGAATATTAACAGCTTTTGGACTTGCCCATCTGGTTCGTCAGTGCTCTCTGAGTGCATATATAGGGTTTTTATGTTTCACCAGGAAAATATAGAACATCTGCTATCGCATCTGATTTGATCCTGAGCTTCTGTGCCTTTAGATTGATGAAGCAGCACTAAGTTATGCTTCTCCTATTCTAGTAGTAATCTGTACAAGGCTTTGGACCAGTACCACTAACACTTACAGTATCAATAAGAATACCTGGTCATGCTGTTTGTAACTGTAAGAATGTTATAAAGAAGTGGCCAAGCAATATTTTTTTTATTTATGAGTATTTTCTCCTAAAAATTAGTACCAATTCTTAAAATACAGAGAATTCCTCTGGGTACACACCAAAATTTTAATTTTTAAATGGAGAAAATTTAAAATTTTGTCATTCTGTCTTTTAAATTCCACAGAGTTGTAAAGCATACATGCATGCATAAAAAAGTCACAAGTCCAATCAAATGTGATGTACAGGGAACCCTTGTTATATATGGGGGTTCTGGAACCCCCCATTGATACCAGAATCCATGGATGTTCAAATCTGCAGGTTTGGGCACCCCAAATTCTCTGACCATGACAGGAACTGCCCTCTGGTCAGGTCCAGAGGGTGATCTGAGGGCCAGGGAGGCCATGTGTGGTCTCCCCAATGCTCAGAATGCCTGTACCAGGGGAAAAAATGCAACTTCCAGTTTCCCCCCAAAACCAAAACTTTTGATGTCCTTATAAGGCATTCTGAGGGCTGGGGAAGCCCTGCGTGGTTTCCAGTTTCTCAGGAAAATTGGAAGTCGCTTTTTTTGGCCAGACACTGTAGACCAGGGGTGCTCACACTTTTTTGGCTCAAGAGCTACTTTGAAACCCAGCAAGGCCCGGAGATCTACCAGAGTTTTTTTTACAATGTTCGCGCCATCATAACATATAACATTTATGTGTACAATGTATGTTGGTGTACCTTGAGCCCCACTGAGTATAACAGGACTTACTCCTGAGTAGACATGCCTAGGATTAGGCTGTGAGGCTGCAAACCTAGCCACACTTACTTGGGAGTAAGCCCCATTGAGTACAATGGGCCTTACTCCTGGCGTTTCCTCCCAGAGGCACCTGAAGGGGGGGGTCAGCACTCCGCGTTCTACTCATTTTGCCTCGCCATCTACCGGTAGATCGCGATCCACCTACAGCACCTCTGCTGTAGACCATATCTGGACAGATGTAATTCCCTTGCTGATAGTGACCACTACAGCAATAGTAAATCTAAATTCATAAGCCAATTAGTACTTCTCTCTCCTAAAGGCACTCCCCCCTCACTTCTGATTTAGTGCTACCGTTGCTGCTTGCAGGTAATATCTGGAAGTGCACCAGTCAACTTGCATAAGTATTCAAAACAACACAAAGAAGTGGCTCTTTCAATAGCATTTTTGCTTATATATGTAGCCAAATATCATAATTAAGGAGTCAGTGGACTATGCATATTTAAATGAGTAACTCTGACATTGACAGATGCTCAGGAACGTAATGTTATAAGCAAGTAAGTCATCAGGCTAAACACAGAAAAACACCTTTAAACAAGAGTGAAACAGGATGTAAGGAATGAAAGACTTTCAGCACAATCCTACGCGTGTCCACTCAGAAGTAAGTCTCACTGCGTTGAGTGGGGCAAACTCCTAGGAAAGTGTGCACAGGATTGCAGCCATAGGCTGAAACAAGAACATACTTACTTATGTACAAAATTGCAAGTGCCATCAACAGGATCAATAATCCAGGTCGGACTGTCATTGAGTATGCATTTTGAACCAGCAGCAGTAGCTTCTTCTGCAATAAACCTATAATGAATGTACAACACCACCATAGATGAGAGCATTCTAATTAAAGTTGTGTTTATTGGGAGCAGGAATGTGAAAGAGAACATGTTTTCAAACTGAAGGCAGTTTAGGAGTGGCATATATAGTTCTCTACTGCTTTCAGTTTATATTATAAAGCTACAGTGGTAGATCTTTGAGGAGGCTTTGAATTTTATCATTAGTACATATAGAAATCAGTATATATCAGGGGCTGATCTCAATGTAACAGAAGATGGAACATGTGGGAAAGGTGCACTGAACCCCTCCTCAGGTGCCTTTCTTTCCTCAATTCATGGTTCAAGCAGAAAATAAAGTGGCAACAGACTAAGGGGAGAGGGGATCTGCATTCCTCTACCACACATTAATTTTACTGCTAAAGTAAGAATGAACCCCCCTCTATGTGAACTGGATGGTCATGTGAAAAAAATATACATTTGTCACCATCTTGTCTACTTTGACCCAAATATAGATTCCCATGTCATGTTATTAAACCTTTGGGCAGTAATACATTTTGAACGAGACCCCAGCTGAAACTATCCGAGTGCTTATTTTCAAGAACTACAGTGCTGTACTACCATTCCATTGAGAATACCTTGAGTACTGTCAGTCGTACTGCTCCACCACTTTATAAGCATCAAACTAGACATTAATTGCATTAATGTGTGCTTATATGAATCACTGGCATTCCTGGAGGTGGGGAAAAATGCTAAGTTTCTTCAGGCGGCAGGATGCCCATGTAAAGCAGCCTCTCCCTTGGTTTCCGAGCTAGTCATGGCTGCAAGAGCAAAGCAGAGGCTTCTCCTCTGCTTTGCTCTTCTCTTCCCAAATGGCTCAGAAGCTGAGGGAGAGGGGCTGCCTTGCACAGGTGTCCTGGTGCCTGAAGATACTTAGCATTTTGCTCCTCCCCCATCCAGGAACACCAGTGATATGAAGTGCTTCTTTCACAAAAAATAGCCCCAATCCCAATGGAATGCGTAATTTCATGCTGACTGCAATGAAACAAACCACATTGAGATATCGCTATCCTATCAAAAACAGCCAAAAAACCAGTGAGGGTGGGGCAATGGTGCATCACCATGCCCACTGCCCAGGGTGTTGCCCCACCTACTGTATGGGGAGGAGGTCCATCATGGGGTGACACACTGGCCTCCTACGCCAAGTGCTGCAAACCCTAGTGATGCCACTGAACTAATGTAAGTATTAGAGATGAGGGAAATGTAAAAAGCAGTTTCAATGCGACTTGTGAAAAAGTCTTTGGTTTCAGCCTATGCATAAGTATATTAAGCTATACAAGGTGATCCATAATTTTAAGTGTTCCTACTATATTCCTCCCTCAACATTTCCCAATTAAAACTGAATGCAAGCCACATCTGACTGACAATTATTAGAATTACAATCATGTTAAAGTTTACAGTGGTTTTGTTTTGTTTAACGTGAACAGATGTTCAGTAAGACTAGTCTAAAACTACTATATTCGTTTCACTGGGGGAAACCTAATCTGGATTTGAAAAGGCACCAGAGTATTTGCCAGGAGTATTATAAAACAAACAAACAAACAAAAACACCTTGTAACAACCACTGAACAACCCCTGCAGCATCTCGTTATTATATCAATCCTAAGGCTTCTACATTGGGCAGTACAGTCTATAATCAATTTTTACTCTTGGGGAAACAGCTCACACTTAATCTGAGAATATATGCAGTGTCCAAAGCACTGGATTCTTATGCCATGAAATATTTCTGGAAAATGACATTAAGTGTCCAATCACTGTCTCGTACAAAAATTCTCAAGACCTCATTTAAGATTCATGCCTCCCTTCCCATTGGTAATCTCTAATTCATTGCATAGATGTGTTACCATCATGCCAGCCTCAGGTTTCATGATAGCACACCAGCTTGTTTGACTTTTAAATACCAGGTGACAACTTGTATCAAAAAAGAAACTTTGAGCCTAAAACTGCTGTGCATGTTGGCTCCCTGCCCATGGCCAGCCAGTTACATACAATTACTGTCACTTGTAGATTAATTTCTTCCACCACCACCCCAATATTATTGCATTGTGACCTAGAAAAACCTCTAACATTATGCCTTCAAACTACAGGAGTTGCCACACATTATGTGGGGATTTATCTTTCCACTCTGGCCTGGTTCATGATTAAATGATGGATTGGCCAATTTTCCTTCCCCTCTTGTATATGCAGGGGGAGTATATTCCCAAAGCTAGGGAACACTGCAAATCTGTAGTTTAAACATGGCTTTCCATGATGTCTGAACACCTTTACTTTTAAGTAAAGTGCTATGTACACTGATGGTATTATTTTAAAAAAATGTGGCAGCAGATCTGGACAATTGCACATATGACAGACAGCAATCAATTCCTCACTGTTCAGTGTATGCAGTATATACACGATACATGTATGTCTCACTCACACATTGTATTTTTTGTTAG
Organism: Tiliqua scincoides; assembly: GCF_035046505.1. Taxonomy (NCBI): domain Eukaryota; kingdom Metazoa; phylum Chordata; class Lepidosauria; order Squamata; family Scincidae; genus Tiliqua; species Tiliqua scincoides. The sequence goes on along the minus strand of NC_089824.1, from coordinate 61,266,830 downwards.
CACATACCAAAAAAAAAGTCTGCATTTTTTACTATTATGACTACTGCAGACATACCTGTGAGAGGGAAACTTTTCTTTCAGAGCAGAAACAATTAAATTTTCTACTAAGTGATCCGTTTCTGTTACAAGATCTGCAGCAGAAGTTTTGGTGGACACCTGTTTTTCCTCAGTGAGAGCTTTCCTAATGATCTACAATAAAGAATACTAGGTATTACTTTTCTCACAATTCTTCCAAATCCACATTCACAAACTCTTATTCAACTCAAATTAATGGCAAATAATACACCATAATTCAAAGGAAGAAATCTAGTTCTCAATTATGAGATTAGTATCTAATCTACATCTGCACATAAATGCTTAAGGCTACAATCCAATCCACAATTACCTGGGAGTAAGCCCCACTGACTATAACGAAACTTACTTCTGAGTAAACGTGCATAGGATTGAACAATAAGGCAACAATGCTACATACACCTACCTAAGAATAAGTCCCATTAAATTCAATGGGACATACTCCTGAGTATATATGCATAGGCTTGCACTGTCAGTGATGCTGTGCTTGTATTGATGTAACATGATGCCAATACTGCAGGCAGATCAGTCTGCACAATCACAGTGCAGATTTTGGCCTTCAGCAGTGTTTTCATCATTAAGAATTTTCTTAATTAAGGATAAGTGTAAAGTCACCATATTATGTCAAAATAGTATTTTTTATGGTTTTTCCATTTACACCAATGACTTCACCATCAAATCAGCAGGTGTAATTTTGTTATCCCACTAAAGCCAACACTCACTTGCAGTAACAAATGTGGATCAGCACACAATAAAACTTTACATTTCATTTTTTAAATATAGAGTACATGACGGAAACCATTGTCAAATGAGTGAATACATTCAAACATAATTTCATTTGCCTCTGAAAGTTGTGTAAACCATGTGCTATACAGTGATGACAATAACCAATAATAAGTTATTTGGGGGGGGCAAAGGAACGTGTCAGCAAAAGACATCTCTGTTTTGTGCCCCCCCCCCTTTCTTTCAGGTCTTGAAAAACTTAAACATACTTCCCATAATAGTGATGTCATTTCAAAAAGAAATCTGATAGGAAGACTTTTCTAAGTGAACACAGAAAAATGGTAATGTGTTTTCATGAACCAGAAGGAGTTAGCCAGGAATGAAAAACATCTTTTATTTTACAATACCATACACTGCATAAAATAAATGCTCAAGTTTTACCAAATCCCAATTTTTTTTAACCCAACATAGCCTGCTCTTGTGCATGTTTACTTGAAAGTTAAGTTCAGAGTTCAATACAGTAAATAGAGTTCAGTGATAATTACTTTCAAATACAGGTAATCAAGTGTAAGACTTACATTTTTGTATCAAACATCACAGAATGTAGTGAATTTAGTTCCAAACAAACATAAAAAAGGACTGATGCCCAATTTACCCAAAAGCAATCTAAAAGCTCAAATTCAGCCTATGGAACTCAGCTGATCCCCACCCCACACATTTCTTCCTATCTAAAAGGAGCCATTTAGCCCAAATGAAATAACTCACTGCTGGCTTCAGAAGGAGGAAGAAACTGATGCAAAAGCACAGGATATGCTGCCCACATTATTCTCATTTCTTGCCTCTCTGAAGAAAGGTGATATCCTGTTTGAGAAGTCGGTTTCAAGCAAATACCAATAGGAGCAAGTGATAGGAACGTGGGAAGCAACTTAACCTCTGCACCAATCAAATTACCAGCCAGTGTCCTGAATTTCATTTTTGTTATATATACATTTGGCCAATCAACCATAGTTGGCTTCAAAACAAACAAAAAAAGAATCAGATTTACTAAAATGCAAGTGTGTAATCATTCCAAGTTTCCACTGGTATGAAATCGACTATACAATTTCAGGTTATTCCATTGTGATGCTCTGAGTAACAAGACAGATTTGTAGATCTTACTGGTAATGTTTGTAAAACAGAAATCTTTTGTAAAAATTAAAGGAAACTTAAATTAGGAATGCATCATGATTGTAACACTAGCAATAGAATACTAACAGCACAAACCTATGCATGTCCACCCAGAAGTTCCACTGAACTCAGTGGGGCTAACTCCCAGGTAAGTATATTTAGGATTGCAGGCACAGTGGAACTTCTGAATAGACATCCATAGGATTGTGCTAATAGACATACATAGGGCTGTTCTGTAGGGATTTTCTTGGTGTTAAAGAACATGAAATACATACTTGATAAGTTTAATAGTCCTCAAATACTCCAGGATTTTTTGGAATCCCAGGGATCAATCTTGCAATATGAGAAGAAAGGAATGCTCCTGAGAGTATGCAGCATACTTTAGCCCAGTGGTTCTCACACATTTAGCACCAGGACCCACTTTTTAGAATGAGAAACTGGCAGGACCCACCAGAAGTGATGTCATGACCGGAAGTGAGTCACCAGGGCCCAGATGGCATCCACCCAAGAGTTATTAAGGAATTGAAGAATGAAGTTGCTGATCTCTTGACTAAAATATGCAACTTGTCGCTCAAAACGGCCACGGTGCCAGAGGATTGGAGGATAGCAAATGTCACGCCAATCTTTAAAAAGGGAAAGAGGGGGAACTCGGGAAACTATAGGCCGGTCAGCCTAACATCCATACCGCCTAAGATGGTGGAATGCCCCATCAAAGATAGACTCTCAAAACACATAGACAAACAGGCCTTGCTGAGGGAGAAGCAGCATGGCTTCTGTAAGGGTAAGTCTTGCCTCACAAAACTTTTAGAATTCTTTGAAAAGGTCAACAGGCATGTGGATGCGGGAGAACCTGTAGACATTACATATCTGGACTTTCAGAAGACTTTCGACATGGTCCCTCACCAAAGGCTACTGAAAAAACTCCACAGTCAGGGAATTAGAGGGCAGGTCCTCTCCTGGATTGAGAGGAAACCGAGAGTGGGTGTCAGTGGGCAATTTTCACAATGGAGAGAGGTGAAAAGCAGTTTGCCCCAAGGATCTGTCCTGGAACCAGTGCTTTTCAAACTCTTCATAAATGACTTGGAGACAGGGATGAGCAGTGAGGTGGCAAAGTTTGCAGATGACACCAAACTTTTCCGAGTGGGGAAGACCAGACATGATTGTGATGAGCTCCAGACTGGCAGAATGGGCAGCAAAATGGCAGATGCGTTTCAATGTAAGTAAGTGTAAACTCATGCACATTGGGACAAAAAATCAAAACTTCACATATAGGCTAATGGGTTCTGAGCTGTATGCGACAGATCAGGAGAAAGATCTTGGGGTGGTGGTGGACAGGTCGATGAAAGTGTCAACCCAATGTGCAGTGGCAGTAAAGAAGGCCAATTCTATGCTGGGGATCATTAGAAAAGGTATTGAGAACAAAACAGCTAATATTATAATGCCGTTGTACAAATCGATTGTAAGGCCACACCTGGAGTATTGCGTCCAGTTCTGGTCACCACATCTCAAAAAGGACATAGTGGAAATGGAAAAGGTGCAAGAGAGCAACTAAGATGATTACTGGGCTGGGGCAGCTTCCTTATGAGGAAAGGCTACGGTGTTTGGGCCTCTTCAGCCTAGAAAAGAGATGCCTGAGGGGGGACATGATTGAGACATACAAAGTTATGCATGGGAAGGATGAAGTGGATAGGGAGATGCTCTTTACACTCTCACATAACACCAGAACCAGGGGACAGCCACTAAAATTGACTGTTGGGAGGGTTAGGACAGACAAAAGAAAATATTTCTTTACTCAGTGTGTGGTTGGTCTGTGGAACTCCTTGCCACAGGATGTGGTGACAGCATCTGGCCTGGATGCCTTTAAACTGGAATTGCACAAGTTTCTGGAGGAAAATGTGCAACCTCCTGATTTTAGAAATGGGCTATGTCAGAATGCCAATGCAAGGGTGCACCAGGGTGCAGGTCTCTTGTTATCTGGTGTGCTTCCTGGGGCATTTGGTGGGCTGCTGTGAGATACAGGAAGCTGGACTAGATGGGCCTATGGCCTGATACAGTGGGGCTGTTCTTATATTCTTATGTAAGTGACATCATCAGGCAGGAAAATTTTTAATGATCCTAGGCTGCAATCCTACTCAGACGTACCCAGGAGTAAGTCTAATTTACTGTCACTGTCAAAAGAATATATATAATAGCTTGTTAAAAGTACTGTCTGTAACATTTCCCCAAATGAAGTCACATACCATGATAGCATCAAGTCTAACATACTAAAAATAAAATACTGCAATGGGGACCCACCTGAAATTGGCTTGTGACCCACCTAGTGGGTCCTGACCCACAGTTGTGAGAAACACTGCTTTAGCCAAATCCCTCTTTTTAAGGGCTAGAAATGGTCAGCACTCAGCAGGTTTTCTGGGACTTGCTCTCTCCTTTACTAGGACTTCTCACATTGCATAACAGAGCCCCAACATTCCCAAGAAATTCTAGGGCTAGCCAAAGTGTTTGCAAGGCACTGGATGAAGTGAAATCAGAATCAGAACTACTGTAGATTACCTAACTCTCTTGTTGGTTGTTAAGGGGGAAAATCCTTGACATTCACACACACACACACACACATGCTGCTGTAAGTGCAACACTGTATCAGCACATCATCCCCTGCCACATCATTCCAGCAGGAAACACACACTACAAAATAAATGCTTGTTTTTAAATAAAGTGCCCTTTCAACACTTGGTGGTGTTTTCTGCAGGCCACTTTTAGGCCAGGCGCTCAGAAGTGCAGCCAGCTTTTCCTTGACCTGACCCACTTGGCAGCCTTTTCCTCCCTGCTGGGTTAATCCAGCCCTTTCCACCCCCAGTTCATTTCATTTTGGAAGCAGGGCCACTGCCAGTTCCCCTCCTTCCTCACCTTTTTCCACCCCAGAGGGAAGCCACAGGCAGGCTGTGCTTCTGGGCCACTAGTACTTGGGAGGAAGGGATTACTTCCGAGTAAAGGCGCCCGGGCTTGGGCTGACAGATGAGCAGGTTGTACGTGCCCAGGCTTGCAGGCAGGCAGGGGTTGGGGATCTGTCCGTAGGAGGAAGGAAGCCCCGGCCCTTTGCTGCCACCTCTCAGTGGGGGGCATGAGGTGCTGCAGTTTCACCCCAGCAGCTGAAAGAGGCCGGAGGAGGTGGAAACCCCCCTGCTGGAGACTCTTCCGTGGCCCTGCTTTCCCCCCTGCCCGGCTTCCCAGTGGGGAGGACCCCCAGTCGGCTGAGCCACGTGGCTGCTGCTCACCTGGCCCGCCCGCAGCGCCAGCTGCACCGCCACCTCCACGCACTCCTTCCAGGGGTCGCCTCCCCCGGCAGCCTCCTGCTCCCCGCCGGGCTTCATGGCAGCTGCTTCTTGGCCGGAGCGCACTCGCCTCTGCGGGCGGGCGGCGCGGCTCTCTCTGCGCTGCAACTTTCTCGGAGCTGCTGGAGGCGGAGAAGGGAGCTGTGTCCCCGGGAGGAGGCGTCCCTCCGCTGCGGCCGCGGGCTCCCTGCTGCTCTGCTCCCCAGCCCTGGCAGCGGCTGCACCACGGAGACCCGAACTGACGCTGCAAGCCCTGCTCGGCACCGCCTCCTGGCCGGAGTGACGGCGCTCCCCACCCATCCGGGCCCCGCGCCGAGCGTGCCCGGGCTGGCCCGGCCCTGAAGCAGGCTGTGTGCGGACAGGGCTGCAGGAAGAGCCTCGCTTCTGTCGCTCACGCCCTCCTGCAGAGCTGTCTCCTCCCAAGTGGCACCAGGATTTGGCCCCCCCTTCCTGCAAAGCAGCCCCAATCCCACCCCTGCTCATCGGAGATGCGGCTTCCTGACCTGACTTCACAACCACTTGGGGGGAGTAGACAAGAATAGCCCCTTTTCTACTGCTGGGGGACACGTGTCTCTGCAAGAACAATCAGGCATGCTGGAATGCGCACAATGGGCCAAGCTGTGTGCTCGGGTAACCTGTCCCAACAGCTTTGGAGGCTGCTGTTGGACAGACTTTGCAGATTCTTCATGTATGATGCACACACCGAGTAGTGGGAAGCCACTGGTGTGCATGAAAAAGAGACGGCTTTTGTTGGGTACTACAAACACATGTTAAGTCTAGCCCATTTTACATCGACCAACATTTGGGGCTGGGAGATGAAAGCGGGTGCACAATAATCTTGGCATGCAATTCAGGAGTGTTCTTGATTCAGCCCAGAGGTGTCACACCACAGCAGTCCCTTGCACCACCACAGGAGTCAAGAGGCTGGTGCACAGATGTGCACCAGCTTCCAGAGGCCAAATCTGGCCCCACTGCACTGACCAAAGGTGAGTTCGCACTGAGGTCTGGGAAGAGTGGAATGGGGGCATTCTGGGGTGGTGGGAGGACTGGGACCAAAAGGGGCAGCAGGACCAGGATCCGGCACGTAGACTGGATCCTAACCTCCCAGGTGGCCTGATCTTACACCGCGCTTCTCGGATCTGCACCATCTCCATATGTCAGCCATTTTCAACCACTGTGCCCTGGCACATTGGTGTGCCGCGAGTGGTCCCCAGGTGAGCCACAGGAATTCATTTATTACTAGGGCCAATGGGGGATGTGAGCCCCCACTGGCAGCATGGTGTGCCTTGTCAATTGTCAAAAACCTGATGGAGTGTCTTGACAATTTTAGTGCCTTGTCAATGTGCCATGAGATGAAAAAGATTGAAAATCGCTGCCTTATGTGGCACAGATCCAACTAGCCCTATAGGGGCAGCTGCTGCGCTACATGTGGTAAGGGGAATGAATGTCCCTTACTCTGAGTTGGGCTGCAAACTTGGCCCAACCCTGCTCTGGATGCAGGGAAAGAGATTCCAATTGCTGCTTGCACTTCTTGCAAAAAGTGCTGGAAAAACTGCACACTTTGCAAGAGGGGCAGAGACAATTGCAGTTTGGGGAGGGGTGAGGCTGGCGGGGGCGGAGAAAGGGCGGGGCAAGGTGTGCCAGGGAGGTGGGGGCTGGGAAGGGTGTGGGTGGGAAGCGTGCCAGGGGGACGGAGGGAGGTGGGATCCAAGACGTTCGTGCAAGGCTTGGCACCCTACACGAACGCCTTTACTGCTGACAAAAAGGTCATGAGTAGTCTGTATACCTAGAAAAGAATGCACATATTAATATGACTACAGTACTAGAAGAAGCTAGGTTTTTTTTAAATTAATAAAAATATATGCATTAAATTTTTTCAGACTTTATGTTCAGTCTTTGTTTTCTACAGAAATATGTCCCCTATCTGGGCCTTGCCTTCTCTGAACACTGCAGGGATAATTCCTTCTGGCATAGCTCTATACTTATTGAAGACAGCAGCTGTGGGTCTGCAGCTGCCAGGCATTGGCAAATGAGCAGACAGGCGAACTGTGAAGGTTCACTAATTCCTTGCAATGACAATTGTCTTCTGGTCATGTCATCCTGTATATAGCATGATTATCTAGACTTCACTTTGCCTGTGAAATCTCAACAATCAGTTTTTAAGGACAGTCCCACATCACTCTGGTCATTGTAGACCAGGAGTGCCCAAACCCCGGCCCTGGGGCCACTTGCGGCCCTCGAGGCCTCTCAATGTGGTCCTCAAGGAGCCCCCAGTCTCCAATGAGCCTCTGGCCCTCCAGAGATTTGTTGGAGCCCACACTGGCCCAGTGCAACTGCTCTCAGTGTGAGGGTGACTGTTTGACCTCTCACATGAGCTGTGGGATGAGGGCTTCCTCCACTGCTTGTTGTTTCACGTCTGTGATGCAGCAGCAGCAGCAAAGGAAAGGCCTTTTATAGGCCTTGAGCTATGCAAGACCTTCATTCATTCATATAAGTTCATCTTTAATATATTCATTTATGTAAACGTATGTAAATTTATTCAAATTGAAATGTAAATTAATTCTTTTTTCCCAGCCCCTGACACAGTGTCAGAGAAATGATGTGGCCCTCCTGCCAAAAACTTTGGACACCCCTGTTGTAGACTATTGAAAGGAAAATAGATGTTGATCTGAGAAAGGAAAGAACTGAATACATTTCTTAGAATGAATTTGGAATTCATTTAAATCATCCTTGGTTTTACTCAATAAAACCTAATACCTCTAATGACATCCCATGTTAAAAGATTTATGCATATGTGAGAAACAAATGAAAGGTAGAACTCATTTGAAATTGAAAAACTTCATGATAGCATTGTATATATTGGATATTCACTTATTTAGTATATTTTTCCCCCAGAGCATTTCCAACAAAGTCACTGAGTGTTCAGCTTTCTTATTCCTATTTCAGCCAACATATTTTGTTGGAGCATGTTTTGTGAATATTCTGCATGGAGCCAGAATTATGCATAATCACATCTTACTCACTGGAACACCAAAGGCTGGGATTGTAGAAGATTGCTTCCGTTTCCTTCATAGTGCAGAAGTTGTCGGATCATCTTGTGAATAATCATGCAAATATTGATTAATTATATCATAATGAATGATATACAGTTTTGGAACTCTTAAACAACTATGATCAGTTTTATTTTCAAAGTACCAACACATGCAAAGAAAGGCAGAGTCCTTCTCTTTGCACAACTGCACAGAGCAGAGTTAACACAGGAAGCCAGTATGCAGTAATAAGGATGCAACTGAAGCAATACTAGTTTTTCTGACTATTCTATATTTTGGTTTAGTTTTCCTTCCTCACTATTCAGCATTGTCGGCATATAGGGAACCTGCTATTCACCACTAATTTCAGAATTATATTTAAGGATATGTAGACTAACATTCTGTTATGCTCATTTTTCAAAGGGCATATGGGTTTGTTATCTATGTAGTGGGCTATCATTCTCCACATCTATGTGTCTACTCTGATGTGTATAAAATCCAAGTTTCAGCTATGCTCAGATTGTAGTGGTTTGATTATTACTGTGCCAAACTGAAGAATCTGTTTTTGCCAGTTGGATAACGTGCAAGCCTTCAGCATAAGCTTTAGAAACTGATAGAAGCTTTAGAAATGGGCTTCATATGAACAAGACAGCTTCCTACCAATCATTTACAAACAGAAAGCATAGTGTCAAGAGGAAGCTCATTGTTGGTGTGGGTAGAGTATTTGGGGAGTAGCGTTCAGGTCTTTATTAGACCCACAACAGCTCTCTTGACCACACCAGATGCCACAACAGCTCTCTTGACAGAGTACACATTCCTTGGACACAACCCTTCTTGAATCTAGAGCTGATATACTGTAGACTAGGACAGCTCTTTTTCTTGTATAAGTCTTCTTTTCTCCCATCCTCCTAGGCCAGGGGTCTCCAAACGTTTTGGTCAGAGGTCCACATCAAATATCTGGTGCGGTGTTGAGAGCCGAAAAAACAATTTAAATATAAAATTTTAAAAAATAAATTAAAGATGGAACTTAGATGAATGAATAAGGGCGCAATCCTAACCCTTTATGTCAATGCTTTCCAGCACTGACATAAGGGCAATGCAGCTCTGAGGTAAGGGAACAAACATTCCCTTACTTTGAGGAGGCCTCCGTGAATGACACCGAACTGCAGGATGCAGCACATGTCCCATTGGCACAGCTATGCCAGTGCTGGAAAGCACTGACATAAGGGGTTAGGATTGCACCCTAAATGAATGAATGGGCTCATTCATTCAACCTCTCTGGCCCTCAGAACACCCTCCAGATGCAACTAGAGCACAGCTCCGGTTATGTTCGGTCAAGTGGACCTGAGGCTTTCACAGGACAAGAGGCTGGCCATGGGCTGGATAGAGGCTTCTGTGGGCTGCATCTGGCCCCTGGGCAGGAGTTTGGAGACCCCTGTCCTAGGCCATGGAAGAAAATTGCTGTAACTGGTCCCTTCCACCATCTCCCGTTTATAAGAAGAAACAAATCCCAACTCTTTGGGGTAAGGACCATTAATTTTAGGCAGTGGTATCCCTTGGTATCTGCTTGCACTATGGTTGGCAGTGCTTTTTAAGCAGTGGTTGAAGTACTGGTAGACCAATGCTGCTCAGAGCAGAATCTACTTAGTGTGTCACTAGGGACATACAATCACTTTCAAAATGGAGACTCATGATCCATGTGTAGTGAATGGGGACTCTTCATGTGATTAGAAAAAAACCCTATTTGTGTTGTGCTGTCTAGGACAAGCCAGATTTTTCACCTCTGCCATCCTAACCCCTATAATCTGCAAGCATGCAGGAATAGTGTAGCTAGGATGTGTACAGTATTGGGACATGCCAGACAGTCTGTTGTGGACTAGCTAAAACAAAGGATCAGGCAGGAAATGGACGGCACCCTACTGAGTTTTGCTAACACCGGACTGTTGATCATGCTCCATTTACATGACCAGGGCTAAGGAGAGGCTCAAGGGACTGGCCCTATATTTCCTGTGTTTGGATGAAACAATCAGAACATTATAATCTGGAGCCAGGACTTGTCCATATTTGGAGCTGGTTAGTTTGAATCTGAAAACTTTTGTTCCAGAACTCACATTGTTATTAATAATATTAATATAAGAATATTTAAATACTGCTTTTCAACTTTCTTATTATTGTTTCAAATGTTAGTTTTACAAGTTTTGCCTGTTTCTGTCCAAAGCAAAGAGCTATTTCTCTTCATCTCTGAGAGCTCTCAGGGTTCCCACAAACCCCACTAACCAGGGGAAGTGTGGGTGCTAAGGAATTGGGGTACACCTAGTCCAGGGGTGGAGAACCTATTCAAGTTGGAAGGCCGCAATCTTATAAGGCCACAATCAAGAAACTTGAATTAGATATACTTGAAAAATGAATATTATTTTGTAAAAATCTAATTACTATGCACTAACTTCAAAAAATGAAAAAAAAATTGTTAATTCTAAAGTTAACTAACCTTTAAATGACTTTGGGCCAAATACTATCCAACTTTCCAGTGCTGGTGCAGCCATGCCAATGGGGCATATGCTGCATCCTGTGTTAGAGGGGCAGCCACGGAAGCCTCCTCCAGGTAAGGGGATGTTTGTTCCCTTTCTTTGGGGCTGCATTGCAGCTGCACCAGCACTGGAAAGTTGGATAGGATTGGGCCCTTTGGTGTGACTGTTTTTCAAAGGCTGATAGTAGACTTCTGCCTGACTAGAACCACTACTGCCCGAGGCTGGTTGGCAGGGAGGCAGAAGTTGGGGAGAGTCCGTAGTGGTTCCACTTAGGAGTGGAGGTTAACGTTCTATAGATACTCACCTATAGGACGAGAAAGTTTTACCAGAAGACTGAGAGCCCAATCCTGCGGTCGGTGGCATGGCTCTGTGCCGCCAGCCACCGTCGCAAACGTGCCATAAGGCAGGTTTGTGGGGCTCACTGCCGGGCTCCCTCCAGTGCTGGGCTAGTACTGGGCAGTGGCCCAGGTTCCGTGGCTTGGTGATCTCTTGGACTGCCGGGCTGCGGAACAGGAGGTGGGGGCGTGGATGGGGGTGTGGATGAGGCATTCCGGGGAGGGGGGAGGCTGGCGGGGGCAGGGTGGAGGCATGGCAGTGGGCGGGCAGGATCCACGAGCTGAGCTCTGCAGGATCCAGGGCGCTCGTGGAGGGCTACACGCCCGACACGAGTGCCTTTACTGAAAAGGTTGGTGGTAAAGTGAGTAGCCCCATTGCAGGGCTGCTTACCTTACTCGGGGGAAGGGGATGAACGTCCCATTCTCCTGAGGAGCCTCCCGCGGTAGCGTGGGAGCCACAGGATTCAGCGGCCGCCGAACCTGGGCGCTCCGGGCAGCTCAGGATTGGGCTGCCCATAATCTCCTCGTCCTATCTGAGGGTAAGGGCAGTTTAGGGATGCCGCAGCAGCCAGTAGAAGCTCAATGTGGCTTGAATTCTGTATTTTAAAAAACCGCTTTGCTCCAGCTGGTTATGCCTTTCTGCCTCTCCCAGGCTTCAGAAATAGCCAGCATGTCACTCAAGCAGGCAGGCAAGCAGGCTGCTGGGTCTTAAAGGCACAAACACAGTATAACTGCAGATTTAAAAATTCCCCTTGTTTCCAATCTGCTCCTTCCCTCTGTCTGGGCTGTTGCATTACACAGAAGGGGGGAAATGGCACACAGTATTACATAAGCACCACTTCAAAAACAGTGGCACAATGTAATTGAAATGTGCAAGATCCCTCGAGGAGATAGGGCAGCGATTTTCAACCTTTTTCATCTCATGGCATACTGACAAGACACTAAAATTGTCAAGGCACACCATCAGGTTTTTGACAATTGACAAGGCACACCATGAGTGTGGGCTCATGAGGATATGAGTGGGGGCTCATATCCCCATTGGTTTTACTAATAAATGACCTTCTCCCAGATTCCTGAGGCACACCTGTGGGTGACTTGTGGCACACCAATGTGCCACAGCACAGTGGTTGAAAATGACTGAGATAGGGTGCGGTGTCAACAGTGGCCCCTTTCTCTGGCAGGCAAGCATGGGGTTAACACCAGAGCCTTAGACTGCAGCCACTGGAAGCAAAAAGGCCCTCAAAGTTAAAATAATAATAATAACTAGGTATTTATATACCTAGAATTACTCCTCTGACTTTTTTCAAGGCGGTTTTGCTCACAGCAAAGAGCAGGTGGAATAACTCAGCTCGGCTTGTCAGCCTGTTCAGGGAGCTGTCAGTGGCCTCGAACTGGCAACCTTCTGATGTTATCTTCAGGCTACCCTCTAGACCAGACCTCCTGCCCAGACCAGGCCTCCCGCCCATGTAAAAGCAGCACATGCAGAAAGAAAAAAGGTTTGGGAAATAAAAAAGCAAACATGATGGAGTGATGAACTGAGGAACTAATGAATTGGCTGATGAACTACTGGACCTGCTGAACCAATGGACAGATGGTGAATGGACTTCTGAAGATTACTGGAATGGGGACTGCTGGAGATACTGAAGACTGGTGTGTGGCTGCCATGCCCAAGACCTGCTTAGGACCAAGGTGTTGCTGTGGTGGTTGGAGAAGCTGCTGGCAGGAGAGGGGAGGAAGGAGGACCTCTGCAAGTTGAACAGGTGAGCTACCCTGGTGGTAGAGTCCAGTAGTGCTATAGTGCAGAACTAGGGCCATTGTTGGGGAACAAAGGGGAGCTAATTAGCTTAAAGTGGACATAGGTTCTCTAGGCAAAGCTTGGACTGGGAATTTGGCAAAACACATGGTTCAGATTCTTTCCCCCCTTTCAATCAGACTTCAAGGCATTCAGGCTGCAGGGCAAGCTGCAGCTCTTCCTCACAAATACCATTCTCTAAGTTTTACCCTGCCCCCCCCCCCATTTATTCAAGGATCATGGAACATTCCATGCTTTTTGGCTTGAAACTTGCCCATATCTTATCTGTGAGATTGCCTTATGAGTGAGTGTCTATGGTACATTCTAGAATTGCATTAGAATTAAATCATGAGCGTAGGTGTCCAAATAGCCCTTTTGACTAATTTTTTAATTGTAGCCATCAGTTGTGGTTTCTTTTACTCTGGAATTTTAAATGTAGTCATTAAAAAAAAACAATAAAAGATGAACAAAATCATATTAATAAAAATAAAAAGGATTTGTTCTGCAAACTTTGGATTCACTCAAAACATTGCACTTAATGACCTAGAACAGAGTGGCAAACATTTTGGCAGGAGGGCCACATCATCTCTCTGACACTGTGTTGGGAGGCCAGGAAAAAAAAGAATTAACTTGCATTTTAGGTTTGAATAAATTTACATAAATGAATATATTAGAGATGGAACTTATATGGATGAATGAATTTTACTGAGCTTATATATAATAAGGCATGTAGAACCACATGAGAACTATGAATTGTTTGCCACACACCTTTTGAACAGTGAAAACATAGAGACCAAGCCAGACTTGGCTTTGTTGTGTCTCGCTGTCTTGCACACTCCCTGAAGCATTTGGTGGGCCACTGTGAAATACAGGAAGTTGGACTAGATAGGCCTTTGAGGCTCTTCTTATGTTTCTAGACTGAGCCAGAAACACATGGAGACAATAAGTTGTTCAGAGGCAATGGGGTGGGTGGGCAGGCAGTTAAAATAATGCTCAGGGAAAAGCAGAAGACGCATGTAGACTATAAAAGGCCTCACTCTAACTCAGCCTGCAGCTTGTGTCTGGCAGTCACCACTGGCAGTGGTGGGCTGGTGCAGGCTCCAACAGTCTCAAATGGGCCAGAGGCTCATTGGGGAGTTTCTTGTGGGGTGTATTGGGGGTCCTCAAGGACTGCAAATGGCCCCTGGGCCAGGGTTTGCCTACCCCTGGCCTAGAAGGCTGCATGCTGTCTTAAGGCCAAATATTCCCCACCTGTGACTTAGTCACTTGGTTCCTGGGATTGTTCCTCAAATTAGTTTTGGGGCTGGGCTGATCCTTTGGGGATTCTTCTAGAGTGGAGGTGGGTTGGAACTTGGATTTTACCTTGGTTTTGGTATCTCCCTTTTTGGTGGCAGTGAATCGACCCATTTTGTGTTTCAAAAGATACCCAAGGGTGTGTGGCAAGGTCAGGTCCACAGATGGTATACCTTGCTTCTTCCCATTGCCACTGCACAGAGGACTGTGAATTCTCCCTGGATCACTACACAAACAGAAACAGGGAAATTATCTCTGCTTTCTTCTCCCACTTTGAAGCAAATCCCATTAAGGCCTACTGCACATTAATAAACTGGTTTCAAACCCTGGTTAACTGAGCCCTGGTTTCCCTTAATCAGTTAATGCTGGTGCTGTTGTACTTGCAGTTAAGGCAGGCAGCCAGGCAGGAGAAATTTTCTTTAGAGATGGAAGGGGCTGTGGGAGGGGAATATGGTGTGCACTCCCATGGTTAAAAGACCAGAGGCTTTGTATTCTAACAGAGATCCATGAGCAGTGGCATAGCTAAGGGGGCAGGGGTGGGTAAATTTCCCCAGGCCTTGGTGGGGTAACTGAGAGGCATCCGAATGGCACTTCCGGTTTTCACAGAAAACTATAAGTGCTGTTCAGAGGCCTCTAAGATGTCAGACGAGGGGTGTTAAAAATCTTTGTGACCCCCAGATGCCTTAGCTACACCACTGTCTACAAGCATTTGAGAACTTTCTTTCAAAGCATATGTATATATTATTTCTCATTGTGAAGGGCACTTCAAATGTTGTATCAGTAACATCAATGTAACATTTGGGGTTGGGTAAATTATAATAAAATTCATATATTGCTGTAAAATTTCCTATAAATAAAAACTTGTGAATTTCAAAAGGATTCTGGAAGAAAACAAGCACTCATGGCTCAGTGGAATAATCATAATATCAGCTCGTACAGACATTTTTATCTCAGCCTTTCCAGTGTCTCTGTTTACTGCAGTGTGAACTGCAGGTGTTTCCCAGTTGTTGGGCTGTTTTCTAATCTACCTTTCATAACCTCTAAGTCAATCTTTCATAACCCACAGACTTTCAAAACCTCTTAGTGCTGGTCTGTTTTCATGCTCCTTATTTAAATCTGTTAACTAAAAATAGCCTGAGCTTGATGAGACTGAAATCCTTCTGATCATCAGGTTTGTCATTATTTAAGTGCTGTGCATCCTCTTATCAGCTGCAACACCATCCAGGATCTTGGCAGACTCTATTCTTCTACAGTATGAATGGGCAATCCTTTCATATTCTAATTGAAGTAGAAATTTAACAGAAACATCTCTGCTTCCAAAGGGACTGAAACCCTCACCAGCATATACCTCAACTGACATTATGTACTTTATACTCGTTTTCTGTGCTGTGCTAGGCTGCTGTGCAGAAGGAATCAATGCCAGTATTTTTTGTGTCATCTGGAGTACATTATGGTTGACTCAGCCATCTAATAAAAAAAAAAAAAGCCAGGGTCATATAAAGGTAAAGTGTCTGTAAGCTGAAATCAAATTTAGTGATCCTCAGGCAGTGAGCTGCTGCTCTCCCTGTTGAAAGTAACGGTACATCATACAACATTTGCTGTAGTTTGTTGTTAAATCCTAAACATAACCTCTCTAAGCATTGATTGTCTGGAAAAAAAAAATGCATATAATATGCATCCTGTTGACTTCACATTCTGAGGGTGATCTAAAGGAAAATGAAATGGATATTGCTTGTGCACACAGGGAAAAGGACAGCCTAGCCTTTTGATAAACAGTGAAAGAGTTCAGTGTCCTATTACTATGGCAGTTTATTTCTCTGCTGCTGCTGAGTCAATCCTGTACTTCAGAAATGCCAATTTGAGTGGCACAGGATACACTGTATGATCTCAGATGCTAGTGCAGTGACAGCTATGCCAGCACAATGACAGTACCACCATAATAATAATAATAATAATAATGGTATTTATATACCGCCTTTCTTGGTCTTTATTCAAGACTTTATTCAAGGCGGTTTACATAGGCAGGCTTATTTAAATCCCCGTAGGGATTTTTACAAATGAAAGAAGGTTCTTTCTTTCAAGAACCACAACATTCAGGTGTTTCTATCTGATCTGGTTTCACATTCTGGCCTCCATCCTCCCACGCTCAGAGCAGATGGAATAGCTCGGCTTCAGCTTGTCAGCTGCTTCAAGGTCGCATGGTGCCGGTGGCCTCGAACTGGCAACCTTGTGGATGTTATCTTCAGGCAAATGGAGGCTCTACCCTCTAGACCAGACCTCCTGCCCTCCAGTTCCGGTGATGGATGTGTCATGGATACATGTGATCGCACCTCCAGTTCGGGTGATGGATGTGTCATGGATACTGGTGCAATGCCACATCGAGGTACATTTGACGCCAGAGTGGCAACAGCTGGCACAATCCCCCCAAATAGGGTGGAGATATGGGAGGGATGTGACCAGGGTGTGGGTAGGATGTGGACAGGACAAGAAGTCAACCTTTCTCATATCCCAGGGCTTCTTAAATGTTTTAGCACTGAGACACACTTTTTAAAATGACACTCTGTTGGGACTCACCTGGCTTTATGAGACTTAAAAAAAAGGTGACCTAGGGAAAGAAATTATTTATTTATTGGGGAGACGATGACTCCTTGATCCATTTTTTAATAATGAGACAGCCCTAATGAATAGCCTCAAGGCTTGAGGATCCCAGTCCTGAGCTCATACTGCCAGTGCTCTGCTGATAGTGAGTGTCATGTCACGTTTATGGCCCTCAATGCCAGCCCAGCACCAGAGGTAGCTCAGTGCCAGCCAGCTCTGGGCTAGCGCTGGTAGATCACCATTGCTCTGCTGTTTGGCAGTTGCATGGGCTGTGGGGTGGTGGTGGGGGGCGAGGTGGCGTTCTGGGGTGAGAAGGCAGGGACAAGGTGTGCTGGGGGAGGGAGCAGAGTAGAAGGGAGGTGGGAGCAGTGGAGCTCTGCATGCAAGGCCCAACATGGGAGGTTCTTGATTCTATGGCAGCCCAAGGGTATGTATCTATGTATATGTGTGTGTGTGTGTATACCTGTGTGCCTGTGTATATATGAGTGTGTGTGTGAATGAGTGTGTGTCTGTGTGTATGAATGTGTATATGAGTGTGTGTATGAATGTGTGTGTATACCTGTGTGTCTGTGTATATATATATGAGTGTGTGTCTATACATGTGTGTGTATGAATGTGTGTGTGTGTGAGCACACACAAGAGCGCGTGGCTGTTCTCGCGCGGCCCCCGGAGGCTCTTTGTGACGCGCTCCGCGAAGGGGGGCGGCCGAGCGCGCGCGGCCTCCATGGAGACGCAGAGGCGGCCGCGGGGCGCGCGATGAACCTGCTGCACTCCTTCCAGGCCCTGCAAAAGGTAGAGGCCGGGCGTCAGCGCGCTCCTCGGGCGGAAGCGGAGGCTCCGGGCGCGCGGGGGCTTCCGTGCATGCCGAAGTCCTGCCAGCGGCGGGGCTCGTGGCCGGAAGCCCGGAAGCCGGAGGCGGGCACGGAGGAAGGCCCCGCCCCCGATGGGTGGGCTCTGCGCCGGCGGGGGGCCGGAGGACGCGGGTGGATGGCGCTGCCCGCGATCCACAAGTGCCTCCGCGTGAGTGGCGCGCGCCTTGCTCGGAAGCCAGTCCCATTACAGTGAACGGGGCTTCCTCCCGGGAAAGGGGGCCTGGGATGCGCTGTCGCCCTGGCCCTGCTGGGGAGCCCGGAGTCACCCCCGGCCGCGAGAGCCCCGCTGGATCGGGCCCAAGTCCCGTCCAGTCCAGCCTGCCAGTGGCCCCCGTGTGCCTCAGGGAGCACACCAGGCACCTGCTTGTGGTCGCTCTGTGGAACTCCCTGCCACGGGATGTGGTGATGGCCTGGCCTGCGAGCCTTCAAAGAGGACTGGACCGACTTCTGGAGGGAAAGTCCACACACCCACCTTGGCTTGCAGCCTGTGACTTTTCCTCCAGAAATCGGTCCAATCCCCCTTGAAAGGCATCTAGGCCGGGTCCTGTCACCACATCCTGTGGCAGGGAGTTCCACAGACATTACACGCAGCTCTCTTGTGTGCTCGCTGAGGCACCCGATGGGTCACTGTTGAGATACGAAGCTGAACTAGATGGGCTTTTGGCCTGAACCAGCCAGGCTTTTCCTACCTTCTTATGCATCCTGGTGCCCCCCCCCCCTTGCACCTGGCGTTCTGAGCAGCCCACTCCTAAAACCAGGAGATTTCACATACTCATCTTGGCTTGTAACCTGTGGTGGACTTTTCCTCCTGAAATCTATCCTGTTCCCTTTTAAAGGCATCCAGGCCAGATGCCATCACCATACCCCAGCTGTTTTCAACCACTGTGCCATGAGTGATCCACAGCTGTGCCACAGGAATTTGGAAGACCGTCATTTATTAGTAGGGCCAGTGGGGGATGTGAGCCCCACACTGGCAGCATGGTGTGCCTTGTCAATTGCCAAAAATCTGATGGTGTGCCTTGACAATTTTAGTGCCCCCGTCAATGTTCCATGAGATGAAAAAGGTTGAAAATCACTGCCATATCCTGTGGCAGGGGGTTCCACAGACTAATTACACACTGGGTAAAGAAATATTTTCTTTTGTCTGTTCTGACTCTTCCAACACTCAGTTTTAGTGGATGTGCGCTGCTTCTGGTGTTGTGTGAGAGGGAAAAGAACATCCCTCCATTTACTCTATCCATCCCTTACATAATTTTATATGTCCCCACACACTCTCTCAGTCATGTTTGTCCCTTGCCAGATCCACTCTCTGGCAAGAGATCCAGCTACCAGTTCTACATTTCAGAACCTGGGGTGGTAGCAGGTTTCATCTTATTTTTCCATGGCAGATGGAGTGTGTGCCTTTAAAGCTACAGGAGAGATTGGGACAGGATTAAATAAATAAAGCCTTCTGTCAAATGCCAGTAAGAGGAGCCCCTTGCCTGTCATGCAGCTGTTAAAATTACATTCACTTTGCAAAAAAAATGCCTGGAGGAAGAGTCAGGTGTCATTGCTTGTTTGGAAATACAGTAGCTAGGGTTTTTTGTTTTTTTTAAACTCAATGAAAACACAAAACATCACCTTTTTGGTGTTTTAAGATATTTTCCAGAAATTAAAATAAATTACTTCTCCAATTAGAAATAACACTGTGGCTGCACCTGCTGACAGTGTATCACCTATATTGCCTATCTAATACATTTTTAAAGTGAATATAATTTGATTATTTATTAAAATGCACCCTTGGAATAAAAACACATAACACCACAATTTGCTATTTTAATCAAGAAATTTTGGAAAAAATATAAAAAAAACCACACCCTCAGATATAGTCATTTTGTTACTCATATCTGTTTAATTTCCGATGCCTAGCAGAAAAGTGGAATAACATAAGCAAAGCAATTGTAAATCACAGTCTAGAAGGAAAATGATCCCATGAGCCTTGCAGCAGCCCTGCTCTTGAGCTGAGTATCCAGAGTTTTTTGGACCCCCTCTGAACAGTTGTCAGATTTACATGTTGTCAACCACAGACTGGTTTTGTCACATTCACAAACACTTTATCATAAAACTTTCTCACCAAGTAAAAACAGAATCTCCTGGCAGCACAACTCATGCACATGTTTTTGATAATTATAGTGTTTCTTCAGCTGGGGGCTAATTGATATTTGCATAGATATATGTAGGTGAAAAAGTGAAATGAGATGGGGGAAAGTAAAATGAGATATAGGAGCTGGTGGGTGGGGGTGCCACTATGTTTGTGTATGTACACACACATGTGGAATTGTAAAACCTAATAAGGTAGATTGGATAGAACAAGGCATATATTTTTTTTTAAGTCTGAGGATTTTTTACTTAATGCAACATCATCCAAGGCCTTGACACTGAAGTGACATGACCTCTACCCACAGGCGTGACCACATATGTTAGATGAGAAAGGATTGGAGAATGAATGTGGGATAGATTTAAAGTAATAGTAAGAATGAGGTAAGTAAAGAAGTGGCTTTGGCGGAGCAGGTAAAGTAACGATATAGTTTAGAAAATTCTTTGATGAAGAATGGGATTCTGACTTTGAAGGGAGAGTGGCCTGATAAATGGACAAGTGAAAGTGGAAAAGGGAACTGATAATAGATCACTTGCAGAGATCAAGAATAAAGGGAGAAACAAGGTAGAAGGTTGCTTCTGAAAAAATTCTGACATAATAGCTGATGTGCATGACATGACCTGGAGCACACTCTTCTCATTAGTAAGCAGTTTGGCAGACAATGTGGTTATCAGAGGTGCAGGAGTTGGTAATGAAGTAAGGGATGATATGAAGTAAGGGATACCTATAGCTTTGATGTTTTGGTAAAACAAAATTTCCTTATAGTGTTCATGCTCCACAGCAATCCTTTATAGTTTTGTGCATGATACATGGTTTGTGCAGTACAAAACTGAAAATGTCATGTCAGTTTACTGAGTTTGGAAAGGTATGAACAGGGCAGGCTTTGCAGGTCTTTTAATGAGGACACCTTTGAAGAATGAAAACTAATGTGGAATGTTTCACACAATGAGAGGTATTAAACTGTATTAGTGCTTACCTGCATTAGGTAATTCTATCTATTTCTAAGCTCAGAAATGTTTTTTTTCTCCTCATGCTTCTCTAGCTTAATCAAGAAAATCAGGAGCTGCTTAAGAAGCTGAGGCACGCGCGCCTAAGAAATAAGCAATTGGAATATGACTTGGCACATATGCAAGACCAACTACATGGGCAAAAGAAGTTAATGCCCACAAAGAAAGAGTAAGAATGGATGTATATTCTCCTTAGGTATTCTAAATTTATATCCAGAAGTGTGGCTTATGTACAGAGCTGGCCATAATATTATGTATGCCATTTTAACAGCCTCATTAGTAATCCAGCTAAGCAATATTGCATTCCATTGGCACCACTGCCAAGTCAGTTGGCACCATTGCCAAATCAATGTACTTCCATTTAAACTGAGGGCCAATGCACCCAATTTTTTTGTGATGGAGTGAATGTGAATTGACCGACTCACAGTAAAATCTAATGAATATCTACTCAGAAGTAACTCTCATTCATTGGTGCTTATCCCAGATATGTTAACATGGGATTGCAACCTCAGTTATTTTAATCACTGAACAACTTTAAGCACAGTTTAAGCACTGAACAACATTGAGTGCCTGCCTGTGCTGGAAGAGCTTGACAGTGAACCAACCCTAGAAGAACTTCACGTGGCCCTGGACTCCCTTGCCTTTGGCAAGGCACCTGGAAAAGACAGCATCCCTGCTGAAGTCCTAAAATGCTGCAAAGAGATCATCGTCACTGAGCTGCATGAAATCCTCTGTCTCTGCTGGAGAGAAGGTGGAGTACCTCAAGACATGAGGGATGCAAACATCATCACGCTGTACAAGAACAAAGGTGACAGGGGTGACTGCAACAACTACTGCGGCATCTCTCTCCTTAGCGTTGTAGGAAAGCTGTTTGCCCGAGTTGTACTAAAGAGGCTCCAGGTACTTGCAGAGAGCGTCTATCCAGAATCGCAGTGTGGATTCCGAGCCAACAGGTCCACCACTGATATGGTATTCTCCCTTAGACAACTGCAGGAGAAATGCAGGGAACAATGACAGCCACTCTTTATAGCCTTCATAGATCTCACAAAGGCTTTCGACCTGGTCAGCAGAGACGGCCTCTTCAAGATTCTCCCCAAGATTGGATGTCCACCCAGGCTCCTCAGCATCATCAGATCTTTCCACAAGGACATGAAGGGCACTGTTGTCTTCGATGGCTCCACATCAGACCCTTTTGACATCCAAAGCGGAGTGAAGCAGGGCTGTGTTCTTGCACCAACCTTGTTTGGGATTTTCTTCGCTGTCCTGCTGAAGCAGGCCTTTGGAACTGCAACAGAAGGCATCTATCTCCGGACCAGATCAGACGGAAAGCTCTTCAACCTCTCCAGACTGAGAGCAAAATCCAAAGTCCAGCTGAAATGTCTGCGTGACTTCCTCTTTGCCGACGATGCAGCTGTCACTACCCACTCTGCCAAAGATCTCCAGCAGCTCATGGATCGTTTTAGCAAGGCCTGCCAAGATTTTGGACTGACAATCAGCCTGAAGAAAACACAGGTCATGGTTCAGGATGTGGACTCACCTCCCTGCATTACAATCTCTGAGCATGAACTGGAGGTTGTCCATGACTTTGTGTACCTTGGCTCAACGATCTCCGACACTCATTCTCTCGATACCGAGCTAAACAAGCGCATTGGTAAAGCAGCTACCACGTTTTCCAGACTCACAAAGAGAGTCTGGTCCAACAAGAAGCTGACGGAACATACCAAGATCCAGGTCTACAGAGCTTGCGTCCTGAGTACACTTCTGTACTGCAGCGAGTCATGGACTCTTCGCTCACAACAGGAGAGGAAACTGAGCGCTTTCCACATGCGCTGCCTCCGACGCATCCTCGGCATCACCTGGCAGGACAAAGTTCCAAACAACACAGTCCTGGAACGTGCTGGAATCCCTAGCATGTATTCACTGCTGAAACAGAGACGCCTGCGTTGGCTTGGTCATGTCGTGAGAATGGATGATGGCCGGATCCCGAAGGATATCCTCTATGGAGAACTTGTGCAAGGAAAGCGCCCTACAGGTAGACCACAGCTGCGATACAAGGACATCTGCAAGAGGGATCTGAAGGCCTTAGGGATGGACCTCAACAAGTGGGAAACCCTGGCCTCTGAGCGGCCCGCTTGGAGGCAGGCTGTGCAGCATGGCCTTTCCCAGTTTGAAGAAACACTTTGCCAACAGTCTGAGGCTAAGAGGCAAAGAAGGAAGGCCCATAGCCAGGGAGACAGACCAGGGACAGACTGCACTTGCTCCCAGTGTGGAAGGGATTGTCACTCCCGGATTGGCCTTTTCAGCCACACTAGACGCTGTGCCAGAACCACCTTTCAGAGCGTAATACCATAGTCTTTCGAGACTGAAGGTTGCCAATACAGAGATATTTTAATCACAATGCCATTTTCCTATTGAATATATTTGGATTTTTAAAATATACGAACATACCACTTTGCAGGTGAAAATACATATCAATATTGTATTTTCATTCAAAATACACCAATAAGTTAGTAAAATTAGTTCACAAATGTTCCATTTATTTAATTTAGTGTGCTGGTTCAAACAGAAATGCGTTTGTGCGAGAGAGGTGATGGAAGTAACTACAAGGGACATGAAATTGCAACGGAAAATGCTAGGTAAGCATTGCAAAGATAATTAAACGTATCTTTTCCTTCTATTCCTGATATTATGCATGTTTATTGAGAAGTCATTCCAACTGTGTTCATTGTGGTGTACCCCAGGTAACTGTGCACAGGATTCCAGCCTAAGTTGTCAAAAGCAATCCCTTTCCATTTTTATTATGTTAATCTTGCTTATGTTTTGAAATTTGCCCTTTTTGACACTGGATTCTCCCAGTTCAATACACTGTACATATTATAATGTTTTCTTATAATGAACTGTTAATAAATCAGGGTAACTAATCTTGCTTTCACTAGCTTGGCTGTTCTTCAAATGAGACTCATCAAGTTCTGAATCAAGATTACCTTTGCTAAAAGCCTTGGTGGAAGACAGGGGCTGGAGATTACTCTGCTCCAGTTCCTGTGCCTGTTGAGCTGCCTACAGATCTTCTCAGGTCCACAGATCCTGTGTCATTTTTCTTCATCCCCCTCTCCTCCCCTCCCCCCCTCCCCAACCTGTGAATTGCCACTGGCAAAACTGTAATTCTGGGAGCCTTACCATTTCCAGAGATAGTTGAACACAGCTCTAGCTAGCAGTGCAAAATGCTTGCTTGCTAATGGAAGCCTGGGCTTGCTGTTTTTCCACAGTTTCTCCTTCCAGTCTTCCTGTTGTTCTGCAGCTTGCTTGGTTATCCTGTCACTTCAAATTCTTGCATCCTTAAATCTGCCAATTAATGTCCTATATTTCAGTGTCGTCCCCCCCCCCCCCAAAAAAAAAAAACCCTAAACGAGTAACAACATCTTTAAAGGTAGTGGATTAATTCCACAAAAGACTTCTGCTATATGCATTTCATTTTTTCAGAGGTGTTTATACAGACTGGTTTGTATTTATGTGTGTAGAAAACCAGCGATTCCTTCTGAACATTGCATGTTTTTGTTTTTAGAGTACTCCAGATGTATAAAAATCTGCAGAAAAAGTACAATAAAGGATTAAAAACAAACCAAGAACAGAATGGAACAATTGCAACACTTTCTGTAAGTTTTGTGTCATATAATTTGAACTAAACAATAAAAAAGCTTTTAAGAATTGCTAGTACCTAGTATGTTTCGTGGCCTGCAGCACTTTAAGGTCCCAGTCCTATCCAACTTTCCAGTGCCAGTGCAGCCATGCCAGTGGGGCATGTGCTACATCCTGTGGTGGAGAGACAGTCACAGAGGCCTCCTCAAGATATGGGAACATTTGTTCCCTTACCTTAGGGCTGCATTGCTGCTGCACTGTGCTGGAAAGTTGGATAGGATTGGGCCCTAAGCCAGACATGGTGGCTTGTTTAACCCATGAGTGTTTCTGATTACTTGCAATTATAACACACTATGGTTACATACCTCTCTGTTTTATTACCACCCCTATTAAAGTCAACTGAGAATGCTGTCCTGACTCTTACCATCCATGTTCCAAATTTGAACAGAGAGAGATTTTCAGTGGCAGACCCAGAGTTGCCTTCTCCTAGAAGTTTGTTTGAATATGAGCCAGTTTATTTTCCAGAGGAGCTTTAAAACTTTCCTCTTTAAATTAGCATTCAACAATTGGGATTAAAACTAATAATAATCTAGCACTTTTTGCTTGCACAATGTGCTTCACGTGTATTACCTTGGTGTAGTCTGTACAGCAACCTTGCTAGTATTTTCCACGTGTATTACCTTGGTGTAGTCTGTACAGCAACCTTGCTAGTATTTTCCACGTTGTAGCAGAGGCGGGGGGGGGGAGTGGCTTGCCTAAGCTCACCTAGCGAGAATTCACAGCAGAGGCAAGACTGGAACTGAGGAAGTCCTGATTCACAGCTTACAGCCCAGTCCTATGCATGCCTACTCAGAAGTAAGTCCCATTAGAAAAAATGGGGCTTACTCCCAGGAAAGTGTGGATAGGATTGGGCTGTTAGTTGGTTAGCTGGTAAAGTGTGGTAGCTCTTGTGTAGTAAATATAGGGTAACCTTAATTAAATTAGGGCACAATCCTAACCAGGTCTACTCAGAAGTAAGTCTTATTTTGTTCAATGGGGCTTACTCTCAGGAAAGTGTGGTTAGGAGTGCAGCCTTAGGCATTTTGTTTCTATTCTGCCTATCTTGTTTTATTTTTAACTGCTACCAATCTCAAAACCTTAGGAAGGCTAACTAATCCATCAGTATCTGATGCAGCAGGGATGAGTTGCAGTGGCCCTGTACAAGCAGATCTTTTTCTAGATGTGCTCCTTGCCTGTTTCAGGTCTTGCAAGGGTGAAAGACCTTGTGCCTAGTACCCAAAGCTGTGTACGCTGTATATAGCCTTTACTGGATTGCATGTGCTTTTGCTGAATGATGGTTCATTAAATGATGAATGATGCTGAATGATGCTGTCCACCCTGACAATGCCTGTCATCCATTTTGTAGAGGACTTATTCCAGCCAGTTCCTTCACTAAAGCATTTAACTGTAACGTGACAATTCCTTTATTTATCTGTGCAACAGTTGCTAAGATTAGCATTAAAAGAAGATGGATGTTATACAACATATTTTAGGAATATATGGAATTAATTTTTTTCCTCGATTCCATCCTCAAGTGTTTTGATTTAGCTGCAGTTCTTGTTCATTTTTCTTCCATATTTTTTGCTAATCTCTGACTCAAAGAATAGATACCCTGAAATGGGAGCACAAAGCATGTGTGTTTAAATATGTCACTTGTTTTATTAAAAGTGTTCTACTTTTTTGTTGTAGAGTAAAATTAATGAACTGGAATGTCAGCTAAAGGTAGCAAACCAAAAAATGAAGGAGTTGGAAAGTAAAAAGATTTCAGCCAAGGTTAATGCTGTTCCAGGAGTAAAGGCTTCAGCGGCACAGAGAAAAGTATCCTCTTACAAATGCATGTGCAAAAGGAAGGGAGGTTGTTCTTGCAGGTATTTAGGTAGGAACATGCTTTGCTCTTTTACTTTGACAAATTCCAGTCCAGCCGGGGCCTGAACATGGGCAGCATGATCCACCGCCTGGGCAGCACCACTCTAGTGTGCGCTGTCCAGGAAATGGCTGTAGCAAATGTACTGTAAGGCAAATGGCAGCAATCAGGAGGGGACAGTTGCTGGTGGGAAGGCTTGCGCCACTTGGCACTGGGCCTCCGAGCCAGCGGCAGGAGCAGCTTGAGTGCTCGACAGTAAGTGTTCAGGCTGGAAAGCATTCCAGGGAGGGCGCGGGGAGGTGGGGAGGGGGTTTTCTGGGCAGTTCAGGCCCAGGAGATGGGAAGGAGGTTTTCTAGGCGGTTCAGGCCCAGGAGAGTGGTAGGGGAGGTAGCAGAAGCTGCCCCAGATCCTATCCCCACAGCACACACCTGAAAGCCTGACGTGGGCTACTTGAATCTGCCCCAGCGATATTGGGCTGTGGGAGTGCTACACGAAGTCAGGGAACAGTGAGGTCATGTTTAACCTTATGTGTTAGCAGGTTTCCAGCTAGCAGAACTTACTACTAACTATGCTTTCCCCAGCTAGGCTTCTATAATAAGATAAACTTTCATACAGTGTGTACATCTTTTGAACGTTAAGAATTTCTAACGTGACTTGTCTTAGTGAATTTTTGATTTTAAATGCAACACTGTTAATTGTGTTATAGACCAGTTGCTTTTTGAAGTACAACATCTGAAAATTGAAAATGAAAAGCTGTCCAAGGAAAGAAGAATGTTAAGAAATGAGCTTGCTGCATTAGACAAGGTAACTTGTTTGTAGATCAAGGCTACAGTCCTATACCCATTTATAGGGGAGTAAATCTATTGAAATCAATAGAATTTATTTCTAAGTAGACATGCATAAGATTGTACTGCAAGGTAAATGAAACCGTGAAGGATCTGCCCTATTATGTGCCCAACTGCACACAAGAAGTCTTGTTCTGCGAGTGTGTGCTTGCCTGCTTCTTCCATGTCTAGAGGTTCAGGCTGCACCTCATCCACTCTCTGTAGATTAAATTCTTGGACACAGTATATGGTCAGTTGAGTTTATTCCTCTCTAAACTCTGAATACACAATTTAGGGTGCAATTCTAACCCCTTATGTCAGTGCTTTCCAGCACTGACATAAGGGCATTGCAGCTCTGAGGTAAAGGAACAAACATTTCCTAACTTTGAGGAGGCCTCCGTGAGTGCCCCCAACTGCAGGATGCAGCACACGTCCCATTGGTACCGCTATGCTAGTGCTGGAAAGTACTGGCATAAGGGGTTAGGATTGCGCCCTTAGAGAGATGACTAAAAAAATTCTTCAGATTCTTTCATGGTACAATGTACATTTGGCAAGAACAAGAATTTTCTCATTGAATTAACCTAAAAGTAGGATTTGGCACACAAAAAAAATTGATAGCTGTGAGAAGGTAGAAACTGAATCTTTTAGAATTCAGGGGAAATTAAAATCTAAAATCTTGTTTATGTTAGATTTAAATACCCTCTCTCTACAAAATGTGTTTATTATAAGACAAATTTTTAGAAGAGACAAATTTTTAGATGTGCCTCAGTGGGAAATAAATTAAAGAATGTGTGCCAACATTAATTTTCAGGATTTTTTTGATGAAATAGAAGATTTAAAATACGCTCTTCAAGAAGCTATGAAACTGAATAATCAGTATGAAAGGTTTTTGAAACAGCTACGTTCGACTTATGGAATCACTTTTACACCAAATTGACAGCTGGTCATAATCAGACAGCTTTATAGAAATAAAATGCTCAATCAAGATTATTTATTACTTGTTTAATGTGTAGAGTTCTCTGTAAACTTATCAAAGTAATATTTTGTTTTGTAATAAAAGTCATGACTTGGTCTAGTTTAATGGTCTGCATGCATTGTATAGTGCCTTTGGATCTGTCTATTACTAAATTATATCACTTATGATCCAAATTTTTTTATACTGGTTTTCAACAAAATCTTCACAAGTTTACATATCAAAATAAAATTTTAAAAATGGTTTAAAATGTTTTGAGTATGTATGCCTACTGAATAATCATCGGTGATCTAATGTTGACACCTGCAACATAGCATTCTATCCAATAGACCACAGCAGGCACAGCCTTCCAACCAGTTGGCTAAATGGTAAAAATACCTTGTAATCCTCATTAAGAGAACATCACGTGAAATCATTCACAAAGGCTCTCTCAGGCACTTCAGAACGCAATGCAGCTTGCCTGCCAAATATCCAACATTGCTAGCACTGCACCATTTCAGAAGCGGTTTGTTGACACAGCCGGCCTTCAGGCCAGCTGTTCAAGAACATCACATTCTGCAGGGCTAGTGCATGCCTCATGCACAAATCCATTCACCTCTTTGGAGCCTGGGTAACAGCATTTATCGAAAGCAGCAGCTCTCAAACATTTTAGCCAGTGTGACCAGTTACAATGGAGGACAGAGTGCCTGTGCCTGTAATTGTATAGAAGAGGGAATTTTGGCAGGTGCAGCTTTTTAAACCCTACCCTGTTGAGCTATACTGCCAACATTCCCTCTTCTACAGTCAGCCTGTCTTCCGTTTTATCTGGTCACCCTCTTGTTAGCACTAGGACCCTAAGAACATAAGAACAGCCCCACTGGATCAGGCCATAGGCCCATCTAGTCCAGCTTCCTTTATCTCACAGCGACCCACCAAATGCCCCAGGGAGCACACCTGATAACAAGAGACCTGTATCCTGGTGCCCTCCCTTGCATCTGACATAGCCCATTTCTAAAAGCAGGAGGTTGCATATCCACATCATGGCTTGTAACCCATAGTGGATTTTTCCTCCAGAAACTTGTTCAATCCCCTTTTAAAGGCTTCCAGGCCAGATGCCGTCACCACATCCTGTAGCAAGGAGTTCCCCAGACCAACCACACGCTGAGTAAAGAAATATTTTCTTTTGTCTGTCCTAACTCTCCCAACACTCAATTTTAGTGGATGTCCCCTGGTTCTGGTGTTACGTGAGAGTGTAAAGAGCATCTCTCTATCCACTTTATCCATGCATAATTTTGTATGTCTCAATCATGTCCCCCCTCAGGCGTCTCTTTTCTAGGCTGAAGAGGCCCAAACACCGTAGCCTTTCCTCATAAGTAAGGTGCCCCAGCCCAGCAATCATCTTAGTTGCTCTCTTTTGTACCTTTTCCATTTCCACTATGTCCTTTTTGAGATGTGGCGACCAGAACTGGACACAATACTCCAGGTGTGACCTTACCATAGATTTGTACAACAGCATTATACTATTAGCCGTTTTGTTCTCAATACCTTTTCTAATAATCCCCAGCATAGAATTGGCCTTCTTCACTGCAACCGCACATTGGGTCGATACTTTCGACTTGTCCACCACCACCCCAAGATCTCTCTCCTGATCTGTCACAGATAGCTCAGAAACCATTAGCCTATATGTGAAGTTTTGATTTTTTGCCCCAATGTGCATGACTTTACACTTACTTACATTGAAACGCATCTGCCATTTTGCTGCCCATTTTGCTAGTTTGGAGAGATCCTTCTGGAGCTCTTCACAATCACTTCTGGTCTTCACCGCTCGGAAAAGTTTGGTGTTGTCTGCAAACTTTGCCACCTCACTGCTCAACCTTGTCTCCAGTCATTTATGAAGAGGTTGAAGAGCACTGGTCCCAGGACAGATCCTTGGGGCACAGCGCTGTTCACCTCTCTCCACTGTGAAAATTGCCCATTGACACCCACTCTCTGTTTCCTGGTCTTCAACCAGGTCTCAATCCAGCAGAGGACCTGCCCTCTAATTCCCTGACTGTGGAGTTTTTTCAGTAGCCTTTGGTGAGGGACTGTGTTGAACGCCTTCTGAAAGTCCAGATATAAGTCCATGGGTTCTCCCGCATCCGCATGCCTGTTGACCTTTTCAAAGAATTCTAAAAGGTTTGTGAGGCAAGGCGACACCCTTACAGAAACCATGCTGATTCTCCCTCAGCAAGGCTTGTTCATCTATGTGTTTTGAGATTCTATCTTTGATGAGGCATTCCACCATCTTACCTGGTACAGATGTTAGGCTGACCGGCCTATAGTTTCCCGGGTCCCCCCTCTTTCCCTTTTTAAAGATTGGCGTGACATTTGCTATCCTCCAATCCTCTGGCACCGTGGCCATTTTGAGGGACAAGTTGCATATTTTAGTTAAGAGATCAGCAACTTCATTCTTCAATTCCTTAATAACTCTTGGGTGGATGCCATCAGGGCCTGGTGACTTATTGATCTTTAATTTATCAATGAGGTCTGAAACATCTTCTCTTTTAACTTCTATCTGACTTAATTCCTTGGTCTGGGGGGGCCGTTCGGGCAGCGGTATCTGCCTGAGGTCTTCTGCCGTGAAGACAGATGCAAAGAACTCATTCAATTTCTCTGCCATCTCTAAGTCTCCTTTTATGTCCCCTTTCCCTTCTTCACCATCCAGAGGGCCAACCGCTTCTCTGGTGGGTTTCCTGCTTCTAACATATTTGAAGAAGCTTTTATTATTCCCCTTAATGCTGCTGGCCATGTGTTCCTCATAGTCTCTCTTGGCCTCCCATATCACCTTCTTACATTTCTTTTGCCACAGTTTATGTTCCTTTTTATTCTCCTCATTAGGGCAAGACTTGCATTTATGGAAGGAAGCTTCCTTGCCCTTTACGGCCTCTCTAACTTGGCTGGTTAGCCATGCGGGCACCCTCCTGGACTTAGTCGAGCCCTTCTTCCTTTGCGGTATACACTTCCGCTGGGCCTCTATTACTGTTGATTTGAGCAACCTCCATGCACTGTGTAGAGATTAGACTCTTTCTGCCCTCCCTTTCAACCTCCTTCTAACCAGCCTCCTCATTTGAGGGAAGTCCGCCCATCGGAAGTCAAGGGTTTTTGTGAGAGATTTGCTCGGTATTCTTCCCCTGACGTGCATGTCAAAACGGATCACAGCATGATCACTGTTCCCCAATGGCTCAGTAACATTGACATCTCTAACCAGGTCCTGAGTACCGCACAATATTAAATCCAGAGTCACCTGTCCTCTAGTGGGCTCCATGACTAGCTGCTCTAAGGTACAGTCATTTAGCATGTCAAGGAATCCAGTCTCCTTTTCGTGACCAGAACACAAATTGACCCAGTCAATATGAGGATAATTGAAGTCCTCCATGATTACAACCCTGTCCCGCCTTGTCACCTCCCTGATCTGTTTCCTCATTTCAAGGTCCCCTTCTGGTTTCTGGTCTGGAGGACGATAGTACTCCCCCAGTATTACACCACTCCTCAGGCCTGGTAATTTAACTCATAGAGATTCTATGGAGTCGGACCCACCTTCAATCTCTACTTTGCTGGATTCTATCCCTTCCTTAACATAAATGGCCACCCCACCTCCAACACGCCCCTCCATGTCCCTCCTGTAGAGTTTATAGCTTGGGATTGCGGTATCCCACTGATTCTCTGCATTCCACCAGGTTTCCATTATGCCCACTATGTCAATGTTTTCCCTTATCACCAGATATTCCAGTTCTCCCATCTTTGCTTGGAGACTTCAGGCATTTGCATAAAAGCATTTGTACATGGAATGCCCCAGAATGGGCTGCTTATTCGCTCCTTTATCCCTGAATCCTTTCATTGTGCCAAACCGTCTATCACATCCCATCATGCTACCATTCCCAATTTCTTCTCCTACTCTGTCTTTGCCTTGTTGTTCTCTAACCTCCCCATCCTCATCCCATAGGGATGAGGAGTCCCGAACCAGATGCCCCTCGGCTCCTGTCGGCCTTCCCCCAGGGATCAGTTTAAAAGCGGCTCTGCCACCTATTTAATGTTATGCGCCAACAGTCTGGTTATATTCTGGTTCAAGTAAAGCCCGTCCCTTTTGTACAGGCCCCATTTGTCCCAAAATGTTCCCCAGTGCCTAACGAATCTAAACCCCTCCTCGCTACACCACCATCTCATCCACACATTGAAACCCCTGATCTCCACCTGCCTAGCTGGCCCTGCGCGTGGAACAGGTAGTACTTCAGAGAACGCTACCTTTGAGGTCCTGGCTTTCAGCTTCCTACCTAATAGCCTAAATTTGGCCTCCAGGACCTCCTTGCTACACTTGCCCACGTCGTTGGTGCCAACATGCACCACAACCGCTACCTCCTCCCAGCACTATCTACCAGCCTATCTAGACGAGAAGTGATGTCTGCAACCTTCACATCAGACAGGCAAGTCGCCATGCGGTCCTCACATCCATTGCAAACCCCCCTCTCTCTGTTTCTAATAATCGAATCCCCCACTACAAGAAGCCCCCGACCCCCTTCCCGTCGAGGAGTATTCTGAGCGTGTTCGGATATGGGCCCATCCCCTGGAGAAGGGGACCCCCTAGGGGATTGTTTCCCTCCTCTCCAGGATGTCCTCTAGCCCCAAGACATCCCACCCGGGCAGCTGAGGAGCTGCACACCTGAGGTTGGGACGAAGCCTAATAGCCCCTGGAAGTCTCCCCATGATCCTTCTCTGCCTGCCTCTGCTTCTCCAGGTCGGCCACCAAGGCTTCAAGGGAGCGGGCATGTTCCCTGAGTCCCTGGAGCTCCTTGCACCGAGGACACCCATGACTTATGCCCCAGAGGCATATAGTCATACATGTGGCACTCGATGCAAAACACTGGATAGCCCCCACCCTACTGCTGGCTGGCTGACTGCACAGCTTTTTTTTATTTTGTTTGTTTTTGTTTAGGGGTACTTAAAAACCCTACACTGGTTAGCAGCCCTCTTCTCAATGGAAGAGAAAGGGCGGTATCTGGGGCCCTGGCTTCCTCGCCCTTCCTCTTCTCCTCGCACAGATGCTAACCTAGCGGTGCCTTACCTGGCACTTCGTTCCTGAGGCACTTGGTTTCCCAGAGGCCACGCGCGCTTCTGCAGAGAGCGCCTCTTTTCAAAACAACACATCGGGACCCACCTAGCTTTTTGAGACCAAATAAAGTTTCACTTTACCAGCAGTTCATGCTGCTGTTTTTATTCTTTTTACTTTTGGGGGGGACGGGACACCACACATTGAGCATCACATTAATCAAATCTGGACCATTCCAGTGGCCTTGCATTCCTCTTTGCACTGGACAACGGCAAGGTTGTCTACTCATGAGCAAGAATTCACAAACTTTCCATTTCGGTTTCCACAGAGCTTAATACATTTTCCTTGTCAGCTATCTGCTTGCTGGCTCCGTGACCCACCCAAAATTGGGTCCCGGCCCACAGTTAGGGAACCACTGATCCAAAGACTCAGTAGGCTCTATACAACAAAAATGGGGTCTAGCCGAAGTCACAACATCAGAGAGAGTTCCAACAAAATGCTATCTACACTTCTTCAGAAGTGAGTTCCATCAGAGGATGAAGCATCTGCTTAACAGTGTCCTATGGAGACAAAGGGGGCCTGGAGGCAGTTAACTGGGGTTGCCTGAATGCTACCCTAGACGGCAGTTCCCCGCCAGCCAGCCAGCCAGCCAGCGACGGAGCCCAGCCCGGCCCATCCTCTCCAGGGAGCACCGCAGGAGGCGCTGCCAGTGCGGGAGGCCGCGGAACCAGGCGAGTGCCGTGCAGGGAGGCGGGTCTCCGCCGCTTCCCAGAAGCTCCTCTTGGCTTGCTCAGTCGGCCTAATGCTGCTGCTGCTGCTGCTTCCGCGGCTGGTTGGCTGCCGCGCGTCTGCCGGGGCTGGAGACCGGGCACGGTGAGCCCGCTGAGCTTGGCGGAGCAGCCCTGCTGTCCCGCGGGGGGAGCTCCGTGGCCGGGGCGAGGGGCAGAGGAGCTGCGGTGCCGCCCGAGCCTTCCTGGTTGGCCCGTGCAGAGGACACGCGCCTCGCTCCTCCCCGCCTTGGCTGCACAGCCCCCGGAGAGCCCCGGGCGGGACGCAGGCAGGCGCAGAGTGCGGGGAGCCGGGTCGGTACAGGAGGGGGAGGAAGGCTCGGATCCCCCCCGCGCCCTCTGGGTGGCCCCCAAGCGCCGCCGAGCCGTGTGCGAGCAGCGAAATCCCGCCCCTCTCCAGGCTGCCCCTGGAGGCGGAGGAGGGGAGGAGACGCTGCTGGGGGCGATGAGCTCATGGCAGGCTCCCCCTTCCCCGTCAGAGGCACAGCCGCAGCTTTCTCTCCCTGGTCCTTCCCCCCCCCCACCATTTCATTTCTGATTTCATTTTTGGCCCACCTCACCCCAGCACTGTCTGTTCTAGTGGCTGTCTGCTGGTCTTCATTTTGTATCTTTTTAGATTGTGAGCCCTTTTGGGACAGGGAGCCATTTAATTATTTTATTTTTCCCTGTAAACCGCTTTGGGAACTTTTAGTTGAAAAGCGGTATATAAATACTGTTAATAATAAATGTTAATAATAATGCTGACCCACAGCCCAAACCAATGCATGTCTACTCAAAAGTAAGTCCCATTAGAGTCAATGGGGCTCACTCCCAGGAAAGTGTGGAGCGGATGGCACCTCAGAGCCCAATCCTATGCATGTCTACTCAGAAGTAAGTCCCATTAGAGTCAGTGGGGCTTACTCCCAGGAAAGTGTGGAGAGGATTGGGCTGTAAAGCTTATGTTGGGGATGACCCCCCCCCCAGTGTTTGCATGTGTTGCCTGCAGGGGGCATCCTGATGTTTCAATGCCTTGTGTGCAAAAACAGCACTTCAGACTGGACAGAATCCTTGTGGGTTCTGTCGGGAACAGACTCCCAGTGAGAAGGGGATATGGTGATGTGCAGGATTTTGTAGTGCAGTGATACACAATGCAGTTCTTTATTCAGGTTGCTCAGGCAGCTCTTTGTGAGCAAGGAAGGCCTGGGAACCCACTTCAGCCTCTCCTTGATCTTGATGTTGTTGTTGTTATTTCCAAAAAAGTGCTCTGTATACCACCAACAGACCAGAGACCTCTAAGTACTATTCATTTAGAATCATAAACACTATAAGCACTATAAGAGTGTAGGGCTGCCTTTCACACAACAACAGTTTATGCAAATTGGATGTGCGATTGGGCGTTGAAGACAAAACAAACAGTTTTTCTTGTTTGCTAATTGTTGTCTCGTTTTAGTACTATTTCTCAGATATGTTTAAGTGGTTGTTTCATTTAGAACTAGGCTTTAGGATTTCATGTTACAAATAAACCATGACTCAGTTTAAGAGCTATAGTCAGCACAGGCCTCTAAAATATTACCATGTTCTATGTCTTCTGCAGGGTTTCTGGCTGACATGAGGAACTACTGAAACACAGAATTGAGGTACAAACCAGAAAGGTGGATATTGGTGCCATCTATGGGAGAAAGAGAAACCTTTTCGTGGATATGGCATTTCTGCGCTTTAGCATTACAGATGGCCTCTGTCGGAAGAGAAGGGGTTCTCTTCCACTGAAACTTTTGTGTGTTAGTCTTCCTGTGTTTGTCTTCTGTGAATTTTTAATTTATTACATAGTTATAATTCAGTGTCACTGGCCACAGTTGAAATCTCAGGGTCAAAGGGGTAGTGAACAGA
The DNA here is from genome assembly GCF_035046505.1 of Tiliqua scincoides. Taxonomy (NCBI): domain Eukaryota; kingdom Metazoa; phylum Chordata; class Lepidosauria; order Squamata; family Scincidae; genus Tiliqua; species Tiliqua scincoides. The sequence continues at coordinate 61,230,895 of NC_089824.1, read as the reverse complement.
CTTCGGAGCCTGTGTTGAAGGCTATATTTTTATCGGATACACATTTGCTTGGCAAAATTAATGGACATTGGCTGGACAAGCTAAGGAGGTAAGCACTGAACACAAATAGCAAGCTGTGACTGGTACGTCATATTTTGTTAAAGTCCCCATTTGTGTGCCTGAAATGAAGGGTTTTGACCCAGTTACATATCTGGGGCAACCCAATCCTACCTAATCTGCCCTGTACCAATGCAGCCATGCCAATGGGGCATGCACTGCATCCTGCTGGGGAGCTTCAGGTCCCAGAGGTCTCTTCTGGGTAACACTTGTTCTCTTGCCTAGGGATAAGCCTCTGTTGCTCTGATGGGTTGACTCTTATCTGCCCCAGAGTCGATCCATTGGGGCAGCGGTTTACCCCCAGGCAAAGAAAAAATATTCCTTTACTTGGAGGAGACCTCTGATACCCAAAACTCCCCTGCAGGATGCAGCATGCGCCTTGTTGGTGTGGCTGCGCTGGCGCGGGGATGTTCAAATGTCTTGAAGCTCTCATCATGCCACAACTGCTGTGGTCTGGTAGTGTGCTGCAGGCACTAGTGTAATGATTTGAAGCTATAGTCTATCATAATGATGGGCTCTTGGCTTGTTACATTGATGGTTCTCAAAGCTTTATAATCTTTGACCATGACTCACCAGCCATAAAATGAATGTTGCACAGTTTTTCTCTTTCTTGAGCCTTTGGTTTGATGCTGCCATCTGCTTTGGACATAGAATCAGACTTCAGCTTTGGATCAGTTTTGGATATCAATAATGCAAGTGTCAGAATCAAACTCATCCAGTTATTTGAATTAAAACCTGGATTAAAACTAAGCATTAGAGACAGAATAGACTGGGATCCTTGGCACAGCTCCATACCTGTACTCTGCCACAGGCCTGATTTCAGTTCACTTGGGTTATAGGTAGATTGTGCCCTATGACATTTTTCAAGAGTCAGGACAAGAAATAAGTATTGTGTTCCTTAAAATTGTCAATGAAAAATGATTGTCTTCCCTTTGTATATCTGCATCCCTTTCCTTTTGGCTTATGCCTCTGCAAGTGCTTTATGCTATTAGTGTAACATATTGATCTGATACCTTTTCGTCTTCTTCTTCTTCTTCTTCTTCTTCTTCTTCTTAGAGAGTGGCAAATGGAGAGAGCTTTTCAAACAGCCCTCTGGCTGCTGCAGCCAGAAATTGTTTTTATTCTTGGCGATATCTTTGATGAAGGGAAATGGAGTTCTTCCCAGGTTTGTATTGTGTGAAATGCTAAAGTGTTCTTGAAACAAAATAGCTTTTATAGAAATAGTTACTTGCATGCAAAAGAAAGAACCCAGGGGATGAATAGAATTATTTAAGGCTTGATTCCATACCTCACTTACTAATCAACATTCAAGTCTGTAGCCCAGTTAGGCTAATGTTCTTGGAGATCAGTGAGTCACTGTGGAAAACATGTCTTAAATTCTTGGGCATTTCATCTTTACTAGGTTGTGTGTTGAGCAATGTCATTCCTGGAGGTATATTTGGCAAATACTGCCTTCCAAGTAGTTGATCCAGTGTTAGTAGAAGGTCCTTGTTAACACAGATAAAGGCAGGCACTAGATAATGCTCTGTGTTCTGCTTGCCAGTTTCCAGGCCTGGGGTGTGGGAATCCCCAGGGGCCAGGCCATGACAAAACATAGAGTACAAAACAAATTTAGGAAGGGAGGGTCCAATCAGGCATCTTGCCCCAAGCCCAATGCCATCTCTTAGTGATCCTGCCAGTTTCTAATGATCTATTTATGGTAAGGCATAATTAAGTTTATCAAGTTCATCAACAGGCACTTGGGTACCCTTGGGTTGTGCACCAAGATTTCCTGTGTAGCAAAGTGTAGAGTAGATAACTTCGATGGAGCCCTTTTGAAAAGGCATCTTCATAGGTTTGCTGGTACCACAAATGCACAAGTAGGTGACAGAGAAAATTCTTTTTGAGCGATTTAACCTAGATTGCCACTCAGCACATTCTTCAGAAATGTGCTGAGTAACAGCCCAATCCTATCCACACTTTCCTGGGAGTAAGCCCCATGGATTCCAATGGGACTTGCTTCTGAGTAGTCCTGCATAGGAGTGGGCTGTAAGATTATCGAAACACATATAGGATCAGCTGCATGACCATTTCAGCATGCACAAATCACCGAAAGCCAATTAAATGTTGACTTGAAGCAGTTGCAAAATGTGAGAATCTTCTTGGTTTTAGTGTCACACAGTAGGTCCACATTTTCCAAAATATGACATGATCACCTAATCTGATCACTGATTTTTGTAAAGGAAAATATTTGCATCATTTGTGTTATTTATTGTATGTGCTTAATATATTATTGCTGGGCACAGTTTTGATGTTCTAGGGCCTCTTCCATCTGTTTTAGTAGCAGTGTTAATATTGTGTAAGTGGTTATGTCTGTCAGCATGGGACTATTAGTGGCAATTTGCAGTGGTACAAGACGAATTGCAATACTTGATGATTGTGAAAAGGTTAATAGCCTTTTAAATAGGATTATATCGTATTAGAGTTTTTATATGTACGTCTTTCTGCAGGCCTGGGCAGATGATGTAAGACGCTTTCGAAAAATGTTTAGGCATCCAGCACACATCGAGTTAATCGTTATCGTTGGCAACCATGATATTGGTTTTCATTATGAGTGAGTGTTTCTTAAAACAGATTTTGGCACCAAGATAACTGCCCAGTTTCCATAAGAATCTAAACCTTTAATTTTATCGTAAGACTGGAACTTCAGCATAAGTTTAAATCTGTGAGTGTTTGAGAAGGAATCCCTCTGACAGCCACAGAAATTGCATACAAAAATGCACATGGATTTCTGCCTTTTCTTTCCACTTACAGCAAAAATAGAGGGCCAGCAGCTTTACAGCCCAATCCTAAAGGTGGCACCGCCACTGGGTGCAGTGGCACCAAAGTGGCTACTGCTGCATCCTGCGACACCTTGCCAGCTGTTAGAGGTCTCCTTGGGGGAAGGGGACTTTTCTCCCCTTTCCCCAGGGAAAGCCCCAAGCCCCACAATGGGGCTTCTTAAATCTGTGCTGGTTCTTTTGCCAGTACAGACTTGAGAGACCGTGGAAGGCCTGACACAGAGTTCAGGATCTGGTGGAACTCTGCTCCAGTACTTCCCTATGGTCCCACCCCCTCCTGCCCCAGCACTCCCCTGTTTTGGGACTCCTCCCCCTATCCCCAAAGCCCTCAGCTCTGCCTGGACCTCTTACCTATTAAGGGCTTTTTTTTCAGCTGTACTCAGAGGCTAATCTGCATCCTTCCTCTCTGTCATTCCCTTCTAATCAGTGGCAGGACTGGGAATCTTTGTGCTCCAGTCCCGTCCCGTCCCCCCTTATTTCCTGGCATTTTTTCTTTTCTCTCACATTCCTTCTCCTTTCTCTTTCTTCTGGGAGCGGCCCAGCTGAGATTATGCACCGGCTGCTCCCCCCTGTTGGAGGGCAGGGAGCATTGATCAACCGCAGCATGTCCTGGCCCTCTAGGACTGTGCGAAGTGCTGCCATTTCTATGGAGGCCCTGCCTTCAAAAACTTCTGGACACTTCTGTGGGCCAATTAGATGCCCATGGAGGCCAATAGAGTGGGTCGCTGGCCTGATGCGACCTAGAAGAGACCTATGGGGTCTCCCCCAGCACCACCAGGATCAACAGGACAAAGTGGTTGCGTGCGGGAAAATTTGGGAACTGCTGGTTTAGTATAACAAATTCAACTTGCACAGTAAAAGAATGTTTACCCCTCCCTCTTCACAGATGCTAGTTTCAGACCCCAAATGACTGATTGGGAGCTTTCAAATATGTTTTGTCCATATTTTGACAAAGATTTAAGTTCCAAGAGTATACCAGAGACTAAATGATGATGAACTGACTGGCAAAGTTCGGCCTTTTTTGAACTCAAGGAATAGACCGATAAATGAAGCAGGCAGAATGTGAGCCACTATGAGACCATAGTGTCTTTTTAGTCCTAAAGAAAAGATGCAGAAAAAGTAAGAAACCTGATGGAGTTTTAAATAAACAGCTCTGCTGGTCTTCAAGATACTCAAATGCAAAATACGACTCTTTTTCCTAGACATCAATATTCTTTTTTTTTTTTTTTAAATAAAATGCTTACTGCCCTAATCATGATTGTTGTACTTTTAGACAGTTGGAGTTGTGAGACATTTTTCATATTATTAAGGAGAACCATACTTTAAATTGGTTTTTAGCTTATAGATCCACAGCTGGTTGAGGACTGACTGTTAAATAAACCTTCAACAAAGATGTGTATCACTAATTCTAGGTTAAATGCAGTACTCTTTTTTCAATTATTGCACACAGAATGACTACATACAAGTTGGGACGTTTTTCTGAAGTTTTCAACTTCACATCAGAAAAACTGTTAACTCGGAAAGCAATAAAGTGAGTATGTGCATTTTGTTTACTGGCACCTTGTGATATTTATTTTTGCTTTATCTCCACACTGGCAAGGAGCTGTTGTATTCCTGGTGGCTGCACCATATTCTGCTGTAGTGAAGATAATTGTGAACAGAATTTGTTATTTGAGTGTTCTGTCCTTCCCTGAAGGGCTCTTGTAGAATATATGTTAAATACTAGGACAGTGTTTCTCAAACTGTGGGGCTGGGACCCACTAGGTGGGTTGCGAGCCAATTTCAGGTGGGTTTCCATTCATTTCAATATTTTATTTTTAATATATTAGACTTAATGCTACCATGGTATGTGACTGCATTTGGAGAACTGTTACTGACTTGTACTTTGAACAGGCTACTTTGTACATGCTTTTAACAATGATAGTAAATGGGATTTACTCCTGGGTAAGTGTGGGTAGAATTGCAGCCTAGGGTTGTTAAACCTTTTCCTGCTTGATGATGTGACTTCCAGTTGTGACATCACTTCTGGTGGGTCCTGACAGATTCTCATTCTAAAAAGCGGGTCCCGGTACTAAAAGTGTGAGAACCACTGTACTAGGAGAAACACTGCTCCACAAATTCATTTAGTCGTTGTGAGAAGGTCTTGCATTTCTGTGTTAAAAAGATATTATTTGGCAACTCAACTTTACAACAGTGAAGTTTGGTCAAAAGCTAATGTAAATACACACTAGAATAATTGAGCAAATGTTTGCTTTGATCTCACTTGATGTGTGTGTTTGGCACGGTGCAAGTGAGACCCATAGGCAGTGCTGAATGCCGTCTCAAATTTCAAAAAGGTTGTGAGTGAATTCATAGTATTGCATGTAGTGGGGGAATGTCCATGAGTGCAAGATTTTTTTTAAACCATGTTGTCTTAAAAATATAGAAGCATATTTTGACTTGCAATACCTACCAAAATGGGTTTTGTTTCTAATGTTGAAATGTAGTAGTAGGCCACAAGGTTGATGCTGTAGCATTGTTATAACATTTTGCTTTGCAGTTTATTTTTGGGACCAGTCCTAACTGGTCCTTGCGCTCATGTTGTGCTCCAGTGCTGGGTGTCGCAAATGTGCTGTAAGGGAAGGAGGCGCCACCAGCACTGGACCTCAGTGCTACTTGGCCTCAGTTCCACTCCTCCAGCACTGGCCAGCAGTAATACTTCTCGGGGTAAAGGGAGGCAGAGAGTGGAATGCGGCAGAGGTGGAATGCGGCTGGGGGGAGAGGATCACCACCAGGAGGAGGGTGGAGATGGCAGCAGCCTCTGCCATCCAATCCTAAGCTCCCTCCTGGCCCAGGCAGGCCATCACGGTTCTCCTTAGGTCTGTACCTTCTCAAAAACAGGTGCAGAGTTGAGGAGACCCATTGGTGCCACAGCTGTATGACCCAGGGAAAGGGAACAAACACTCCCTTACCCCAAGGAGACTCCCGGCACCCATTGGATCCAGTGATAGCTATTTTGGCACCGCTGGAGCCCTGGGTGCCACCGGGCTTAGAATTGGGCTATCTGACAGCTAGAGGTGTTTGAAAACGGTGTTATTTACCTTAGAAGGAAGTCCATTATGTTCAGTAAGTTTTATGCTGTAATCCTATCTTACTTATCAGAAACAAACACCTCTATTGATGGCCAACGTTTATTGTATGTAGAATCACAAGCAAAGATGTATGCATTGATTATAGTCCTAAAGGCAGGTACTATGAACTTTAAAGTAGAAACCTGCCTTCTCCTGAATCAGTCTCTTGATCCATCTAGTTTAGTATACAGCACTCCTAGGTTTTAAGCAGGAGTTTTTGCAGCACTACCTGGAAAAGTTGGGGTTTAAACTTGGGATCTGCTGCACATGCAGAACAGGTGTACAGGTGTGGTATTTTCGTTGCTTTTTTAACTCTAGCTACCCACTTCTTTCTGTTGAATAGATATGTTGTACTTTAAGGTTCTTCAGTTATATCATGCATATTTATATAGATACAAATAATGAATGCAAAACAAATCTTTTTATTTTGTGCTAAGTTGTATACCTGATGGAGAGAATCATGTGGGGGTGGTACTGCAATATCGTTTTTAAGTTACCTGGAAGGCACATAGATGTAAAATTTCCAGATGTTGAAGCCATGGAAAAAGCTATTTTCCCTAATTTTTTTCAGAAAAAATGGAAATTTTGGTAAAGATTGAAATATATGTAGCAGTTATTTTATATATCAGGCCTAAACTATCTTATTGCTTTAGCAGCATAAAAATGCATCATTTATAACTCAGCATATAATGTTGTGTTATTGTATACAGGTGCAGCCTATTTATCCACGGATTTTTTACCTGCTGATTTGTCTCAACACAAATGGGGTGGGGCTACTGAAAGTCACACACACCTTTGCCTTGCGCTGCCATCTCCTTCCATTTCTAGGCAGCCCAAAACACTGCAAAAGGGCTCAGCCTCGCAGTGGCAAGGAGTTCCCCAGACTAACCACACGCTGAGTAAAGAAATATTTTCTTTTGTCTGTCCTAACCCTCCCAACACTCAATTTTAGTGGATGTCCCCTGGTTCTGGTGTTATGTGAGAGTGTAAAGAGCATCTCTCTATCCACTCTGTCCATCCCCTGCATAATTTTGTATGTCTCAATCATGTCCCCCCTCAGGTGTCTCTTTTCTAGGCTGAAGAGGCCCAAACGCCATAGCCTTTCCTCATAAGGAAGGTGCCCCAGCCCAGTAATCATCTTAGTTGCTCTTTTTTGCATCTTTTCCATTTCCACTATGTCCTTTTTGAGATGTGGCGACCAGAACTGGACACAAAACTCCAGGTGTGACCTTACCATAGATTTGTACAACGGCATTATAATATTAGCCGTTTTGTTCTCAATACCTTTTCTAATGATCCCAAGCATAGAATTGGCCTTCTTCACTGCCGCCGCACATTGGGTTGACACTTTCATCGACCTGTCCACCACCACCCCAAGATCTCTCTCCTGATCTGTCAGACAGCTCAGAACCCATTAGCCTATATGTGAAGTTTTGATTTTTTGCCCCAATGTGCATGAGTTTACACTTACTTACATTGAAACGCATTTGCCATTTTTCTGTCCATTTTGGAGAGATCCTTCTGGAGCTCCTCACAATCACTTCTGGTCTTCACCACTTGGAAAAGTTTGATGTCGTCTGCAAACTTAGCCACCTCACTGCTCACCCCTGTCTCCAGGTCATTTATGAAGAGGTTGAAGAGCACCGGTCCCAGGACAGATCCTTGGGGCACACCGCTTTTCACCTCTCTCCATTGTGAAAATTGCCCATTGACACCGAAGTGCCGCATTCACCATGGGTGGTGTCTGTGCCATCAACTGTCCTGCTTGCATTCGGCTGTAGCCGACTCCAGGCAAGCTGCAGATAGGCCACCCTTGCTTGGCTGGCACACTCAGTCAGGCTGCGGTGTTGCAGCTTGGGGTATATCCCCTAGGTCCAAGGGAAGCAGGGCTGGGGGGGGGATGGGGAGAGATCTTGGGGTTGTGAAGGAACACTGTTTGGCTAGGGAGCAGAGGGAGAAAGTGGATGAGTTATTAAGGGGCTATGTAAATGTCTGAGAGTAAGTATGTACATGTTATCTAAAGATATTTTTTGTCTCCCATGCATTGCTGTCTTCTGTCATTTACCAGCTTGACTGGCACCTTTGATAACTAACAGATATAAGGAAGATGCTACTGAAAAGGGGACAGGATGGAATGTTCCATCTTGTTTTCCATTCTGAAGTCACTGCCTATAGGAGTTACTTCCACTTTATTTGTAGCATGTCTTTTCCTTGTCTCTTAGAAACCCTACACCTCACTGAAGTGACTTGTTGAATAGAGGACTGGGGCCACATTTTTGCAAGAGAATTGTGAAAATTGTGATCTAGGCAAGCTTTCCCAATCCAGTTATAAACATGTCTCGTAAAGTAGAACTCTACTGTCTGTAGAATGGTTGACTTTATTGCTCAGAAAGTACTGCTTTGCTGTTGGGAGTACATACCAGCATCAGACCATTGCCTGAGTTGAATACAGTTCTTCTGCCTTGTTGAACTCTGCTTCTGACTTTGAGCAGAGTCTCTTTACCACAGATATTGGGTATAAATTACATTCTCTTCCTTCTTTTATTCTTAGTTTTGTCATGGTGAACAGTGTTGCTTTGGAAGGTGATGGCTGCATGATCTGCAGGACAGCAGAAGCAAAACTCGCTGAACTGTCTCACAAGCTCAACTGCTCATTGAAGGTAAGAATCAGTGATGTTCCTGTGGGGGCGCAAAATCCCAGGGCGCCACTTGGGAGGGGTGGCAAAATGAAGGGTTACACTGCAGTTCTCAAAGAATCTTAATACAGTCCTAACTTATGGCTCTAGTTTGTCACTTTTCCTGGTAACTTTCTTCTTCATTGTCCGAGCTGTTACTGTAAGGTTCATTTATGCACACAGAGCTAACGTGTCCTTAGTGGAAGCAACAGCTTTTATCAGACAGGGTGCTACTTCCTCCATTGAAACTAATGGAAAAACCTTTGTGGGTGACATTGCTGTGCAAGTGTTGAGGAAGTCTCTATGATAACAGCTTGGCCACTGAACTCCTTCCCCAGATAAACTTGAATTACCCCCACGCTGCTGTGCTTGTGGCTATTGGTGTGATACCTCCTTAGTTCAGCTTCTTAGTTTTCTGCATGCAGGCCTTCTCTCCGTGTCTCCAGTACACCCTCCAGTGTCTCAAGATTGAGGAATAATTTCTTGCTCATGATAGCTACATCTTTTGCTGATATTTTCCGGGTGGGTGGGATACAGCCATGTCCTTGTCGTGATGTATCATTCCCTAGATTTTTTAACATTCTAAACTCTCATGCTTGTTTTTTCAACCATGAGAACAGCCTACTTCCATTTGCTCATCCCTGGAGTAATATAGGGCGTATGCAAGATCTTGCTTGATATTTGTTTTCAGAAACGGAGTCAGTACAAAAAAAGATGCAGCAATATGGACAAGCTCCCAGTTTCAGCTCCAGTTCTATTACAGGTATGTTGGTGAGCGTATTGGTGTGTTGCATGTCCTCCTAAATGCAAAAGACGTTATAATAAATGGCTTGTGTTTAACTCCTTTCAGCATTATCCTCTTTATAGAATAAGTGACTCAAAATGTACAGGAGAAGATTCTGTGCCTCCAGATAAAAAGAATGATCCCTTTATAGAGAAGTATGATGTGCTCTCTCAAGAAGCTTCCCAAAAGGTTTGTTGTTCGATGATGGATATATTAAAGACCGGATGCTTTCTCTTTTCCAATTGGATGTACAAGCTACCCTTTGCAAATAGGTGCTCAGTTCATATAGATTGATATCGCTTCAGTGACCGTTTATGCATGTTGCCTTCTCATTTTCTTGACAAGTGAATAAGGTATAATTGATTACTGCAGGGTGAAATTACACATTAGGTTGTAATAGTGACGCTGTCTCTGTGAAGGTCAAAGTGCCTTCAGGAGACCGTAGTTCCCTACCAGTTTCCCTTCACCCCCTGCCTGTACTTTTTGCAATGTTTCATAGGTTTATATGCTGCTGCTATCTGGTATGCATTTGGTGCCTGAGTGATAGCTGTAAAATGCTTCTTTTTGGTGTTAGAGAACTGCCATATTGTATAAGAATTATTAAAAAGTTTGTGTCTTTAATAATTGTGTGTTTAATAATTATTTAAAATTATTAAAATATTAAAAATCATGTTTTGTACTCCTTTGTAAATATTTGACACAAAGCAAGTTTTTTAAATTAAGCACTAGAAAATAAATTTTCTTTCTTGCAATCTTGAATGGCATTTCAGCATGACATTCTCATTTATGGTCTATGAATGAGGCTGAACAGTGCCACTGTATGTAAAGTGTGTTCAGTGAAGTCATTAATCATTGAACTCACCAGGTTCTACAGTAATGTTAAGAGGGAGCATGAAAAGGCTAAGCATGCAGCTGAAAGAGATAAGCCACACTGTGAAGGCAATATCTGGTGAGTCTGGGTTCTGTGAGTCTTGCACAGAACATATTGTTTTAAAAAACAACAACAAAAAAAACCACCACTGAAAAATAGTGGTTTAGACTAAACCTGCCTATGTAAACCACCTTGAATGCTGTCTAAAGGTTGTATAGAAATACTTGTATATAAATGTATGTATAGTCAGTAGTGGTTCCACAAGTCCTGCAACTGCATGACTGTTTTGGGGGCTGCTGCATGCTGATAGATCTAACCCTTGCCTGGCACATCCAAGGCCCTGGATAAAGCTGAGACATCCATTGCCCTGGTCCCGCTGCTGCAGAGGCTTTGGAACAGTTGTGCTTCCCACCCCCATTCATTAAAGTTGGGCTGTTTCCAATATTAACCAATATAGTGTGTCTGTGGATAATGAAATTGCATACTGATTAAAATAATTGAAGGGAAAATGAAAAGTAAAAAAAGATCAATCTCTGTGAAACATGATTGTTGTCTTTTTAAACAGTAAATTCTAAATGTGACACTGTTTTACTTTCTCCAATATAGTTGTTATGGTGGTTTCATCCCCGACTGATTCTGAGCGGTCATACCCATAGTGCCTGTGAAGTGTTGCATAATGGGGAAATTCCAGAAATCAGTGTTCCATCATTCAGCTGGAGGAACAGAAACAATCCTAGTTTCATAATGGTAAATTTAAATAATTTTTATTTTGTCAGATAATTTTTCAAAATATAAATCAACATAGCAATTAGCTATTTTTTCAGACAGATGCTACCTGTAAAAAAGCAAAAACAAACCAGCTTCTCCCATCTTCTCCAAAAGTACACTTAAGTTGAGTACAGAGCACCCACTTTATAAAGCACATACTTGGGGAGCAATCCAGCTTGTATAGTGCAAAATATTTTTCATAGGTTTTACAATAATTTCTAGATACAAGCATATTTAGTATGTTTCTATAAAGAGGATGCCGTGTAAACAATTTGACTGCAACAATCATCAATCGTCCGCAACAAACAGTATTAAGACTTGTTTTTGCTTGGCTGATTTCTCCTTCAGACCATATCATTCTGCATCGTTTCTTTTGTCTCTCAAAAGTGCAAACTATCTCATAGGGCAGCAAAATTCTATTCAGATGAATCTAATTCACAGTTTGCGTACTTTAGGTACACTAGTTTATAACTCTCGTTAGCTTAACCTGGAGTGCAAACAGCTTCCCAGTTCTAAAACACTTCTATTTTCACAAACCAAGTGTTAGTCTAAGTTTACTTTTTCAGCCTCTTGTGCATGGGGAAATGCAAAGCAGTTACATATCTACTTAATTATAATTTTTAGTTCGTAGATATTCATTGAACACAATGTTAAACCTTGTAAAATATGTTGTCTTCCTTATTGATTCATTTTGTTTAGAGTGGTTACTTCCTAAATAACGCCATTTACTTCAGAATGTCAGACTTCCAGCGCTCTGAAGTGAGGATGATGATTGGCTAGTGATTCAAATTACCTGCAATTCCTCCCTCTCCCAATTCTACAAGAATATTACTAATCCAGTCTCATCTCATGTAATCTCAAACATTGGTTTCCTCCCCAGGTACATAGTGGCTACAATCCAATACAGTTAAGCATCTTTAAGCCCAATGATTTCAAGGGTGTTCAGTTGTGTTTATAGCCAGTATCTAGTATGTGGTTTGGGACAGACAGTTCATGTTTTCCTGGAGAGCCTGCCCAGTCAAATAGCTGCTGCTGTGTTCTTATTGAGAAACACATTCATTCACATAGTACACAGTTGGCCCAGGACAGTGCTTAACAATGGAGTAACTAACACCAGCAGTTTCAAAACTGCCTGAGTTGTGCACAGAACAGTTGAAAGCACTGATGCTGTGAGAATAATTGAGCTATCCTGCCATTAGTACAGTTAAAAACCTCCAGATTCTAACCACTTGCCCTCAGCTTTAATTACTTTTGTTTCCATTTCTTTCTCAGGGCAGCATAACATCAAGAGACTTCTCCCTCTACAAGTGTTTTCTTCCATGTGAGAACACAGTTATTATAATTTATTGTACAGCTGGAACTGTACTTGTGGTCCTCCTCCTAGTTCACACTTGGCCTCTCATTTCCCCTTTTCATTTTGTTCAGCGTTTAATCACTAAACGTAAAGCAGCATGAAGAGTCAAACATTTGTAACCAGACACACCAAAGCTAAAGAACAGTCCGTTAGACTACATTCATGCCAGCAAACGCGTACTTGAATTGCTAGCCCAAAGCAAGTTGCCTTTACATAGAGAAAATCCTATACAATTGATATGACTTTACTACAGGATAAATTAACTGAATGCTTCATGCTGTACAAAAATATTGTATTCTACAATCAAATGAGTCATTTTCTTGCTAAATTTTTTTGTATCAAATATGTATATTAAAAATTCGTAACTGTACACTATGTAAATCCTACCAGCCTCATCTTGTGTCTACACTGTGTCCTATGCTGCTAGAGGCTCAGTCTTTCTAACTGGAAACAATTTTAAAGTGTTATTGCTGCTTGACCATCTGATGTGGTACTTCTATTCCTTGATGTCAGCAATACAAGATGTAGAGTTATTTTACAGTAAGTTTTTTTTGTTTGTTTTTTAAAAAGGCTGTTTGGGAGAAGTAATTTACTAGCTTCAGATGAGTCACCTTTAAGTTAGATGTAGTTGTAGATGGCAGTCATGTGACAGAATCATCAAAACACCTGGCTTAGCAGACTTGCAAGATTATTGGCAAGCCAAAAAAAAACTGAGGACTTGCGCACAATCCTAACCCCTTATGTCAATGCTTTCCAGCACTGGCATAGCGGTGCCAATGGGACGTGTGCTGCGTTCTGCAGTTGGGTGTCACTCATGAAGGCCCCCTCAAAGTCAGGGAATGTTTGTTCCCTTACCTCAGAGCTGCATTGCCCTTATGTCAGTGCTGGATAAGGGGTTTGGATTGCACCCTCAGATGATGAAACAGTTGTGTGTGTTCTATGTGTATCCTAGTGACATATGTCCAGAGGCCAGGCTGAAATTCTTTTCTAGCTTCTCTCCCCAATCTAGAGCATTATACAAGTGGGCACAGTGCACATGGTGTCTGATATTTCAAAGGGAAATGGGCCTGGACAGAAAACCTTTCACTCTGATGCTAATCATCTTTAAGAAAGGATAAGCCCTACTTAGATCAGCGGCATCTTTAAATACGGTACTTAGAACTGAAACCTTAGCAGCAACCTAAGCTACGCTAGAGGAGGTCCTAAGGCTTCCCCCCCCCTAGTAAATAAAGTATTTAGGATGCAGGGTGAACCCATGCCATATCACACAACCACTGCAGGCAATTAACAATACATCCTATATTGAGAATGTAGATTATGTTGGATTCCAGAGCGGAAAATGGAACAATAAAGCTCCTCCACCTTCCTCAGCAGCTCTGGTTTTGTTTCTCATTACATTCTCCCACTTGTAACAGCAGTAGGTCACATTTGTGTCTTTGGAGGAAGTGTGGGAATCTGCTCATTTCCACAACAGTGGTGCTGCCAATTAGTTCAAAAATAAAAATCTCTCTCTAACATTCTGGGAACATGCATGGTTACTAGGACAGAAATAGCATTTAAATATGTCCAACTAAGGGCTTTGGGGTAGGTTTAAAATGTTGAAGGGGTTGTAGAAAATACAGTACCTAGAAAGATTATTAATGTGACCCCTCTACAGAGTTGCAACCAAAATGTATCTTCCCAGTTTTCAGGAAAACCTTCTGGATTTGATATAAACAACATGCTAGCCTTACTTAAAATTACTTCACATTGTGTGGCTGAAAACATTTCAGAGAGCAAATTTAAAAGCAAAGGATGAAGATAATCCAAGTTATAATTTATGAAGTTATGTAGGCTAACACTTCTAAGTTATTGCAACTATAAATTTTAAACTTTTGTACAGGTTATCTTGGGCACAGGAAAGTATGTACTCTGACATAACACCTATGTATAAAATATATAGCAAAGTTATAGTTACGGAGAAGGGCATGCCTTATTGCTACACCAATTCTTGCTTTTTTATTGTACTGTACCACAACTTATTTTGTGAATGTCATTTGCATAAATTATTCAAGTTTGAGAAATATTCACACATTGTGATTCTACAATATTTAAAATAAAACCATTCTAAGGTCTCTTTATTAAGAGAAATAAAAATGTAATCTTGTAATTCTCTTAGGCCAGACACAGGAGTTACACCTTTTCTTCTTTCTTGCAATTTGCTTACACAACGAAAGCAGCTTTTGCAACAAAGACTGAAGAGCCTTAGTCTAATGGTGCTTTTATACATTCACAATTTGTGCAATTGTGAACGGTCTATGAATCACCAAAGAATTACCAAACATAGCTTTTCTAAAGGTAAAAACAAAATCCTTGGTTCTCATGAAAACAACACCAGGTTGCAATTTGGACACTTGAATCAATTTCAGTGTTTTAAAGCTGAGACTGAGAGAAAGGCAGGTTGCTGCAACATCTGGTGGTGATAATAACTTACTTGGAAAGGTAAAGGACTAAAATTTGCATAATTTATAATTTTTTATATACTAAAGAACATTTCTTTTATATAAACCAGAAAAAATCCTAAACTCTACAGAGAAATTTCTTACCTCCAGTCACTGCTGCAGGTAAAATTGACATCAAGCTGTACAGCGCAATCAAAAACATACTTACATCTTAGCTCATTTTACAGGTACAGCCATAATCAAGGCACAAAGATCTTCTACAAGTATTTTTCTTCAATAAAATTGTACAAAATAATATTACACTTTACAGTCTGTACAGTATAATAATAAACCAGCAGTAAAACAAAAATAATTATATATATATATATATATATAGGGAGGAGACTGTTGACCACAAATGATCTAAACTAGTTGGATCATTTATGGACAGAAGAAACAACATAAGTGAGGGTGAATTTTCTGCCTCAATGCAATAGGCTGAAAAAGTAGCTCTAAATTCAAATGCCTGAGGTTTGCAGAGACTCTTAGACCTAAACCTCCAGAAAAATTGCTTATCTTCCCTGTGCCTCATCATCTATTCTATTTCCTGTGCCAATAATGGCTTAGAAGAGGAGGTCATTTCAGTGGTTGACCTGCAACTCAGTTACATTAAAAACTGTGACAGTGTAATAAATATTGTGGTGGTGCTGCTACATCATGCATGTATACATCCCCCAACAGTAATTTCATAACCCTGAAACAAAGTGCACTATTCTTTTTTTTCCCTCCACCCATCAAGTACTCTTCAGTGTCATGATAGAAAAGGAACCCACACCCATTATAGGTATGACACGATGTAACCCAACCAGCAGATACAAGCTTGAATTAACACAAGCCTGCTGAAAAAATTTAGCAGGTTATGTCCAATTAGAAGCAAACAAACAAAATGCAACCAAACCTAAGGAAAACAGAGGTAGCCAAAGGCCTTAGAGGAATGACAAAGAAGTGGCATATCAAAATAAAGCACACATATTGTCCCCCAAAACCTGGACTGGGTTGAAAGGCTAATCAAAGTAAACAAACTGAGGCAGCAGACATATCTATAGAGCATCTTCCTCTACTTCATATGAGGAAGCCTACAAAGAAAAAGAAGATGTTTAAAACCACAGGCTTCATGGTGTTCTTAATTACAATAGTTCATACTGGCGAAGATGCATTCTCTGAATGATATCTCTACAGTCGTTGAACACTCTGCGGATGTTTTCTGTGTCCACCGCACATGTAAAGTGTGGGTAGCAGTAATGCTTTCCGTCACCAGTGGCTGTGCTTATTCTCTGAAGAAAAAATACGAAGAAAAAATATGTTCAAGGCGTCTTTTATTCAAAAGGCACAAACATCTTCCACTGTTCTGTTAGCAAAACAATAAGAAATGGACATCCAGCTTTCAGAGAAGACCATATTCAAAGTGCTAGCCTGTTACATTCAGTGCATAATCAAACCAGTTGCAAACTCCCAAACCAAACCTAGATGTTCATCCATGTTACACCTACATATGACTTGTCACCCAAGAGAGTGGGAAATCAGTGGGAAAAATGTCTAGTCTAAAATCAAAAGGTGAACAAGACAGAAGACTAAGGGCCAAATCCTATCCAATTTTCCAGAGCTGGTGCAGCTATGCGAACATGGCATGCGCTGCATCCTGCAGTAGGGGCAGTCATGGAGGCCTAGCACAGGTAAGGGAATGTTTTTCCCTTTCGTTGGGGCTGCATTGCAGCTGCACCAGCATTAGAAAGTTGGAAATGATTGGATCCTTACAGCCCAATCCTATCTGTCCTCTAGTGCCCAGGGCTATAGTGGCACCAACATAGTGACCGCTGTATCCTATGGGGCCAGGGAAGCAGCACCAGGTATCCTGAGGGTAAGGGAACAAATGTAACAAATGTTCCCTTACCCCATGTAACACCAATGGGTCTCCTCTCTTGGCTCTCCGCTATTGAGCGGGTGCAGAACCGAGGAAACTCATGTTGGGTTTCCTGGCCTGGGAGGGGCAGTTAGGAGGGGGTTAGCTCCTCCTCCCAGGCCTGCTCTTCCCCTCCTCCCACCCAGTTCTGCCCCCTTCCTGCCCTCCCCCCTCACCTTGAAAAACCCCGCACTGGCTGACAGACATACTCACTGCTGGGAGCTCTTGGTGTCTTTGGGCGCTGAGGCCCAGCACCAATTGGCACTGGGCTCAGTGCCAGCGCAAAAGTGCCTTACAGCACTTTTGCAACAACCTGGGTCCGTAGTACTGGTGGAGCACAAGCGCTGCGAGCCATAGATTCAGCCCTAATTCACCGTAGCAGGACAGATCATTTGACATGTTTTTCTCACTTTCCCAATTTATAAAATAGAACAATAGTTATTTAATGGTTGTAGATTTTTAAATTGCTGTGATACCTCTATTGCATTTAAAGAGTACTGTATAAATACTTTATAGTCAATTCAAGCATATATATAATACTAATCAATACAGCCTTTGCAATAGTTTCAAATGCTACTTACTAAAAATTCATCCCGGATAAAAAACTTTGCTCTTGTAACTTTGGGATCCTCTCCTGCATCTGGTGTTGCTGTTACAAACATGAAATAAATGAATAATAACAATAATAATAAAATATCAGAAAGAAATTGGAGAGCATAACTAGTGAACTCAAATTAGTCACTGGTTTCCATATATCCATCTAAAATTTATATAGTTACAAAATGCTAGGGTCATTATTCATTTAATAGCCCCATCCTATGCATGTCTTCTCAGAAGTAACTCCCATTATAGGCAATAGGATTTACTCTCAGGTAAGCGTGGAGAGTAAGCATGCAGCTCAAATAAATTAAAGCTATTCATTTAAATTAATGCAAGCTCAAAAAAACACACAAATTAACTCAGACTTGACCTACGCTCTCTGATCAGCCATATGCTTTACAGTAGTCACTACAGATGTATCAATATCTATAACTTTATAGCAGCCTAGTTCTAATATACATTGACTGTAATGGCTTCATGATGTATAAATGTTTTCTTGATTATCATAGATGCTAAGTGGTGATAAGATGGAAGAAAGGAATTATTTGCCAAAGCAGCACTTAAATGAGTGAGATATGAGTGATGATACATGCAACACATCAATGTTTAAACAGAAACAAACAGAATTTGCTTTCAGGTGATCTAAACTGTATTGTGCCTCGAGAAATGAAGTATCCAACACTGATTGGCTCAGTGGGAAGTTACAGAATATTCAGTTGCTCAGGAAACTGAACTGTCTGCAGTCCAGCTTCTATGAGGAAGGAAAACTTGTCAGTTTGGTTAGGATTCAAACCTTACAGAAAGGTTGGATGAGGACTAAGAAAAGCTCCAAGGAATTAAGAAATCCAAGGGCAAGGGAGACCAGAGGTGAGGAGGCTAAAGAAATGGTGCTGAGAAGGCAACAAATGAAGGAATCTGAAGGAAGGAGGGGGAAATTGAAACTTGGAAAAAGGAGTGGAGAAGCAACTGAACTGAATTTATTTTAAAAAGGCTTATGAGAGCTGAAACATAACAGTATTTAAGATTGGGAGGGATTGTATGCTAAGGCAAGAGGAATGCTTGGCTGAGTTCCTAGGGGAGGAACAAATCCTAGCAGGCTATCAGTGAGCCAAAGTTAATGCTCTCCAAAGACCCTCCTTTGAGGAAGAAGTTGGCTCTTGTTTCTGATGTCACACCAGACTTCAGATGCACTATGAGTGTCACCAGTGGAAGCTTCCATCCCTATTCTGAGGTCCAAGCTTGAGGGGTTCATCAGAGAGGTTGGCTGAGGCAATTGCTCTATAAATGGTTACTGTTGTGGCTGTGATGAGTGAAGGGGCTACTGAAGGGACTGTGGTGGCATGTTCTACTGAGGCTACTGCCACCAGTGGTGGGTGCTGTAGGTGGGAGCCTGTCCCAGATACTGTGATTTCTGATGTTCCTTCCCTGCAGGCTCTGTTCGTTCTCTCTCTTTCTCTCTTGGACCAGGTACATGTACTGTGTCTGCCTGACATAGCCCTGCTGGCCTGACTGGCCTCAAGTGGGCAGAGAAAAATGGGAAGGTACCTCATGACCCTTGAAGCCCCAGTGTTCCTTAGGGGTTTTTGCAAAGGCTGCTTACCATAGCGGGAGAAGCTAATTCCCACTGTCAAACAGAAATTCCCATTGGCAAACAGCAAAAAGAGCACTAGTGAAGCCCTATTCAAGTGACACTTGCTAAAGCAGACCAGGTAAGCAGTGGTCTGAGAAGCAGGAATGTTATGCAGCACTACATGGTGGAGATATGAAGAAAGGAGGCGCCAAGGATAAAGTAAGACTAGGGAATAAGCTCTAAGTGGGGGCCTAAGGAAAGGGAGATTGGAAAAGTGGGAACTGTGGGCCAGAAGGTCAAAAGAGCATAGAGTTCTTGCATGGAAAGCATTTGATAGAGTAAATTGGAACTTTATGATTCAACAAATGTACCAGATGAACTTTGGGCCAAAGTTTATAAGGGTTATAGAGAAGATATATACCAAACAAACTGCAAGAATAAAGATAAATGGTGATATAACAAGAATGATAGAAATCCAGCAGGGAACAAGACAAGGATGCCCTTTATCTCCATTACTGTTTATTATAACTCTGGAAATATTAAATAATACAGTAAGAAGACATGAAAGAATTGTGGGAGTGAAGGTCCAAAATGAAGAATTTAAAATTCAAGCTTATGCAGACGATCTTACTTTTATCTTGGAGAATCCAAACCAGTCTTTAAAATATTTGATAGAGAATCTGACAGAATACGGTGAAATGGCAGGATTGAAGATAAATTATGATAAAACGAAAATATTAGTGAAAAATATGAGAAAACAAGAGAAACAGCAACTACAGGAATTTGGTATTAATATCACAAAGAAACTTAAATATTTGGGAATTACTGTATCAGATAAATGTAGTGAGTTGATGGAAAATAATTATCTAAAGTTAATGATGGAGATTAAGAAAGACATAAAAAGATGGAATGGATTAAATTTATCATTGTTGGGTAGAATAGCAACAGTTAAGTCAAATGTGCTGCCAAGAATATTATTCTTATTTCAGACAATCCCAATTTTATTAAAAAAGGTTTTCTTTCAAGATTTGAATAAAATGATGGCTAATTTCATATGGCAAGGGAAAAAAGCTAGAATAAAGATGAAATTATTACAAGATGTTAAAGAACGAGCTGGTTTCGGAATGCCAAATTGGGAAATTTATTACTATGCAGCGGCATTAAATTGGATAAAGGATTGGGCAGAAGCTGAAAAATCTAGAGAGTTAAAATTAGAACTACACGATTTGCAGGTTGGTCCACATGCCTTTTTGATTTATGATAAAGCCAAATATCATAGTTACTTTAAACAACATCTGATAAGAAGAGCATTGTTGTTTGTCTGGGAACAAATCAGATATGAAGTTTACGAGAAGATTCCAAGATGGGTGAAACCGTTAGAAATTGATACTAGGCCAATGTGGTTGCGAGGTTCACAGAATAGGAGATATGATGAACTATTAGATGAGAAAGCAGTTATGTACTCAAAAGAGGTATTGTGGGAGAAAGGGATTGAACTGGATTGGTTGACGGAGTTACAGATTAAAACAAGATGGTTGAAAGATAAAAAAAAGAAGGAATCTACCCAGAGGAGAGAGAATTTGATAAAATATTTTTATCAAATGAGCAAAATTATATCAGAAGGATGTATCAATATCTGTTGAGTATGGAAATGGAAGACGAATCGGTAAAAGAGGTAATGATTATATGGGCAAAAAATATTGGACATAATATAACAATGAATAATTGGGACCAGCTTTGGAAGAGAAATATGAAGATAATTAAGGCAGTAACAATGAAAGAAAACATATACAAAATGTTTTATAGATGGTACCTGTCTCCAGGTAGATTAGCAAAAATGTATCCCGGCACATGTGATAAGTGTTGGAAATGCAAAGAGGTGAAAGGTTTTTTTTATCATATGTGGTGGCTTTGCCCTAAGGCCAAAAAATTTTGGCAAAAAATGTATAGAACTATTCAAATTATTTTTAATTGTGAAATACATTTCCAACCAGAACTGTTTCTCTTGAGCATTTTTCCTGAAAGTTATAACAATGATCTTAGACATATTTTGTTGTATGCAATTATTGCAGCGAGATTGGTGTATGCTAGATTGTGGAAGAACCCTGATACTCCCACTGTAGAGATGTGGATTGAGAAATTATATGAGATGGTCGAAATAGATGTGTTGACGGAAAGATTGGGAGATGGCGAAATAGAGAGAATACAGAAATTGTGGAAACCATTGTATGAGTGGTTAGATAAACAATAAGTTATTCAAGGATGATAGGTAGGGAAACATAAGAGTATCGGCTACAGTTCTGCGATTTCCTGGTGTTTTTTCCCTTGTGTATTACCCTGTACATATATGTTTGTGATTTTTCCTGTACCCATGTCTTAAAGTAAGTAAATAAAAAAAAAGAGCATAGAGTTACTAGGTTTATGGACTCTAGAGATTCCTAGAACTGTATTTCACTGTAGAGAACTAGAGAATCTCTAGTTCTAGAGATTCTGGGCTATTGTGGCTTCAATGGGCAACCCTAACTGCCAAAACTCAGAAAGGGATAAATTTCACATACTGATCAGCCAAATCAGCCAATTACTTAATCATGTTTAGAAACTCACCATCTTCAGGTACAGTGTAACGTAAAAATTCAGGAAAGTAGTCTTCAATTTTAGACTTCCCTGCCAAAACCTTCTCAGCCAGCATGTCTTGTTTGTTCAAGAACAAAATGATAGAAATGGTCCGTAACCATCTGCAAAGACCCAAGCAAAGCATCAGTACCATCTTCTAAAAATGCTGGAACTGCCTTCCAGGATCAGGCCATGGTCCACATAGCCCAGCACTCTGATTTCTAACTATGGAAATTCACAAGCAGGGCAGGAAAGGGATGACCACCCACCACACCCTGCCACTCTTTTACTCCAGCACTGAACAATGAGAAGCATAGTGCCTTTGGTACCACTTAACCATTGTGGCTTGTAGAAGTACCATGAATACACCAAATTCTTGAGAAAAAAACCCCATCAATGCGATCTTGTAATGAATTTCACAAATGAATTACGTATATATTTTTGCTTCATTCCAGGTACATATTATGCATGCAACTTCCTGCTTTATCAATTTACATTAACAGATCACTTAAAGCAGAACTTAAGTTTTGCTAAGACTAGACCAATAAATGTTGTTCTATAGTCATATTTGCTTACACAAAGCAAGTTTGATAATCATGTTTAGGTCAGGAGGAAAGAGCCTCTACCCTGCCACCCTTCCTACAACTACAGAATTGGTTAGCAATCCTAGGTGTTTCTCAACTTCCAATTGGATTTGTTTTACTAAACTAGGCCATATGTAAACTAAATTCTGCTTGCTTCTGGAATGTGTATCTCTCATTTTGGTGCATACACAGGGCTATTATGGTCTTTACTTCTGTTCTCTGTCTTACAAGGGGCCTTTGTATTCCAATTAGTACTAGTGATAGATCTGAATGGCTGCTGGTTTTTATGCTTTCAAATGCAGAGCAGCTATTGTTTGTCCCAATAGCTTTTGCTGCAGTCTAACAACTCCATACCAAGCACTGTCTAACCAAATTTAGTTGGCACAACAACTCCACTCATTGTATGACTATTACAATTGTAATAGTCAGCGCCAAAATGGTGACTGCAGCATCCAATGCATCTTGGGCAGCTACTGCCACCTCCTCAAGAGAAGGCAACTTTCATCCCCTTCCCCCAGGTAAGGAAAGTAGCCCCACAATGGGGCTACTTGATTCTGTGCCTGCTGTTGAGCTGGCAGAGTCACAGAATTCTGGGTCAAGCTAAGAGGCTTGATGAGGGACTCTGGATCCGGTGGAGCCGAGCTTCACTGGTCCCGCCCCTTTCCTCCCTGCTCCCTCTTCTGCCCTATGTCTTCCCGCCCTCAACCTGCCTCCCCCTGCCCTGGAATGCCTCCTCCCTGCCTTCCCCCACACCCACGCTCACCTCTCCACCGCCAGGCAGTCCGGGTGACCACTGAGCGCGCTGGGTCAGCACTGGTGGGAGTCTGGCAGTAAGCCCCACAAATGTGCTTTACGGCATATTTGCGACAGTGCACGCCTCAAGGCTGCATTTTAGTTGCACCAGCACGAAAGTTGGATAGGATTGGGCCCTGAGGCATTTATGTCATACCCAGAAATATCTTCAACTGTCCCTCCCTTATTTGTTTGTTTTGCATAACATCCAGCTTAAAAAAGACTTCTGTCGAACTCAAAAGCTTGTTTGTCACTCTGTGATGTCTTGGTAGGACTAAATAAAGGTATTGCCCTACTGTTGATTTTGGATTTTTCCTAATAGACCAGCTAGCTGCCTACAATTTTTAATCTGTAGGAGCCAGATGTAATCTGTGGTGTGAATGAATGAGTGCTAATAAATAAAGCTTCCTGCATTATGGTGTGGTATAAAAATGAACTTCTATGCAAGGATTCATTTTGTCTGGCTACTCCCAAACAGATGGTTGGTGCTGTCAGCCCTAACAATACTGATCAGCTTTTTGAAGCTGGGGCCTACTCCAATAACCCTGCCTTTCTTGCTTCATCCCTCAAGGTAGATCAGGGGTCTCCAAACCCTGGCCCGGGGGCCAGATGTGGCCCACGACAAGCCTCTATCCGGCCCGCAGCCAGCCTTTTGTCCCCTGAAAGCCTCTGGCCCACTCAACTATACATGACCAAGCTGTGCTCTGGTTGTGTCTGGAGGGTGTTCCGAGGGCCAGAGAGGTTGAATGAATGAGCCCATTCATTCATTCATTCATTCCATCATCTAAGTTCCATCTCTAATTTATTTATTTAAATTTTATATTCAAATTTTTTTTCCGGTCTCCAGATATCTGATGCAGCCCTCTGGCCAAAATGTTTGGAGACCCCTGAGGTAGATCATGGCTGGTGATGTTGAGGGTGATCCTCCAAAACAGCAATGTGTTTGCTGTCCACTGCTATGCATGGTAATTACTAGGTTCAGCACCAAGCACTTTTTTGAGGAATACAACACTGATTTAAAACCAGAATACAAATACTGAATGTGGTTAACCAGCTACTTTCCATGAAATGCTAGATACTACTTTTTGTTGTTTTCACCAAATAAATGTAATTGCTCTGTACATGGAAATTTTACCTGTTGTTCCATATACTTTTGAAGAGGTCAAGGGACTCCCGTAATCTGTTTGTATTATTATCTTCCCTTATGACCATGTTGTAGCTGCTACAGGCCGCAACGAAGATAATAGCTGTGACATCTGCAAGAGGAGATACCACAGAAGGAATAAAGAGAAAAAAGTTTTTACCCAAGGATAGGTACATTACACAAGTTATTATGATGATAAATATTCAAACATACTTTATGATGGTATTTGCAAATGCAATTTTGATAAATGAATGGATGATTTCCTACGATTAAGAAACTCAAGCCAATGTAAATGAAGTATGTTTGTAACTTAAAAATGAGAAAACCACTCAGATAAAACAATGTGAAAATATTACCATTGAAACACTGAATCCATTTTCTTCTTTCATCTCTCTGACCACCTACATCAAACATGCTGTTGAAAAGTGAGGTGTTAGTTCTTAACAAGTGCAAGGAAATTCACACTTTTCATGCTTATCTTGTACTTTTTTTTTACAGCTCCAAATGAAATAGCAATAAATACTGCATGAAAGGACACATTACCTTACAACTCTGCAAATATTTCCACATTCCTATAGTCACTGCATGATTTTAAGCAGTCCCTCCCTTCAAAGCTGCATTCCTGACAAGCACCTTTTACCAGATGTGCTCGTAAAAGGGAAAAAAATCATTTGGAAAAAGGGATGAAGACAGAGGGCAAGATAAAGAAGTGTTTCAAACAAACCCTCTCAGAAAAGGGCAAGAATTTAATATCAAGGAAAGATGGACTATGAACTTCATAAAATTTTCAAAAGACCGAAAAATGTATTCAGGCTTGCTAGAGCTCTATAAGCACTGTTTATAATGTAGCCATTTTAATATATGATATACCCTTAAGGATAAAACATTTCAGAATATACCCCAAATCCAAAGAAGTTAAAATATTAAAAGGGCTTTTTCAGGAAAAACATGACTGTAGCCAAATTGGTAAAACTATTTAGCGGTATCGATATCTCATATGTTCATTAACATTCTTGTAAAGCTATGTCTGTTTAGTAATGGGAAAATATAAAATTTCAGCACCTGGATTACCAAAAAACAATAAGCAATATTTTAGAAAGACATTATCAGCAAAGGCCAGAACAGTTGACACAAAATAATGCTAGTATATGTGTTTCAAACTTCTCTTTCCCTTTGAGTAAAGGCAAATTCTGCTGCATCTGACAAGTGCAAGGAAGTTTGAAAAAACTTATTTCTATAGTAATAAAGATAATTAACTTGCCTCCACTTTCCCCATGATTACACAATAGGTACAAATTATTGTTAGGGTACTTACTGAAAGTTTACTTTATCTACTTGAAATCTTGTCTCAAAAATTCCAGATGTCAAAACCCTGCATCTTAAGAGGTCCTGGAGACAAGGAATAGAATTTGATGTCTGGGATTTTTCACACCAACAAAACCTCTCTATAAAAGTACATGAAATACAGCAACCTTTCAGTGTAACCGATGCAGTGTAGATCAATATAGTCATTGCACTGTGTGCACTCAGATGAGGTATAAGTTTTATTATCTCTAGAGTGTCCCTAACTATTAGGTCCTTGTTATTAACTTGATTTTGTAAGTTCCTCTTTCCCTCAAGAACTTTGCAAAGTGCGCAATTATCATGTGTCTCTTTATCATCATACAGTTTTCTAGAACTGTATGCAGTTGTGTCTAATAGCTGCCATTCACAATCATGGTACCACCTTTTCTTTGGAGATACTGATCAGAATTTGAAGAATCACTTAGGGCGCAATCCTATCCTACGCTGGAACAGGCAAGCCAACCGGCTTGTGCTGCATCCAGCACAGGATAGGGGCCCAAAGTGGCTCGGCCAGAGGTAATGGGAAACTTTTCCCCTTACCACTGGGTAAGGCACCCTGGCCCCTATTGGTCTCCTGAGGTGGTGCAAGTTTGAGGAGAGTGGAGCAGCTTCAAGCCATGCTAAACTTCCTGGGAACAGGGGTAGGATCCAGCATAATTGCCAGGTCCCAGTCCTGCCTCCCGTCCACGGGGCCGCCTACTGCCCTCCCTCCCCTTGCCCTGGAATGCCTCCCTCCTGTCTCCTCCCCCCACACCAGAGTCTTGCATTGGCCGAGCTTGACTGATGAAAGAGCCTCTGTCAGCATGGAGGCTTGTGTCAGCCTCTGCAGGCATGTTTGCAACCCTCCTAGGCCGGCGCAAGGGACTTCACCGGCCCAAGGGCACCTCTGGATTGTGCTCTTAAGCTCAAAGAAGGGGCTCAAAGCTGTGCAGTGGAATGTGCTTTTTAAAAACCTTTTTTCTTTGAACAGCTGCCCTCCAGGTCATATAATATGGCCTGTTTATGACAGTGTTTCAAAAGCCATTTGCCAAGCAATATTGGGGAGACTACTGGAAGGAAATTGTCTCTATAGGACCTCATAGAACTCATATAACATCTGAATTAACACAGTTAATAGTTTTTTGAATCCTTGGGACAGGAATAGAACATAAGGTAGGTTTAACACTTAACCAATCCAAAATGCCAAGTGGCTATTATCAGGTGATCACAATCGATGCATAATGAGAAGATTGTTGAATTAATCCATTTCTAGTCTGACACATTTTTTCAAATTTAAACTTGTATTTGAAATTAAGTTATAAAAGTTGACTTGTAGTTTATTCCCTGTTTTACTCACCTGATCTGTAGGCGTGTAATCAGGCAGACTGACACTGTCTATTCTTTCTAGAAAGCTGAAAGAAAACATAACAAGTAGGAGTGGAAGTTTTAATATTAAACTCAAAAAACTGCTGGTCTGTCCCGTTAATATTCCATTTTATACTTAGACAATTTAAGGAGTGGATAAAGTCTGCAACCAAAGTGCATAAAAATCTCTTGTCCACAATACACAGGAAGGGAGAGCTATGGTAACGGGGGTAGGATAGCACAAGTCAGGGGAAGGACTTCCAGATACCCCCTTCTGATCTTTCTCTTTTCAGGTGCTTGGCTGAATTCCAGTTTTGAGTGTTTGTGCCTGGGACTGGCAACTGTGACAGACTGGAGATTCTGTTAATCCTGCTACCACAACTCTGCTGGCCTAAGCCAGCAAAGGTGATTTCACTGTTGAGGACTCCCAGGACCCCAAATCATTACTAAGTGTGTCTTGTTAGATGCTACTCAAGATTTCATGGCCGCTGTTCCAGGCCTTTGCTCTGGTTGTGGGCTGGAGGTTCTTTGGGATCCAAGGAAGAAGCAAGTCTAGTCCAAGGCTGTCATAAAAGAGCTTTACTTGTCTAAAATCTACTCTCTAAAATCTCCCCAGGGAATGTCCACCTGATGCTGACTCTCATACTTCTGGTGCCAGGCAAAGACCTTTCTATTTTTTGAAGCCTTTAAAAAAATAATTTTTATTTGTTCCCCTGCATTTAAATCCTGCTGTGCTTCTAATTACTATTTTGTTACACATTGTTTTTATTTTTATTTATTACTAGCTTCTGGGTCAGTGTTCAGAGTTAAGGGCAGAGTATGATTGTTTTAACAAATACAGCAATACTCCAATAGTTATGTATTCAGTTGTATGATTTCTGATAGTCCAGCATAAAAATGACCAAGGGTCAAAAATGACCAATCCTATGCAGTGCACACCTGCTCACCGCCAGTGTGCACTGTTGCAAACATACCATAAGGCACATTTGCAGGCCCTACTGCCAATGGAGCTGGAGCGCCGCCGTTCAGTGGTCATGCAGACTGCCGGGCAGCGGAGAGGTAGGTGGGGGTGTGAGGGGCGGGGACAAGGCATCCTGGGCCAGGGGAGGCAGAGGGACAGCAGGGAGAGGGCGGGGAGGAGATGAGCCTGGGGAGGGAGCAGGACAGAAGGGAGACAGGACCAGTATAGCTTCACTCCACCAGATCCTGAGCCTCCATGTTGGGCCAACCCTCGGATTGCCGTAGAATCAAGTAGCCCCATTGCGGGGCTACTTGTCTTACTCAGGGGAAAGAGACAAAAGTCCCCTTCTCCCGAAGAGGCAGCAGTGGCTGCCTGGGGCACGCTGGATGCAACAGCAGCCATTTTCGGTGCCACTGCAGCCCGGGACTCTAGGCAGCTCAGGATTGAACTGTGAGTTAGCTTCAGTAAAAAACGAATAGATTACGTTGTTGATTCTGATACATCTACAGGTCTCCAAACCCTGGACTTCCTTAAGCCAGCTACCAGCTGGGGTCAGGGAAGCTGAAAGGGGAGAGACCTGGACAGCTTCAGTGACCTAAACTTAACTGTTCCTCCTGACAGGGTGCACCTTTCTCCTCTCCTCACAAAAGATGCAGAGTGCTGTAAGTGCTAAAGTAGGAAGTCAGAAACCCTGAACCAGTGATTTTCAACCTTTTCTATCTCACCACACACTGCCAAAGTGCTAAAATTGTGAAGGCACAACACCAGTTTTTTGACAAGGCATACCATGCTGCTGGCAGGGTGCTCACATTCCCCAATGGCCCTACTAATGAATAACCCTCCCAGTGGCATCGCTAGGGGGGTGCGGGCCGCACCAGGTGATGCACTGGGGGGTGACACGCCAACTACCCCCCCACCCTGCCCCACCCTTTGAAGGAACCTCCTGCCCTAAAGTGCAGTCTGAGGCTTCTGAGGTGAGCCTTGCACATGCGTGATGCTGCAGCAGCCTCCTGCCTGCGTTCGGAGGCTTTTGAGGCGCTGCACGCATGTGTGAGCCTCACACCTGCAGCGCAATGCATGGCAACCTCCAGCTCGAAGGGCTCGAAGGGCTGGAGGTTGCTGGGACATCATGCTCTTGTGCCCTCCCCTCTTTCCTCCCAGCCCTCACCCAAGCAGCCTGGGAGCCCTGCAGCACCGAGACTGGGCCTTGCACTTCATCGCTGCTGCCATTAGCCTGCCCTCCTTCCTCTCTGTGGTGCACAGATAAGGGGAGTTACTGCTGCTCCTCTATCTGCCTGTTTCCCACCTGCCTGGCATTTGCTTTGCAAACAGGCGACCCACTGTTTGCAAGAAGCAGACTTTGTTTTTAAAGAGATAGCAGCCCTTCCAGCCCAATCCTCTGCATGTCTACTCAGAAGTAAGTCCCATGACAGTCGGTGGGGCTTACTCCCAGGAAAGCGTGGATAGGATTGCAGTCTTAGAGCCCAGTCCTCTGCATGTCTGCTCAGGAGTAAGTCACATTAGAGTAAATGAGGCTTACTTCTAGGAAAGCATGGAAGGGCTGCTGTCCCTTTAAAAACAAAGCCTGCTTCCTGCATGCCCAGTGAGTTCCCTGTTTGGAAGGGAGAGTTCAGTTCTGCCTTTGTGGGGGGGGGGGGTTGGAACTACTCTTTTTCTGGGTGACTAGTCTGAGCCTGGGTGGCTGGATGCGCCCCAACTGCAGGCTGCACTCAGAAGCCCAGAGAGAGGACAAGGAGTGATGATGGGGAGGTGTGTATTTCCTTCTCCCCCAATGATCATGGAGGGGGGCAAAAAAGTTTGTTGCCCCAAAAAAGGCAGCCACTTGAAATCGTGCTCTGCAAAAGTAGAAGGGGAGGTGGAGATCCCCTGTCCCTCACCAACTGCAGGAAAGTGGGAGCAAAGGGCTAAGTTAGTTGTAGCTCTGATGCTGTGTCTGGGACTGGATAAATTTGTGAAACCCTCAGCAAATTTGTCTCTTCCTTGGGCTTCTGCCCTTTCCCTTGCTCCCTCACTTCCGCAGCCTGTATATTTTCAAGATTATTGCCTTCTCCAACATTTTCTACATTTTAAAACTTCCTTCCCCCACACTGTTGTTTCCCACCCCAGACAGACTGAACAGAACAAACAAACAAGGGGGGGGGATATCTGTAGAGAGAGTTGCAAGAAGAGAGTCAGAAGCTGGAGAAGGGGGGGAAGCCTGGAAGTGCCTGCCTCTCTGTAATATTGCATCCCAGCAGGATCAGTGTCATGGCAGTACTACAAGGGTTAAAATGCAATTCTATCCACGCATACTTAGGAGTTAGCCTCATTGTATTCAATTTAACTTACTCCCAAGTAAGGGTGTGTGGGATTGCAGTCTCCTCCTTTGATTGAAATTGAGCACTGGAAGTTGTTGTAGGGTATATCACAGAGCAGCATTTGCACAATTGCATATATATTTTGCAGGATTTGCATACTGTGCTCCAATGGCAAAACTGGAATTATTCAAGATGTTTTGATTTCTGTTTTGTTGAGGGGAGAGCTAGGGAAGAACAAGGAGTGATGATATACAAGCTAGTACTATTGGTAGGGAAATAATGAGACAGGAACTCAAATCTCTTAGAGTTGAGAATTGCTGTAGTTTTGGAGGCTTTTGAAGAGAGTGACACAGTGTATCTTTAAGCAGAGGCCGGGTAGCCCCTATCTGGAATGTTGTAGCTGTGGACACTCTACACTGGCAGAGGGTTGGGCTTGATGATCTTGAAGGTCCCAACTCTGATTTCTATGATTCTCCATGTGACATCCTGTGATGACTCTTCACATGATGTTGAACATTGCTTGTAGTATGATTTCACACAGAAAGCATTGAAAACCAGAATATGTGTGTATAGAACAAGTGTGTCCTCTATTGAAGCCAGTAGACTAAACCTGTTGAAGCTAGCATTTTATAAGCTGAATCAAGTTCAGTTCCAGAAATGTGTACATTAAGGCAGTGTGTATGATATTGTAATTTAAAGGTGGAATTTTAATGATGTGGGAGGGCAGTGATGTGGGGTGGAGCAATGATGCATCACCACACCCACTCCTCAGGATCATTGCCCCACCCACTGCATGGGAGAAGGTCAATTATGGGCGGTGACATGCTGGCCTTCCCTATTGGGTGAGGCAACCCCTAGTGATGTCACTGACCCTTCCCCAAACTCCTGCTGCACACCTGCAGACCATTTGCAGCACACCAATGTGCTGTGGCACAGTGGTTGAAAATTGCTGCTCTGGAGGCTGCAAGGAGGGAGGAACTGGCAAACCCCAGTCCATTCCCTCTTCCAGTCCTGCTGGCATCAGAGTATGCTGCTTATAGCTGTAAAGATCTCTCATGTCAAATTCTTTTTTTAATAAAACTCCATTCAAATGGCAGCAAGGCATATTTTACCTTTACCTTCAGATTGATGGATACCTCAAATCTGCTAAAAAATTCTTTCTCATAAAAGAGCTGTAGATAAAGAACCCAGGACATAGCTCAAGTGCAAACAGAGTGTCCTAGCAACGGGAAACACTGTGTCTTAGGGAGGAGGGAAACAATGATGACACCAAACTTTTCCGAGTGGTGAAGACCAGAAGTGATTGTGAGGAGCTCCAGAAGGATCTCTCCAAACTGGCAGAATGGGCAGCAAAATGGCAGATGTGATCCGATGTAAGTAAGTGTAAAGTCATGCACATTGGGGCAAAAAATCAAAACTTCACATATAGGCTAATGGGTTCTGAGCTGTCTGTGACAGATCAGGAGAGAGATCTTGGGGTGGTGGAGTACAGGTTGATGAAAGTGTTGACCAAATGTGCGGTGGCAGTGAAGAAGGCCAATTCTATGCTTGGGATCATTAGAAAAGGTATTGAGAACAAAACGGCTAATATTATAATGCCGTTGTACAATTTGATGGTAAGTCAACACCTGGAGTATTGTGTCCAGTTCTGGTCACCGCATCTCAAAAAGGATGTAGTGGAAATGGAAAAGGTGCAAAAGAGAGCGACTAAGATGATTACTGGGCTGGGGCACCTTCCTTACGAGGAAAGGCTACGGCGTTTGGGCCTCTTCAGCTTAGAAAAGAGACGCCTGAGGGGGGACATGATTGAGACATACAAAATTATGCAGGGGATGGACAGAGTGGATAGGGAGATGCTCTTTACACTCTCACATAACACCAGAACCAGGGGACATCCACTAAAATTGAGTGTTGGGAGAGTTAGGACAGACAAAAGAAAATATTTCTTTACTCAGTGTGTGGTTGGTCTGTGGAACTCCTTGCCACAGGATGTGGTGATGGCATCTGGCCTGGATGCCTTTAAAAGGGGATTGGACAAGTTTCTGGAGGAAAAATCCACTATGGGTTACAAGCCATGATTTGTATGTGCAACCTCCTGATTTTAGAAATGGGGTATGTCAGATGCAAGGGAGGGCACCAGGATACAGGTCTCTTGTTATCAGGTGTGCTCCCTGGGGCATTTGGTGGGGCCACTGTGAGATACAGGAAGCTGGACTAGATGACCCTACGGCCTGATCCAGTGGGGCTGTTACCAAGATCTAGGTCTACAGAGCTTGCGTCCTGAGTACACTTCTGTACTGCAGCGAGTCATGGACTCTTCGCTCACAACAGGAGAGGAAACTGAACGCTTTCCACATGTGCTGCCTCAGACACATTCTCGGCATCACCTGGCAGGACAAAGTTCCAAACAACACAGTCCTGGAACGTGCTGGAATCCCTAGCATGTATGCACTGCTGAAACAGAGACGCCTGCGTTGGCTCGGTCATGTCGTGGGAATGGATGATGGCCGGATCCCAAAGAATCTCCTCTATGGAGAACTCGTGCAAGGAAAGCGCCCTACAGGTAGACCACAGCTGCGATACAAGGACATCTGCAAGAGGGATCTGAAGGCCTTAGGAGTGGACCTCAACAAGTGGGAAACCCTGGCCTCCGAGCGGCCTGCTTGGAGGCAGGCTGTGCAGCATGGCCTTTCCCAGTTTGAAGAGACACTTGGCCAACAGACTGAGGCAAAGAGGCAAAGAAGGAAGGCCCATAGCCAGGGAGAAAGACCAGGGAGAGATTGCACTTGCTTCCAGTGTGGAAGGGATTGTCACTCCCGAATCGGCCTTTTCAGCCACACTAGATGCTGTTCCAGAACCACCATTCAGAGCGTGATACCATGGTCTTTCGAGACTGAAGGCTGCCAACAGGTTATGTTCTTAATGGACCCTATCTCCTATTACCTGATTTATTAAACTCGGATGCTATGGCAACGAAACAGGCAAGCTGCAGTACAGAAAGGTGATGAGTGAATCCACAAAAGCTTAAAAAAGGTGAAGGCACCAAACAGGGAAGACTGCTAAGGCCCTTCCAGGTTCTCAGTTTACAGCACAACAAGAGCAGTTGTTGCTCAATTATGGGATCCAGGTGGTTATGTTTGGGGGATAAACTGCAATACGTAATTACAGGAAAAATGTGCTTCTTTCTCAAGCTAGCAGAGTCATTGTAGTTTGGAGTCATGGTTAGATATGACCGTATGAGCGGATAATACCTGTGATGTCATTAACTGTAGGCTTATACCATAGTCTTTCGAGACTGAAGGTTGCCAACCAACCACTAACAACGTGACACACAGCCTCCCTCATGCTTATGTTATGTTGAGACCCAGCAGGTCTGAGAGTCACAAAGCAAAGTCTAGTGAAGATTTATATTAGAAGGGAAACTGAAAAGGGATTAATGTTTGCATTTGGATCAGTCCATTTCAGCAACCATGCAAGTTCCCTCTCTGTTGTATTTTGGGTTTGAAGTACACTCTACTCTTCTATGAATCTATGTGAAAAATCACATCAATGGTAGCATTATTAATGCTGGCTGCCACAAGAATAAGGCTCAGACGAACTTCATATAAGCCTTCCTGAGAATTGTAAGAGCAAGTCTACATGAAGTGGTACCTCTAATGCTAAACACATTTTCTTGTGGTTGACAGCTCAATCCTATCCAACTTTCCAGCACCGGTACAACCATGCCAATGGGGTGTGCGCTGCAGTCTGCAGTAGGGTGGCAGTCATGGAAGCCTCCTCAAGGTAAGGGAATGTATGTAAGTAAGGGAAAGCCCCTAGGCCCCGCAGCTGAGTTTCTCAAGTCTGTGCTAGCTATTTTGAAGCTCAGTGCTGCCACTGAATTTAGGATTGGGCCCTCAGATATCCTGCACATCACAAGCTTGGTTTGATAAAATCAGTATTTCTTTGAATTTTTAAGTCAACTTATGTGGGTAAGCACTATGGGAGGGACAACCAAACTAAGGTGTACCAACCAACAGAGGACTCCCATATGCACTTCATGGAGTTTTCTTTTTGCCCTAGTATGAACAAAATCTGCAAGAACTTGCCAAAAATAAACTCAAAATAACAATTAAAAGCGTAGTACGAATATAGATCTTCTGAATCTATCTTAAATATTTCACATTGGTTACAGAGAAGGCCGAGAGGGAAAATATTCTTCAGTTACTGAGATTATTATATCTATTATGTCTATCTTTAGATTTATAAGTATCTTTAGCAAGTTGCCTAGGAGACTCAGCTGACACTTTCTTTGACAAGCAATCTCTAAATTTTGTCTTACGTAGGCAGGGAATTCAAAAGCGCTGATTTCAGTCTGCATATTTTTTAGCCCCCCCCCCCAAAAGGTTTGTAACTAAGGCCTTATAAATAAAAATAAAATGAATGTTTACATACTATGTTGGGACTCCCTTTCAAGCCAGATGAATGGTAAAAAACAAAACCAGGAGAAGAGTAGCCAATTAGGTGTAACCCTCCAATCGTAGCATTCCTAGGAGTATTTGCTTAGTGCTCCTGTTGAAATGAGACTTAAAACAGCCTAACTTGGGCCAAATACTGGTCTTGATTTTCATCTCAACATGTTTTTCATTCATGGAATCTTGCTAAAAGGTGAATCCAAAAGAAGACTGTGTGGGTTATTTACTATTAAAGACATAAGTTACCCTAGAAAAATTCTGCTACATCTATAATACTATTTCTTCAGAACTCAGGGCCCAATCCTATCCAATTTTCTGGCACCAATGCAGCAGCCTCAATGGGGTGTGTGCTGCATCCTGAGTTTGATGGAGGCCTTCATAAGGAAAGGTAATGCTTGTTTCCTTACCTCAGGGCTGCATTGGTGCTGGAAAGTTGGATAGCATTAGAGCCTCAGTGAGTTTTTAAGTTTGTTTGCTGTATTAAGTCCTCCACGCTCTATCCAGACTCTACAGGGATGCCACACTTCTTTGGCCTCCTCGAGTTGCTGTTAACCCCCCACTGCTACCCTTTTTATCTTTCTTATTTCCCCACCTCTGCTTGCCTTCCCTCTCTCAGTTGTTCCACATCTACTATTTTTGTTTTCACACTCCATAATTGTCTCTCAAACCAGGATTATGGGGCAGGGTGTGTCTGGGCAACATCATGATAACATGTACAGTGGTTGCACTGAGAAAAGTAGGACAAACTGTAATGATGTTCCACCATTTTCTTTTTTTAGCACAAATGCTTGAATTTTCTAGAATCAAAAGCTGAGGTTTGGAATGCTAACAAATAATTTGGGTACATGGAAAAGCTTCAGTCAGAAGCGGACTTCTTATTTAACATACACTACAGTTTTTCTAAGTGCCAAATTGCCTTCTCAAGATAAATTAATGAAGCAGCCTGCAGAGGGCAGCAACAACAGTGAAATATGAAGGCCCACATTACATTTGGTCAAGAGACAAGCATTCGGAATTGTTTACACTGCTGTTTTTGAGTCTAGCAAGAGACTTTAAATCTTTAAAGGGATTTTGTATTCTAACAACTATCTAAGATCAGTTCTCTGTATTTGCTGTAACAAATTTCTGTTAATGCAACAACTGGTAACACATCTTACACATCAAGGACACAGCTTTCGTATCTTAAATGTGAAATTTTATTCTATGTATTAATATGATGAGTAATTTTGTTGAGGAATGAAAGCTCAAATATTAGCATAACACTGACACTTATTTGAAGTAAAATTATTTGAAAACACAGGCTCCATTGCCTTAAATAATTTGAAAATGGCCACCCGTTTCTACTAGCTGACTAGCTCTACTGACATATGCTGCACACAAAACTATGTGCCTTCTGCACTGTATTTAAACATAAAAAGATTTCTAAAATATTGAATGTATGTGCATGATCCTAAATATGCCTTTTCCTACAAGTTCTAAAGACTTGCTTGTAGAACATCTTGAATGGAAATAAAGGCATAGGGATAAAACACCACAGATCATTTAATATTGCAAAAAGAAAGAGGTAAAATAATATTTTAGTATAGTTAAAAATTAATTTTAATGTTAAACATTAGTAGTTCTTAGTATTTTACCACAAGTATGTATTTAATGTTTATATAGTTTGGTGATTGTTAGGAAGCCGAATCTCCTCTTGCTACAGAGCCAACAAAGGCTTTTCATTTTGTTAAAAATGTACAGGGGTCACGGATAGAGATCCATGTACAAGAATTCTCTACTGCATTCCTTGAGTTAGGAATACTTCATACATAACATTTTTTCCCGACAGCAAATATCTAGAGTTTGTTTGGATAATCAAGCTGGACTTGCTGCAGAGGCAAAGTTTACAAAGGGTTTCTTCTTGCTCGTTTAAACTCTTGCGTATTTTACCTCTTCGCAATCTATGTGAAGTGTGTGTGTGTCACTTATGTGCTAGAATAGTGTGAGTGGGTGGTTCTGTGGCAATCTGACAGTGAGCTACAGTTGAAGTCAGCCAAAAATATGAAATCAAAATTAGTTTTTATTCAAAAATGAAACCATCCACACCAGGTGTTTGGGGAACCTGAGAAAAAGAGCCCCTCAAATACTGCTTCCCAATGGTTTAGGGAGCCATCATAACTGTATTGACATTACCAAACCCTGATCTTCATTTCAGATCTACCTGTATGCCTTGCAATGAACATCCTTCACACTGATTGACCAAGATGGCCATGCTCAACAGGCCAAGAAGTAAGGAGTCAAGATTACACACCATTCTTCCACACAATTACTATCATATGTTACACATTTCATTCATTGTTTAAAATGAACCTTCTTTGAAATTGTAAAAAATCCCTATTTAATAGGGATTTAATAAAGCCTGCCTATGTAAACCGCCTTGAATAAAGTCTTGAATAAAGACCAAGAAAGGCGGTATATAAATACCTGTTATATATATATATATATAAAAATACCTGTTATAAAAATTTATAAGCAAACTTTCAACACACTTATCTATCTACAGCAAATTACTTCACAGGTTTATCTATAATGCCACATATTAACAAACACTAAACTTTAAAAGCTAATAATCATTTGCAAGAAAAGGTTTCTGAAAGGCTTTGTGAAGGTTGCTCATTTTAAACATATGAGTTTTCAAAACTACCTGTCATCTTTTACTCAAATTTTACATAATGTATAAAGAACTTCTCTGTATTTTCTTGTTTTCCAGCTAAATTTAGCACTTGAACCACATTTCAGCTCAATATATATTTTTGGCTTCCGAGTCAAACCATTACCCTTGTCCTAGTACAAATAACTGGTTAAGATTTATATCTGGAAAACTGCCATTTACACAGAGAGATTAACAGATTCCCACGGCATCAAGGTTAGAATCTGGATATACAGCAGGATCGTTCACATGGAATACTTGTTTTCTGCTGTTGCTGCCACATGTTTCCAGATATTAAAAAAAAGAAGGAAGAGAAAGGACCATCTTTATATAACCAGGTGGTAAAGAATATTTCATGATTTGGTAGATTGCGGCTGAACAAAGTACAAAAGCAAGAGTTATTGAAAAGCATTTTCAATGTACATTTAAGATAATCTTTCTCTTACACCTTTGAAATTATTTTATTCATATATGAATATGCCTTGAAATTCATATGTGAATAAAATAATTTCAAGGGTATAAGATAAAAATGTGCGTTTATATCTATCACACGTAAGTTATTCTGAGTATAGAAAACAGAACTGACATAATATATCTGCAGATTAAAGGATACATATACTTCTGTAAAATAAATCTCATGGTTTCAGCCATTTGGATGTTGGCACATTGCTCATAAAAAACAAATGCTTTTGATGTTAACTGTTCAGTGATTGCTTTGGGGACTTGTAGGATACCATTCTTATCAGATTTTGGTGGTTACTTTTCAGCTTGTTCAACCTGCTTACAGAGTTTATTGAGCTGGTGGTCTACGACCTGTGCATCCAATCTTTGCTTTTCCTGGTAATTATATCAAGTAAGCCAGGGCTTTCTGTGTGACTGATTCATAGCTCATTAAAGGAAGAATCATGTACCATCTACCCTGAAAGAGGAAGCTGTGCACTTCTTGTTGAAGAAACTATCTTGGGACCCTTCTGTCAAATAATTATTGCTGAGTTGCCAATGTTCCATTTTGGGGCAAGTTCCTAGAGTGTACAGGTGACATTCCAAGTTTTTCTGGAGCGTCCTGATGATTTAGATCCCTATGTAGTTTGATTTTTGATCTGATTTTGGGACCAAACTTACTGGTTGCACTAAATGTATGACTTGAACTTGGAAGATGAATTGGGGGAAGAACGCAAAACTTTTGACTCTTCTGGACCTCTTAGCAGCCTTTCATACCATATCAAGTGGTATCCTCCTGGGCCACTTAACAGGAATGACTGTAGGGACACCATATGTAAGTGACTCCACCCACTGCTGGAGGGAAGGTCTCTGAAGGTGGTACTAAGGGTTGCTATAGCTGTAATATTTTTGCTGTAGTTTAAATTTATGTTGTTTTTATTATATTGTACAGTATTTTATTGTTGTTAGCTGCTTTCAATTAATTTGATAAAAATTGGGATATAAGCCTTCCAAAATTTTTAAAAAAGGAAATACTGTAAGGCTCTATGCCAACCTCCCCCACCTATGCAAACTCACAGGTGCACACACAGGCAGTCTGAGGGGATATTGCTGGGAATAGGAGATATATATCCCCCCTATATATCTCACAAATCCCCCTATTGCATGGTTTCTTAAACTATGGGTTGCAATTCACTTGCTGGATCATCATTGGTGGGCCCCCCACCCACCCTTGCATTCAGTTGGCTCCAAACTGGAGGCCTCTGGACATAATTGCAGACCGCAATGGCCTCCATAAGCAACTGAAAACCTCACTTCTGGTTTACTTTCAGGTTCATGAAAGTGACCTCCAGTTGCTTCCAGAGGCCTATGGTAGTCTTACACTGGCCCTTCTGGATTTGTGCCAGCTAAATAGCTGGTGCAGATCCAAGAAGCCCCAAGGGCCAACACAGAATAAGGGGATAAATATCCCCTACCCTGAGGAGACCTCCAGACACCTCCTAACCTGCGCTGGATAAACACAAGCTATGCGGCCTGGCTACGCCAGCGCACATTTAGGATTGGGCTGCCCATGGATAAATGCTCTGACTTTATATAAGCCAGTTTCATATGTTCTGAGAGAAACTTTATTTTTTATTTATTTATAATTAATACACACAGACACACAAACATACATTTAGGAGTGCTAAATACCATATACCATTACTCATTAATCATACTATATCTCCTAATCTACTACTTATCTACTTCTGCCTCTTATTAGTTTATCCATTTATTTATATAATATATGCTAAATTTTCCCTAATACATATTTTCTAAATTTTCACTTTCTATGAAACTTACTTCATTTACTCATAAACTTACTTCAATTACTCATTAATATTAAAACAAAATAATCTAATTACCAAAGTATAATGACTTATAAAACAATTCTTCCATCTACTTCTAACTCTAATTTCTTCCATCTACTTCTAACTTCTAATTTCCTATAATATCTTTTCTAAATATTCACTTTTTATAATCTCAACTAGTTCAATTACTCATTAATATCAAATAATAATAATCTAATTTCCAAATTATAATAAAACCAATAATCTCTTATGTTCTTTACCATTCTCCAATCTAATTCTCCAATTTGATTACATTTTTTTCTTTAACATAATAACCACCTATAAAACAATTCATCCACACGCTAACATTTCCAGCTTTTTTCCCCAATTCATTCTAATTCATATATATCAATTTTGTATATATTTATTTTTTAAGTAAATTTAAACCAGTTATTAACTAAATAAAATCCTCCAATTTTCTTTAACCCTCAGGATAACCCTCAGGTTTCTTTTTCTTTCTTTGTTTCCATTTTTTCTCCTTTAATATCTTTAATAATTTATCTCCATAACAGAATCCAATAAGTCCACACTTTCTTTTATAAGGTATGTTCATTCTTCCAATTAACTGGGATATGTTTTCTTCTTCTTGTTCCAACAAATTTTGTATTTTGTGCACCCATGTTACTCTGTCCATCTTCAATCTCCATCAGCGTCCCCTCTAGATTCTGTTGATTTTCCATTCTTCCAATTTCTGTCTTCACTCTTCTGATGATGATTTCATCCCTCACCATAATCTTTTCCGCTTTCTCCTTCTGTTTATCTTCTGTTTTCTTCACATCTTCCAATTGCTCCTTGCACACATCTATCTGAGAGAGAGTCTTTAAACTGGCTTGAATCTGCAAGGACCAACTCAACTGCTGTCTTCTCATTGTGAGCAATTTTTCCAAATTTTTGAGGATCATTTGAGTCCAAATATCTGGAACAGGCTCCATCTTGCAATTTCTCTCTAATCCACAAGATGTCCACAGCGTATTATTCT
The DNA here is from genome assembly GCF_035046505.1 of Tiliqua scincoides. NCBI lineage: Eukaryota > Metazoa > Chordata > Lepidosauria > Squamata > Scincidae > Tiliqua > Tiliqua scincoides. The sequence goes on along the minus strand of NC_089824.1, from coordinate 61,190,316 downwards.
CCTTACTTTCACCACATGTTTTTTCAGTCAGGCATTTTTGAATTTTTCTTACAGATAACAGTGTGATTAATGGAGAAAAACAAAACAAAAGAAACTGTCTCAAGAAGAGAAAACTCTTTCAAGTCTAATAAAAATTATGTCCACAAGTATTCTGGATTTTAGTCCACACACCAAATTATATTTATAATTATAATCCACGACCAATTTATTCCATTACAAAGATAAAGAGCACTTTCAACTTTGGGTTCTGAGCTGTCTGTGACAGATCAGGAGAGAGATCTTGGGGTGGTGGTGGACATGTCGATGAAAGTGTCGACCCAATGTGCGGCGGCAGTGAAGAAGGCCAATTCTATGCTTGGGATCATTAGGAAAGGTACTGAGAACAAAACGGCTAATATTATAATGCCGTTGTACAAATGGATGGTAAGGCCACACCTGGAGTATTGTGTCCAGTTCTGGTCGCTGCATCTCAAAAAGACATAGTGGAAATGGAAAAGGTGCAAAAGAGAGCGACTAAGATGATTACGGGGCTGGGGCACCTTCCTTACGAGGAAAGGCTACGGCGTTTGGGCCTCTTCAGCTTAGAAAAGAGACGCCTGAGGGGGGACATGATTGAGACATACAAAATTATGCAGGGGATGGACAGAGTGGATAGGGAGATGCTCTTTACACTCTCACATAACACCAGAACCAGGGGACATCCACTAAAATTGAGTGTTGGGAGAGTTAGGACAAGAGAAAATATTTCTTTCCTCAGCGTGTGGTTGGTCTGTGGAACTCCTTGCCACAGCATGTGGTGATGGCGACTGGCCTGGACGCCTTTAAAAGGGGATTGGACAAGTTTCTGGAGGAAAAATTCATTACGGGGTACAAGCCATGATGTGTATGTGCAACCTCCTGATTTTAGAAATGGGCTATGTCAGAATGCCAGATGCAAGGGAGGGCACCAGGATGAGGTCTCTTGTTATCTGGTGTGCTCCCTGGGGCATTTGGTGGGCGGCTGTGAGATACAGGAAGCTGGACTAGATGGGCCTATGGCCTGATCCAGTGGGGCTGTTCTTATGTTCAACATCCATAAAAAGTTGCTCATTAACGCCTTCAGTGTATCCAGGGCTTTTAGCCAAATCAGTCAATCAAAGCTGGGGACAATATTAACACATACTTATCTTAAATTTCCAACTTAAACATTACGCTTCATGCTTTTTCTTCCATATGGTATCTTAGCACGGAGCCAGCAGCTTGATTGCAGACACTGTACCTCCCCCAATACTGTCCTTGACGATTAAGTTTCCGAGAAGAAAGCCCCCCCCCCCCCAAGTTGGGCTTTCAAAATCTCTGGTACCTGCACCGTGGAAATAACTTATCTCTCCTGATAAAGATCTTCAGATCCTCTTCAGACCTGCAGTTTTTTGGGGGGAAAACAGACTGTCTCTCAGGCGCCCCTGGAGACATGTCTGTTCATCCACTGTTGGCTCCTCCTGAGAGAAACTTTCTATCAGTCCACCCCCAATTTATAACAGGATATGATTCAAAATTACTACTAATTTACCCTCCAGGATGAATTAATTATGTGTGACAAGAAACACATGCTTCAAGATTTTGTATGTGCTAGACACTTTATGAGCTAGAACAGCAGCTCCCAAACTCCTCTGAGAGAGTTGGGAATACTGTGAGTAATTGTGAGGCAGGAGCAAGGTGGTGGCTCTGATGGCACCACAGCAATTTCGGTGGCACAGTGACCCAGGGGCATTGTACAGTACCTGGGGATGTCCTGATGCTTCCTGGAGTCTTGCAGCCCCTTCTGTGACCCTCTGCATGGTTGCACTGAGTTCCAATCTGTTATGTAAGCTCACTTCCAGTTTGTGCGATCGCAAATGGGAAGAGAGTTCTGTTAGCAGACTGGTGCTTGGTGTAGCCATGTGGAGGGTCACTGAAGGGGCTGCGTGCCTCCAGGAAACTACCAGGTACAGTCCAATGCCCCTGGGTCCATGCAGCACTGCAACTGCTGTGGTGCCATCAGGGCACCCATTCCTGGGCCACTCCCCTTAAGGGGGAATGGCCCATTTCCAGTTCCCTTGGTTAGTTGTGACCCACCAGTTTGGGAACTGCTGTGCTAGAACATCCTGGAGGCAATGGGTCCACTAACGGAGTGGTGCTATGAGAACAATTTAATTTATACAAAATTGAAGATATACTGTCATTGTGCAAATGTGATCTGTGATGAAAGGCTATTAAAGCTTGCTGTACCCAGTGTTAAGCATAATTACTTCTGTTGACACAATCACGCATATTGATGAACTTCCAGAATTCCAAAGGACTGTGATTCCACTTTCCTCTCACACAGACCTTCTCATTTTTGTGTTCGCAGCATGTGTGCATGTGCACACACACAAACTGATTTTATAAACCTTATATATGAAAAATTATATAACATTATATTAAATATTTGAGTAAGATATAAGTACTTTTGTATGAATTTTATACTTTTATTAATATTGTATAGATTTCTTTTCAACACAAACTAACAAGCTGAACAAACCAATAAATTGCATACAAACAACGTAACTAGAAAAAGGAAAAAAAAATGGAAAAAGTTATATGGAAAGAATGGGAAAGGGATAAAAGACCAGAAGACAGTAGAAGGGGGCAGGGAGCAACTGATGTTTTATCTGTATTTTTATTACATGAAAACTGTATTTTCTGTAGGTATCACCCACTGTCTTATATAAGATGTACTGAGCCCAATAGAATCAAAAGGAGCAAAACATGTGTTTACTTGGGAGTAGTTGATCATGCCTTGATGCACTTTAAAGGGCAGGCATGGGGGAACCCGACGCCACCATAATGCTCCCAATCTGATGAACACAGGCCCCAAAAAACTCTCAAGAAAGAAGCCTCCCACAAGTTGAAAGGAAAATGTAGAGCCCTATGGCAAGTGAAGACACACATGCATGTTGACTTATGGGCAGGTGGGCATGCCTCGGTTCTTATTGATGGCCAGGTAAAGGGCCACCAGAATGGGCCCAATGTGGTGAACATGTAGTTCAACAAATGCTCCAGAAGGTGGTTGCCCCATCCTTGCAAAAAGGATAAAAACAGGGGCTTCAGTGGCTGGTAAAGTGAAACTTTACATAAAGCTAGGTGGGTCCTGACAGAGTGTTGTTTTAAAATATGGGCCCTGGTACTAAAATGTTTGGAAATCACTGCTCTAAACCATTACGAGGAAAAGAATAATAATACTAATACTACTACTAATAATAATACAGGTATTTCTATACCTCCTTTCTTGGTCCTCAGATTTCTCCTTAGACTTTAGTCAAGGCGGTTTACATAGGCAGGCAATTTAAATCCCCGTAGGGATTTTTACAATTTGAAAGAGGGTTTCTATCTTTCAAGAAACCACAACATTCAGATGTTTCTTTCTTGATCTGGTCACACATTCCGGCCTCCTGTATGCCCCTCTCAAATCCTCATCTAGCTCTCCCACACCTCTTCTTGTGAAGGAACAGGAGCTCTTAGCTGAGATGGAAAAATTGATGGAAATATGAAAGGTACACATAGGCCTCCCATTTCTGAAATAGCTCTGTGCGATGACTGCACATGCATCACATGAGTTGGGGGTGCAGTGCTCTGCTGCGCAGTACGGGGATCTTCGTGTGTGAGGGTACTGCATCTGCAGTGGACTGGGTTGAGCCCACTGGATGTAAAAAGTGGGAGTTTGGCTCATTGGCTGTAGAAAATACTGAAAATGTAAAAAGGATGATGGCTGCACTTGGATGGAAACATCTGGTGAATGTGGAGGTTCTGTAAAAATACCATTTAAAAAAGGGTGTTTATGAATATCTTGCCTATGTAAACCGCCTTGAGTTCCATGTAAAAACAAAGGTGGTACATAAACAAAAATGACAGGTAAAGCTTTGGTGATTTCCCTGTCATTCAGAAACTAAAAGCTTTTGGTTCTGAAAGATTCCTTTATTTATTACATAAACAGTTATAAATGTTTGTCACGTAACTCTTACACAATCATTTGTTATGTCCTGCTTGGCAAGTTGCATGCTTTTACACTTTCCTGCATACACAACTCTTCTAGCATTAACTTGAATCTTTTTCCACCATCAGATCTTCTCAAATTTTAATCTTGTGAAAAAATATAGGCACATTCACATACATGCTTACTCAAAAGTAATTCCCATGGTGTTCACGGTTATCTCCAGGTAAGTGTGTATAGGATTGCAACCTAAAAGCCCAATCCTATGCTACTTGCTTCCCTGCGGTACACTAACGCTGAAATGGCATCTGCTGTATCCTGCAGGATAGGAGAAGCAGCAAGAGTACCTCCTCATCAGGATAAGGAAATATTGGGTCCTTTACCCTCTGTAGTGCCCCTGCAGCCCTGATGGCTCTACTCAGATCTGTGCCAGCTCAATTACTGGCATGGAACTGAGACCAGTGTTGGGATCAGAGGCTTGGGAGGAGGGATAGGATCTGGTGGCAGCCTCTGCCACCCATCCCTGTCACCCTCCCATGCCTGATCCACTTCCTGTTCCATCCTCCCCCACCCAATTTTGGCCTTCTCTGTCTTCCCACCTGCCTAGAAACATCTTGTGCCCAGCAGGGAGTTTCCTGGCTCCAGTTGCCAGTGCTGATGCCCAGTGTTGAGTGGTGTAAACCTCCCTACCTCCACTTCTTTTCTCCCAGCTGCCACTACTTGCCTTATGGCACATCTGTGATGGCTGTTGCCCAGGCAGTACTCAAGCAAGTGGTGCTGACTGGGCAGAGGATTGGGCTGTCAGTTTTCTGGATAATTTTCAGTCCACAAGTGCTGTTATGGGGGTGTTTTCTTGCTTTTAAAGAAAGTTCCTCTCTGGAAAATCACTTGCCTGTAACCCAGTTCTGAAAAGACCATTTGCCACCTGTTCTGCTACGTGGCCAATGACATGCTTTTTCACATGCCTAAACTTGTGAATGTGGTAAAGGCCACAAGACTGTATTAATGAAAGCTCCCCTAAAAATGCAATGTGTTTTGTCAGAATTGACAGTACTTATTGCTTGTTACTAGGGTGGGAGTAGACACCTCTGTGTTTTCATCTGTACTGTGAGTGGATACTAACAAAGCTGTATGATCGCCAAGCATTCATTGTCTATGTAATTAGACAGCTGTGTTTGAGGATATCAGTGTTTAATTTCGTAATCCAACAGATTGCTAGCAATGACCTTAACTGGATGACAGATAATCCACTTCTAATACTGTCCTAGCAAATTTATTTTGCTAGGGCATTAGAAATCTTATTATTTATAAGGAATGTATTTATTTATTAATAAGGCTTCTCAAAACGAACAGCCAAAATCATACTTTGAAATAAAAATAATTGGGTTTAACGGAAAATTGACTGTTTGAACTTTGGTAAATAGTAAATACATATAAATCAATGTGTTTACAATAATTGGTTAAGCAAAAGTTACTGTTTAATTATCAGTAGATAGTGCCTTTAATCAAAAATTTATTTTAAAAATTTTTCCTGCAATTTCTTTGGGAATATAAATTACTATAAAATCACATAGGTGAAATGTGTATCCATAGCAATAGGTGTATTCAAGGTATATTCATAGCAATAAAAAAGCAAGTACAATTAGATTTCTGCTGACAAATAGCTTTAGGAGACATTGGAAAAAGAGCCAGGCAGGTTTACTGAAGGACGACAGAACTTCTGGGCTCTCAAAGTCATTGCCAATTTGACGTAGGCAAAATTCTTCTTGCCTCAATATGTCAGTGAGATTTTGAATACAAGCAAAGCCCAGCTTCAAAGTCCTTTCAAGCCTTTCCACAAAGAGTGTGTGAGTGTGTTGTGCAAGTGTGCATATGCATGCATCTGCAAACACGGGCAGAGTACATGCAACTCAATGGCACTCATCATTTTGTGGCTAGGATCCAGCTGAATAATGTTGGGTTCCGTGCATGGGAACTAGCCAATGTTAGACATACAGACTCTTTGGGAATTCCCCACTGATTTCAAGGGAATAGTTTTAAGCACATATTTAATTTCGTCCCAATCATGCTACTTCCCTCTCCTTTCCTCTCAAGAATCAGCAGTGGCATTCAGCTTAGGTGATGGGCAGGAAGGGAGAAGTTCACAGAAATAACATCTCTTCTGCCCATTTGAACTCTTTTCCCTTTTCTGTCTACTGACCATTTTCTTCTTCCCTTCAGGCTGCAATCTTATCCATACTTACCTGGGAATAAGCCCCATTGACTACAGTAGTTCTGAGTAGGTGTGCATAGGATTGGGCTGTCAGATGCTATCTTTGTTACGCTAGTTCGTTCCCTCAGCTGCCTCACTTCTCTGACTTTTTTTCTATTTCCATTCCTTCTTTATGTAAGATTTATGAAATGTTCAAGATCTAATAGTGCCTAATTATGAGCTGATGACGTACAAGCTGATGACGAACAGAGAATTGTTGGTGCAATAAAGTAAAACAGTGGTCTTCAACCTGTGGTCAGGACCACCAGTCCATTATTGGATTGGATCCAAGCCCTCTTTTGCACAGGTTTTGAAACGTTGCCATGCCTCCCCAAAATGAGGCTTTGGGGTCCTGACACACAGGTTGAAGAACACTGCAGTAAAGGCTCTATTATGACATCAGTAAATAAAATAGGTTGGAGACGGTGCAGTTAACTATAAATATTTGATAATATTTAACTTTTTAAAATTCAAATAAAATAAAACACACACACTGAATAACATTTTGAAATAACATTCGACTCGAACTTTGTGTTTACATGTATGGATCTCAGTTTGTTCTACCCTCAGTTCAAATTTCATCTGTCACTTCTGGGTAGAATCATTAATAAAGCACCAATAAAGCACTAAGTTGGCTGGGGCCAGAAAAAGGGAAGTTCCCAACTGGCTTTTATCTGAGCTTCTGTTTAATATTCTCTCTCTGAGAGCATAATCCTCTGGCATATGAGAACTGTTAAGACAGTTCTTGTAAGACACTTTTCAATGCTTGTTAGTGAGAGACTGAATCTTTAGAAAACACAAGTTGTACAAATTGTTATGTTGTTTATTTCATTCAAATGACCACTAGAATAGACAAAATACATTAAAATCTCAACATAAACATAAGCTTAATTTAGAGCTCAATCCTATGTATGTATACTTAGAATATTTTCAGTATTTATCTTTGCAACTCAAGAACATTTTTGGGCAATCCAATCCACCATAACTCCCTGTGTGGTGATGCAGCAGCACCAATGCAGCATTCACAGTATCTCGCAGGGGAGTTTTTGCACGGTAAGCCCCAGCTGCCGCTTTGGGTCAACTAGGACCAATGTCAACATTATCACTCTTGAAAGTCCACGCTGGCCCATAAAGGCAGATCAGACCTGGGAAGGGGGTTAAGATTTGATCCCCTTCCAGGGCCTGATCCACCCTTCAGGAGATCTCTGCATGGACCCAGCTGCTTGTCTCTTTCTGTGTCAGCCACGCTATGTGCAGTATTGCAATACTGGCAGTATTGCGTTTGCGACAGCCACAAAGCCACAAAGCGCATTCCATCTGCATAATGTACTAATAGAATTGGAATGTACAATTCTCTTTAATTCCAATAAGAGATGGGGGGAGCTGCACTGAAAAGGTGTATACTGTATCAAGTGGGGGGGGAGCGGAAGACGTCGTAGGAAATCCCCTTTCCCCTCTGTAAGCCTCATGCCCCGCAATGTGTCTTGTCAGACCAGCGCCAGCTCTTTTTGAGGCTGCAGAAAAGAAGGATAGGATCTGGCATCTGCTACTGTCACTGGATTCACTGTCTCCCACAACCTCCCTGAGCAGGTTTTGCTTCTTCCCAGCCCGATCCACCCTCCCCCACCCTTTTCTGTCTCCCGTGTTGGCTTACCAGTTCCAGCAGGCAATCCATACAGCAACAACATGCGCAGGAAGGTTCCAGCCTTCCTGTTGGCACTCCAGTTATGCGCACTGCTAAAGAATGCTAGTTCTGCCAGCAGGGCAGCCCAATAGGACTTATGAATGTGCGGAGGATTTTCATTGGATTCACCTCCTTTCTCACATAAGTACATAAACCACTGTACATAACCACTGTAAGTATAAACACCACTGAAATAGCTGATATTATTATTATTTTGTGGAATATGCTTTCACTTCCTCCCCTTCTGCTACTGTCTCTCTTGTGTCAATTTTAGATTGTGAGCTTTTTAGAACAGGGATTTCTCCTTATTATAGTTGTAATAAACAATATAGACAAATGGCACCATTAAGTAAGTAAGGGCGCAATCCAAATCTGCGCTGGAGCAGGCAAGCCAGGAAGCTTGTGCTGCATCCAACACAGGTTTGTTGTGTGCAGCGGCTCAGCCAGAGGCAAGGGGAAGCTCTTCCCCTTACCCCTGGGTAAGGGCTGAGCATCCCAATGGGTCTCCTTGGACCTGCACCACCTCTGGAGGTGGCGCAAGTCCGAAGAGAGCAGAGCGGCTTGAAGCTGCTCCGTTCACCCTGGGGATGGAGGTTGGGATCTGGCATAACCGTCGGGTCCCAGCCCCGTCCCCAGCTCCCCACGCGCCCGCCCCCGGGACCGCTCATTGCCCGCCCTCCCCCACCCCGAAACGCCCCCTCCTGCCTCCTCCCTGCCCCCCACGCCTACCTTCGCCTCTTGTGTTGGCACGGGTGCGCTGGCACAAGCGGCGGGGAGGAAGCCGCTGCGGGGGCCTCTGTTGGCCTTCGTGCATTGGCACATCTGGATACACTGATGCAGCTTCCTCCCATGGAGGTGCAAACATGCTTTACGGCATAACTGCTGGTTAGCATTGCGCCCAAAAATAAATGATCAACAAAGAAACAAAAGCTGTGATCTTCATTTTCAAAAGCTGGTGAAAATTCTAGGAGAACCAGCAGAACTGGCCATCAATTCCTCGCAGAGACCATCTACAGGAGACACAAATGCCAGCTGTATCCCACTACTAGCTCTGACATGTAACTGAAAATGGTAAAAAAAAAAAAAAAGAGAGAATAAAACCCATCAATCAAATTGTCCTAAGGACACTAAGCTTGAATTTTACCTGGAACCACTGGGACCTGCATGAAATCTTGTCCAAGTAATTACATCAAAAAGAGACATCTTCATAACACTCAGGAAACATGCTACATCAGGTATACATGTTTGGTTTAGTTTTCATATTTCTCTTGAATCAGAAATGCAGTCATGGACAAAGACGCTTCTTGTACAATCAGTATAAGAAAGTCAAACATTATGCTTCTTCCTTGAGTTGTTTCCCAGATATACACTTATTCTGTGGCCAGTTCAAGTGTAATGTTACAACCATGGCTTAACATTATGAAAACATGCCATGCATTGCAAGCCCGGACTTGCGCGCTTGCCTTCCCCATCCTCAATGCATGAGAGAAGAAAGTTTGATATTTCCATTCATGGTTGTGACAAATTGCAGTTTCCCTTTCCTCTGAAAGCATCTTAGTTTGAACTGATCCTATTTATTAAGCAACACTGGCTTGTTACAAACCAAGGACAGAAACTTCTAATTCTGCATGAAGAAAGAGGAAAGTAGCGCGTGGAGTATGTGATCACAAGGCTTGTCCTGATGCATTCCTGGTAATGCTAAGCCTTGGTTTAGAGTTATATCTAAAATGGGTCAAAGTTCACAATTCTCCCTTTGTTAGATTTGCCATGGATATGTACTACAATGAGGTTTGCTCATATATATCCAACACACACAACATTTCATAAAACTAAAAAGTTCTATGTAAACAATTGTATATAAAAACACACAAGGCACCTAATTTTTTTTTACTACTTCTGCTTTCAAAGGATGAGTAATTTTCAATCAAAAGGGCATTTGGGGAGGGGGTGATTTGGATGAGAACTATAGTGGGGTGAAGAGTGAAAGCTCCATAAGCCCCCGCTGCAGTTTTGCAAACTCTCTAGCATGCTATTTAGAAAAAACAAAACAAAGAGCCACATTACATATTTCTGGTATTGTGTGGTTTGGCCCTTAGAAGATGCATGACTAACACACAATGCTTCTGTTTCCACAGCAACCTCTCTCCATAGATATAGCCCCCTCCTCTGGCTTACTCTTTAATATAAACATAATTGAAGTATTAAAATATGGGAGAATATTTTTTCCTCTCTTTCCAAAGCCACATTCTGTTTTTATCTTTGAAGTGATCGTGTTCAAAAAACAAAGACAAGTCATTGAGTTCAGAGACATTTCATTATATTAGATTGCCACTGTACTCTTAAGCAAAAAAAAATTTTTTTGCAGTTGCTTAAATTCTTTGCAAAATCTCCTCTCCCCCTTTTCTGCTTAAGAATTATAAAAGCCACCCACCATCCTTCCAACATGTTAGAATGAGCTATTCATTCTCCTTAACTTATTAATCGTTAACACACATTTTGTAGAGGGTGTTACAGAGGAGAAGGTGAATTGATGGTTCTTCTGTTAGGCTAGCTGCCTTTTAGTGAATAAGAATAACCAAGAAGAATACGTATCAAAATCTGAAATATATGACATCGGGAACATAGCTGCACAACAGAAATATCAATGAATAACATCTTCTCCTAAGGGCTCCCAGTATGCACAATTAAACAAGAAGTATCCAAGTCTTGTCAAAGGAACATAATTATTTGCATTAAGAAGGGACCTATTTAAGTAAGTTTACAAATCTACAAGACTGTATCAAAAAAGTAGGATTGAACTCCTATATACACTTTCCTGGGAGTAAGCTCCACTGAACACAATGAGACTTCTGAGTAGACATATGATCTGAAATACTTTGATCTACGTATACAATTGTTTACGTAGATCTGAAATACTTTGGAAAAGGGAGAGCACTGTGACAATTCACTGGCAATTCTGACAATTCTTCTGAAAATTCTCCCCCAACAGTGTCAGCGGTTTCTTGGCTTTGCCTATAGATCAAGGTCACTGAGGAATCTACTCCTCCAACTTAGTTCTTACCTACTTATCTGTCACTCTCTTATAAGTATCTTTATGCTGAATTGCTTATTAACAGACAGAAATGTAATAAAACATCTTCTTGGCAGGTGTTTTTGCTCTTTAAACTTGGGCTGGAAGGGATAAAAAAAACCTTCTGAAGAGTCATGTGGAATCCAGACCAGTTCCCTATCAGAAAATCATTCTGACAAAGCACAATGAATCCTGACATAGCACAATGATCAATGTCCTGATCATAGACACTGCCATCAACACCATCTGGGCCGAGCATCTCTCATTTCTGCATGAGAGGACAAGAACCCTTCTTCAGTTTGTTAGGCCAAAACTTCCCAAAACACAGGTAGCCAGAAGGTAAGAAGAGACAATTTACATTCATATCTCCATTCTCTCCATCTACCGCAGCTGAGAACCTCAAATATCTGCTGGATTTAGGGAATCCCTGCTCTGTGACAACAAAGTCATTACCTAGTTAGGTTTAGACTTATAATGGTTAAGAATTTCACAAGGGTGAGAAGCTAAAAACTGTCTGTTGTCAGAGTCTAAGGGATCTAGATTATTTCTAATGGCTCTAGAAGAGTTTCCTGCTAAGAAAGGGCCCAATCCTATTTTATTTTCCATTGCTGGTGCTATTGTGTTAGTGGGGTGTGTGCTGCATCCTGTGGTGGAGGGATAGTCACTGGGGTCTTCTCAAGGTATGGGAACATTTGTTCCCTTACCATGGGGCTGCATTGTGGCTACACCAGAGCTGGAAAGTTGGATAGGATTGGGCCCACAATTGGCTATACTGTTGATGCCCTGGTCAGTATCTGGAATCAGATAATCAGACTGGTTGACACAACTACTACCCATATGGCCTCTCCTGACTAGTAGAGTCCAGTTGGCTCCATGGTTTATCGCTGGATAAAATGTTTGGAATTATAGCTAGAGCACCAGTGTAGAAATTATTAACAGATCCAATTGAACATGGACTACTATCTGCTTCAAAGCAAACTGTTAATGGAAGCAAAGCACTATATTTCCACTACCACTGCATTCCCCTTAAGAATCAGACAGACAGCTTGGAAGCAGTCTGGACCCAATATAGGTCTTGGACAGTCAGGAGGCAACGGTGGCATGGAGTACTTTTCAGGCGTTTTGGGTGGTGCACTAGCTACACTTCCAGGTTACCTTAAGGACTGCTTCCTCCTATCTGTGTTTACATGCACATGCAGATCGACACCAGATGCTGTGCTCCATGCCCCTTCACCATATGAAACATCCCTCAACAGGTAGGAATGTGAAATGGTTTTTCCCCCCCAGTTATTCTATATCATGCATAACTTACACTCTTCCCACTACCAACATGTTAGATGCTCTTTCTAGGATTGGTCTTTTTTTAATATACTGATCACTTATTTCCCGAGCATAACCTTATTTAGAATATGTGAACATCTCTTATAGTCTTTATATGCAATCTCTGCAGGAAAAATATTGCTCCGCAAACATTTTTTCAATCTTCTAAAAAAGAAACTTTCTTGTAATATTATGTGGTATTTAAAAAATGCGTGATTGCTCTTTATGACTCATGTTCTTTGATTTAAAGTTATAACACTTCTCTTGTTATCTCTCTCTGAATTCTTTGTCTTCTTCCCCCCTTTTTTCCACAAGTTCTTCTTTAAGCAATTTCTTGATTCATACATGTGCGCCAATTTAACTGTGTCTGTTTATTATCTGAATGTCTCTTCCCTGTTTTCATTTCTCTTGTACCCTTGGAAATGGCAGCATGTAATAAGTAATCCCTTTAAACTTCCTGCTAAATGCCTTGTAAATCATTCTTTTGTTTTTAGAAGAATGTTTGAAAAATTGTTGCAAAGTGCATTTTTCCTGCAGATATTACATTTAACATGAAGAATATGTCACATATTACGAAGTCTATGTTATGGAAAAGAGACAGGCAATATATTAAACAAAACAAACTATCTAAATAGAATGAGGTTGACCAAAACATACTTTTAGGTTCAGTTGAAACCAACCTTTCCTCCTCACACGCTAAGTTTAGAGAACTTTGTTTGGAAGAACATTTAGGCTGAGATCTTATTTACCTGGGAGTAAACCCCACTGAAATAAAGCACAGGATTACACTGTTGGTTATATGATCCCCAGTCTGAAGTGGTGCAGTCCCAGTTAAAGCATTACCACCCCAGTGAGAACTATGACACAGTAAAGCTGTAAAGCTATTGGGACAATAAAAACAGGGGGCAGGATCTTGCAAAATAAAAGGAAAATTGTGATATATGGTCTTGGCTGGTACTGTGTTTCCCTGAAAACAAGACACTGTCTTATATTGTTTTTTGGCTCAAAAAAATCACACTAGGTCTTATTTTCGGGGTAGGTGTTTTTTTGTTTTTTTTTAAATGTACAACAATCCAGTCATTCATGTACAAAATATACTTTACAAAAATATCCCCTCAGCACCCAGGAGGATGCCTGCCTACCTGTCTACTCAGAAGTCAGTCCCTTTATAGTTAATGGGACTTACTCCCTGGAAAGTGTGGAGAGCCTCAGAGCCCGGTAGGCAGGGTTTCCCGCCTCAGCTCCTCCTCAGCATCCTCTGCCCAAGGCAGCACAGCAGGCGCTTTCTAGGTGGCGCACGTGGGAGATGCTGTTATAGTTAATGAGACTTACTCCCTGGAACATGTGGAGAGTCTCAGAGCCCGGAAGGCAGGGTTGTCTCACTTGCTACTTCCCGCCTCAGCTCCTCCTCAGCGTCCTCTGCCCAAGGTAGCACAGCAGGAGCTTTCTAGGTGGCGTGCGGGAGTGCATTGTTCCCGGTCATGCTGTCCACCCAGCCTGCCCGAGGACTCTTCCCGCCCCCCCCCCGGCCCTGATCACAACTAGGTCTTATTTTCGGGGTAGGTCTTATATTTCAGCAATTCTCAAAAAACACACTAGGTGTTATTTTCGGGGTAGGTCTTATTTTCAGGGAAACACGGTACTTTCCATTCCATGTAATTCTTTGCTGGTGCAAAAAGACTTAGGGCACAATCCTAGGCGAGGTTTACGCTGGCAAAGCAAATGCTCTGCAGGCATGCAATGTTGCAAATGTGTCTAAAAGCATGTTGCGACAATGCACCATCTAGGCCTGCTGGCAGAAAGGCCTAAGCCTTCCTGCTGGTGCCAGTGCAAGGAGCAGCATATGCTGGACAAGGTTCGTTCCCTTCTGAGTGGCACAGGGGCATGAGAAGGGCGAGGGAAGAGTGGGGAGGGGGCAGAATGGGGCAGGGGTGGATTAGGCCCAAGAAGGGCGTGGGACTGATATCTCCTTTCCTGGGCTTCCTCCGCCAACATGGATCAACTTGAACTTGTGCCAGAGATTTCACTGGTGTGGATCCAAGTAGACCTGTTGCACAGGCTGGAATTTTCCCTTGGGCAAGGGGACAAATATCCCCTTACCTCCTAGACCTCTAGCATGCAAAATTTCCCTGTGAGATGCAGTGTAAGCCACACTGGTGCCACTGAATTGGTGCAGGGGAATTTGCACTGGATTGGGCCGCCTGGAACAAGTTATAAGGTATCCTTTTACAGTGGTGCACATTGAAGAAACCAGATATGATTATACTTACTTATGTCTAAGAGTGCAATCGTATGCATGTTTAGCAAAAGAAAGTTTTACTATGTTCAATGGGACTTGTTCCAGACACAGGATTGTGCATACAGGATTGCACCCCAAAGATCTTATATCCTAATACTTTCTGCATTAGAACATAAATGCTAAGGAGGAGGAATGCCAAGACAACTGTCAGAACAATGCTGCACCAGTAATCAATGTTATGCAGTCATATGAAAATATTCTAGTACTAATGTTTAGGATAATATTTCAACCTACAAACCAAGACAAACATAGAGGGTTGCACCCTGACCTCTAGTGAAATGCTAGAAGCTCTGATGAAAACTCCTTTCATGCCTAGGAGGAGCATTCTGGTTGCTCAAGGGATTCTTCTGCTGCTAACAGAGGGAGCTTCTGATGTTGGACCTGTGCTTTGATACAGGTTGGGATGCAACACAAAATTATTCCTAAAACAACTTGGGTTGTTCCTTAATGGATTAACAATGAGCTAAGTTGAGACATATCCCATAATTTACATTTGTCATCTGTTAATTTTAATAACAAACAATACGGAGTATAAGGCAACACTGCTTTTATTAATGTCACATCTGAACTATGTAATTTTAGAAGGAAGCCAACCCTTCCTCCATCTTGCCAGGCATTATTTCTATTTGTATAAATACGCTATTAAATCACAATTCTATTCATATTTCTTTGGAGTTGTAGGAGAAACAAAACCTGAAAAATACTTACATCTTATAATATGAAATGAACAGATTGAATAGAAGAGTATAATAATTAAAAGCTGTTGCTCTTTAACAAACAGCATTTGTCAGAGAAATAAAAATGTATTTTAGAATCTACTATTTTTTAGTAGTCAAACCTGACAGATTTTTGTTAATAGTAATATAAAACAAATCTACAACAGTACCCACCAACCCTCCCATAATTACCCAGTAGCAATTCATTTTTTGCTCTTTGTCTTCCATAAAGCTCTTCTCTGATCATCTTTGTTTAAACACAGTGGTGGGATACTCCCTCTGACACCATATGACATGTGATGATTTGCCAGTTTTCTTTTCTGCAAAGCTGATGAGCCTAGCAGCCCAATCCTATGTAGGACAGAGAGCTCCTTCAGTGGCCATTTTGGGAGCACCCGCCAGTAAAAGTAAGGCAGTGGTGGTAAGGGGGTGAAACTGGGCAGGGAAGGTGGAGGTACAAGAGGTGGGGAAATTGCGGGAGGAGGTAGATCTGGTGGCAATGGTGTGCGCTGGGTTCTTGAGCCAGATAAAATGCTGGCACAGGTCTGAAGAGACCTTTTGCATAGCGGGAGGCTTACGGATTTAAATCTCCATTCCCCTCTGCAGTCTCCTGAACTGCTCCTGTCCCACTGGATACAGCATGCTTCTTTCTGGTGTGGCTGCATGGGTGGTGGTGGGGGGAAGGATAGGATTGGGCTCATAAAATAACTGAAGTTTGTCTTGACTCCACAACTAATTTTATAGGAATAGAGCAGTGGTTCCCAAACTTTTTTGACTGGTGGCTTCCTTGATCTCCTGGCCAATTGGCCATGGCTTCCCATTAGGGCTTCAATCCTATACATTGAGGGTGGTGGGTTTTCCCAAAGATACAGTGGCTATCCTGGCGAATTTCCACAGTGCTCCAGGGAGCCATGGCTCACAGGTTGGGAACCACCGGACTCGAGAGAAGAAAAGACTCTATTCTAGTGAATGAGCAATGGATTTTCATATAAAAAATGAGTTGAACTAAGTTCCTGTTAGTGAATTATTGATATGAATAAAGCCCGGCAATTTTTATAGGAGTACAAATAGTGTTAACTGTTGAAAAACTAGGATGCTCATCAATTTTTTTTAGAAATATCAATACAGTTAAAATTATGCAGTATTTGGTCAGAGCAAGAAATTAACACTACCATGGTCTATACAAGTTCAGACCTTCTTAAACATTTATCGTAATCATTTTCTACAATAAAATTCCCTAAGTCAGGGTATGTACATGGAAACCTGTTAACATGTGCATTTAGCCCCCAGATGCACTGAGGAATGCATCTTTCAGCCTTGTTAAAGCCAGACAAGTACTTGTGAGCTTGCTTACAACAAGCTCCCTCTGCTACTGACACATGAGTGACAGTAGTGGTGTATCTAGAGAGGCAAGGGGTGCAAATGCCCTGGGCACCAGGTGGTTAGGGGCTTGGGGAGGGGCGGAACCATGACCTGCTCCCCTGCCACCAGTTTTTCTGCATGGTTGGGAACCATGCTGACAGTGGCTGCGCTTCCACGTCAATCTGAGGGTGGCCCTCAGATCAGTAGAGAACCAGGCCTACAGTGGCTGCGCTCCTGCAGCCACTCTAGGTGTGGTTCTCGACAGCATCTGAGGGCCGCTCTCTTCTCTTTCCCTTTAAAGAAAGGGGAGGAGAAGAGGGGGGCCCACCGAACAGCCGGGGAGCTAATTTCAGAAGAGGCACATGCCACTTCAAGCTCCAAAGAAGCCTTTAGCATAGCTGCTAGCAGCGTGGAAGGCTCCATCAGAGTCTGGGATGCCTCCTCCCTCCCCTCTTTTTTTCAAAGTGGGAACAAAGTAGGTGGCGGCACGGAAATAATTGCACTGACAATGATGTCACCACAATTACTTCTGGGTCGAGTAGGAGCAGCAAATGGGAGGTGGCAGGAAAATCGCCAGGACCACCACTGAGAGATAGGGTAGTAATCACGGGGAAAAAACATTTGCTGTGATCAGTGTTGCTTGCTGAGTACTAATGATGATCATGGGTTGGGAAGTGTGTGTGTATGGGAGCTATCATGTGCACATTGACAGGTAACATAAAATGAATAAGGATCTTTAATGTACACCGAAATATTTCTGGTTTTTAGAACAGCTCTTCTATCTTAATCTGCCCCAAATGTATGACAAACTACCATGACTATAAATAATCCTTTCTCTCTAAAAAAGCCCACAATCTTTCCCAGAAAATACTGACAAGAACAATGCACTGGTTTTGTAGACTGTTTTACTGCTGTAAATTTTAAAGAGAAATTCTTTCTGGCATGAAATCTTTTTCCAATGTTCAGTATAAGCGAATTGCATAACTGTTTTAGTTAGAGGGGAAAATGCGTGTCAACATTTTGTCAAAGACAGACCAAGAGCACACACCACCAAGCAAAATATCCTGCCTGGTCGCAGTTTTTTCCAGTTATCATAAATCCTCTATTATATACTAACATGACTTTTACTTAAACAAAAATCAGATGAGCTGAAAGGAAAAAGCTGAACTGAGCACACATGTAGATTTTCATTCTTATTTTAACTGTATCCTATCAAAACAGCTGTATTATTTTAAGTGCATGTGTATATAATATAAAAGAAAATTGTTTTGAAAATATTCATGTTTGCTACACTCTCTGGTATTTGTAGAATAAAACTTGCAGCTATTTACAGAGGGAGAAAGTATAAGGTTGCTTTGTTAAACATGGGCACCATTTAGCCGAAATTAAGCATATTTAAATCCCACTGATTTCAGTTGGGAAGTTCATTAAGGTGCCTGAGAGCCCAATCCTGAGGTCTGTGGCATGGCTCCGCCTGGCGGTCACCTGGGTTCCGCAGCTCCGCGGTCTTCCGGACGGCTGGGCTGCGGACTGGGAGGCAGGGGTGTGCGGAGGAATATCAGGGGGAGGGAGAGAGGTGGATACACGGAGCTGAGCTCTGCAGGATCCAAGGCACTCGTGCATGGCTGCTCGCCCTACACAAGCGCCTTTACTTTAGCACTTACCTTTTGGTCGCTGCTAAAGTGAATAGCCCCATTGCGGGGCTGCTTACCCTACTCAGGGGAAGGGGACAAATGCCCCCTTCTCCTGAGGAGCCTCCCATGGTAACGCAGGAGGCGCAGGATCCAGTGGGAGACCTCTTTGGAGCCGCTGAGCCTGGGAGCTCCAGGCAGCTCAGGATTGGGCTGTAATTGTCATCAACTGAAATAAATGGAACCTGTACAGCAGACTCCTATATTTGTTTATTTGGAAGTAAATGCCACTGTATTCAGTGAAGCCAGAGGTGTTCCGGGGATGCATGCTACTCGGTACAGTGGTTCCCTGGAGGAGCTCGGTGTTCCAGAAGTTTGGGGGTGACATAATGATGTAATCACATCTCCCCTAACCTTTGTATTCCTTTTAAAGCGACAAGCATGCCTCAGTTCAGCAATCTTTGGTTTGCTTTGATACTAACTGCTTCATGCTCTTGCTGGTGAGTGGTGAAAACATGATTGTTGGCAAGAGTGCAAAGTGGCTGGGCCTGGAGTTGGCCAAAGGTTGCTGAACAGAGGCCCAGGGGGTGTAGTATTACCGTCACCTGAGGGTTACACCTGGTATGGCTCGCACCAGCTGCACCCTGCTAGTGATGCCAATGAGTGGAGCTTACTCTCAGTGATCATAGGATTACAGCCTAAAGTGGTTAATTTTAACTAGATTATGTCCCATGTATATAAAACAAAATCATAATGTTTTAAATTTGGTCTTAAAGAATGTGCCTGATAACACAGGTCTACATAATAGAAGGTCAGAAAAGTTTTTCCCAAACTTTAAGGTGGTTTGATATGAATTTGGGGTGCCAGTTCAAAAAATGGCATATGTTTTACCCTATCACGTCTAGTTTTGGAGATATAATATAGCCTCATTAGTGAATGGTTCAAGCAGCTTCCTCATGAGGAAGCCATGATGTAGGCTTCCACCATGACATCACTTCTGGTGGGTCTTGGACAGACTGTCATTCTAAAAAGTGGGTCCCAGTGCTAAAAGTTTGAGAACTGCTGTAATAAGTTGTTAGTAAATTGACACCTGGGTGTGTGTGTGTGTGTGTGTGTGTGTGTGTGTGTGTGTGTGACACCACAAGTGACCAAAATCACTAAAATTATAATTTGGAAGAATAATACCAGCATGTTATATATCAAATCAATGCGTAATTTCATGCAGAATGTGTTCTATCTTTGTCTATCAAATGGTACAGCCAAAAAACCAGTGGGGGCAGAGTGATGGTTCATCACCATGCCCACCACTTGGGATGTTGCCCCACCCACTGCATGGGATGTGTGACACGCTGGCATCCTGCACCGGGTGACGCGAACCTTAGTGACACCATTGGCATCCACTGCCCAGATGATTTCCATTACACCCTCATCAAAGTCCTGATTAATAGTATGGTGGGCCTCTAAGCTATCAACATGCTTTAAGAGCTCTATTTAGATCACATAGCTAGAAGTACTAGGGAGTACAGCTGAGCCTTATCTGCAATCAAAGCATCATTATAATCTGCAGATCACATATGCTTTCCTCAAAGAAAGGGGAATTCCTGGAATTTCTATGCTGCAGAGGTGGTTGAAAAATTTCCCTTTAGTTGTCCTACTACATGAACAGGATAGTACAAGTGGATTAGGCTGCTATAGGAAAGCTGCACTCAGATATGATGGATGACATAGCCATTGGTCTGACTAAAGAGGAATAGCAGCAGCAATGGGGGGAAGAGGAAAAATGGCCAGAATTAATTAGGCAATGATGTTTCAGAAGCAAAAAAAGGTATGTTGCCTGACGATGAAATAGATACAAAAGCACCCCTCCAACAACTTCTGCAAGTTTTCAGTGGTTTCTACATATTCATTTAGAATGCTAGATCTCAGATTTGCAGAAGTACGTATATATTTTTTTCTGTAAGCAGCACTTACTATTGTGCACAATCAATCAACTGGTATTCATTTGATCTCTCGAAGCAAGCCTTTACTCCTTCGTCGTCCCAGAGCTTTTTTGCATGTTCAAAGAATTCCTGAAAATTGGAAACATAACAATGCATTAATTTTTATGAAATACTAGAATTTTACTGAAATTTTATACAGTATTAGAGAGGCACATCCAGTACTTTGAGAGCCTGTGACATCAACTTGTGTCACATCTTAAACATTCAGGACAGCTCACAAACCTATTGCTTTCCTCCTATTCACTGTTTCTACACACTGCTATAAAGGAAAGAGTGATTTCAATTAAAATTATCTTTAATACTTCTTATAATCCGCAGTTTTATAGCTCTAGCAAACTCAATGTAATCTTATTTGTAGAAGACAGGCTGCTATTCTCTATACCTAAGTAATTAAGGGTGAAATCCAGCCCTTGACTTGGGCTGGCGCAAGTCCCTTGTGCCAGCCCAGGAGGGTTGCAAATGTGTCTTAAGGCACATTTGCACCACTTTGGGAGGAAGCCTGGCCAGCACTCAGAGAAGCGCCGGCCTGCGGAGGCTGACGGAAGCCTCCGGGCCGGCTTCCTCCAAGCACCTTGCATTGGCATGGCTGCGCGACGCAAGGCTCTGAGGTAGGCAGGGGCCGGAGAGGAGGCAGGAGGGAGGCGTTCCTGGGTGGGAGGAAGGCAGGCAGTGGGCAGCCCTGGGGGTGGGCGGGCGGGATCCGGCAGTTATGCCAAATTCCAACCCCCTTTCCCAGAGAGAACGGAGTGGCTTCAAGCCGTTTCGCTCTCCTTGGACTTGTGTCACCTCAAGAGGTGGCGCAAGTCCAAGGAGACCCATGGGGCCAGCGGCCCTTACCCGGAGGTAAGAAGAAATGTTTCCCCTTGCCTCTGGCTGAGCCACTTATGGCCCCTATCCTGTGCTGGATATAGAGCAAGCCACTTGGCTTGCGTGTTCCAGGGCAGGATAGGATTGCGCTCTAAACCTTATCATCTAAAATGTTAATTGAAATGTAATTATTGTAATGGATATAGCTTTCATCAGTTTGGTCTGTCTTAAGTGTATCTAAGGATGCACAAACCAATTTTCCCACTCATTTAGGGAAGAGTTTCAAGCAGACAGTAGGGCAACCTTCAAGGATCCCACAACAAAGCACACCACGAGACAGAAAGCTTGAAAATTTGTCTTCTCTATTAACAGTTATAGTTTAGGGTTTCATTATCAAGAACAGGTACTTCCAAAAAGTGACTGCTTTAGGGGTTTCAAAAACAGGATCACTCAAATACACGATTTAATATTGGAAAAATGCAGTGTGCATTATTCCAAAGAACTAATTCACATAATTGGATGATACGTTACTTATCAAGAAACAAGTTCATCTGTGTTGGTGGGCACTGTATTCACATGATTGACAGCCCAATTCTATCCCTGGCGGCTCCACCAGGTGCAATGGTGTCACAATGGCTACCACTGTATCCAGTGGCACTGCCGGGGTTGCAGGAGGCCTCCCTGGGGGAAGGGGAATTTCATCCCTTTCCCCCGAGTAACATCACAGGAGATGCAATGGGTCGCCTCCATTCTTCATCAGCTATTTTGCCAGCGCAGACTGGAGGAACTCAGGGCTTTTCAGCCTTACATGGAGGGTAGGACTCAGCAGAGCAGGGTTCTGCCAGTCTCATCCCCCTCCTGTCCTGGTTCCTTCCTCTGCCTTGGAACCAAGGCCCTCACAGTCGCCCGGAGCTCCTACCATGCTCTGGGTGGTGTCCGTCTGGCGATGTGCCAGCAACAAGTCCTTGCAGGGTGTCGTGGATGTGCCTTACTGCACATTTATGATACACAGCACCGGTGCTGGAGCTCAGTGCCAGTGCTGAAGTCAAACAGGATTGGGCCCTAAGGTGTTCCATCTATGGTAAGTAATACATGATACATAGCTCACAAATTCAAACAAACACACACAATTATGCTATATACATGTTTGTGTGAATTAAGTGGAAGTAAATCTGAAAGAGAGAATATTTTTCTTGTTCCCATCTCCATCTAACAAATGCTTTAGTAATGTTTTTAGATAACATATTTCAGTTTTAAATAGAGAGCCACATTGCTGTGAGAGATTAATATATGTATAACCTGTGTGTACAGTTTTTAGCACTTTATGCACTCAGTGACTAGCTTGACAGATCAAACAGCCAGATAAAAAATTACTGTAATTAAAGGTGCTGTCTTTAAAATCTAACTTCACCCTGAGTCATACATAGGTCCTAGAATAAAGTGGGATGTTACTTTAAAGTTAACAGGTTTTTGAAAAAGAAAAAAGTACTAGTGAAGTTTTTCTTTTTTTATTAACAAAATTTTCTTTTGTTACCCAATAGATCAGAAGTAGCCAACCTTTCAGCTTTAAGGCTTCTAGACCTTTAACAATTGTATAGAAGAGGGAATTTCAGCAGGTCACAGATGACAAGTTGCACCTGCTGAAATTCTCTTCAGCACAGTTGTTAAAAGTCCAGGAGCCTTTAGGTTGAAAGGATGGCCACCCCTGCAATAGATCAAGGCTCAGTTTCATTTCAGAGTAATTTCATGACTTTTCAGCTCTAAAGTTACTTTGCCTGCTTCACAGTACTTAAAAATAAAACTATTAAATAAGAACATAAGAAGAGCCCCACTGGATCAGGCCAAAAGCCCATCTTGTCCAGCTTCCTGTATCTCACAGTGGCCCACCAAATTCTTCAGGGAGTACACAAGACACAGAAACAACCTGCGTCCTGGTGCCCTCCCCTGCATCTGGCAAACAGAGGCAGCCTACCTCTAAAACCAGAAGCATGCACATACCTACCATGACTGGTAACCCCTGACAAACTTTTCCTCCAGAAATTTGTCCAGTCCCCTCTTAAAAGCATCTAGGCAAGATGCCATCACGACTTCTTGTGGCAAGGAGTTCCACAGTCTAATTACACGCTGGGTAAAGAAATATTTTCTTTTGTCTGTCCTAACTCTCCCAACACTCAACTTTAGTGAATGTTCCGATTCTGGTGTTATGTGAGTGGGAAACGAGCGTCTCTCTATCCACTCAATACATCCCCGAATCACACAGATGTTGTTAGAGATTTGTCTGTTTTGTTGCAAATGGCTTGAACAAATGCAATCAAATTGCTTTATCCAAGACACAAAACATAAAATCCTTAGGAGGAAAAAATCAACTTATTAGAAAACTAATGTGTTCTTTTAAAAAAGTCAAATAGACTAAAACATTTCATTAGAAAAAGCAGAACGTTACTTGCATGCAGCTCAAAGTTGCTGAAGATTTCTCTTACTAAGAGGCATTTTAAACAAGCAAAATCCTTACAATAGCAGGAACGTTAGATGCACATTTGTCTACTTGCTAGCACATCCTCTGAGTTGGCACTATGAGAAATTGCACCCCTTTTGGCAATGCTTTGTTGTTTTGGTATCTTCTGTGTTGAACATAATCAAACAGATCTGATTATTAGGTAAATGAACGGACAGCACAACATGTAACCACTTCAGAGAAGCTTTTCAAGAAAGTAGCAGTGTAAATGCTCCTGGACAAATCATCTGACAAACAGTATATCCTCTTGAAGCGTGTAAAGCATTACAGAAAAGCAGGGTGGATATTCAAAAGTCACACTCCAAAAGGCTATCTCACAGCACTCTGCCACCAATTCCATACCATTTACTTCAAAACATCCCAGTTACATTAACAAGTATACTAAAGTGTTTTCCCTATCAAGCTTGGTCAAAAATTCTCCTGCAAACTTTAAGCCATGTACTAGATCAGTGGTTCTCAAACTTTTAGCACTGGGGCCCACTTTTTAGAATGAGAATCTGTCAGGACCCACTAGAAGTGATGACATGACTGGAAGTGCCATCATCAAGAAGGAAAATTTTTTAACAATCCTAGGCTGTAATCACACTTACCCAAAAGTAAGACCCATTTACTATCAGTATTAAAAGTATATATATAGCAGCCTGTTAAAAGTACAGAGCTGTAGCATTTCCCAGATGCAGTCACACACCTTGGTAGCATCAAGTCTAATATATTAAAAATAAAATATTGAAATGTATGGGAACCCACCTGAAATTGGCTTGCAACCCACCTAGTGGGTACTGACCCACAGTTTGAGAAACACTGTACTAGATTATAAAAATAATCCTGCTTTTAAATGAGCTTCCATGAGAATAACAGCCCAGTCCTAACCAGTGCTGGCGCAGCAGAGCTGCATGGTTCATGCTCTCTCCAGTGCTGGGAAGGAGCTGGTTGGATGCCTCCTTGTGATTAGGGGACATTTGTCCCCTTATCCTGGGTAATGCTCCAGCCTGCGTAATGGGACTTCTCAGATTTGCACTAGTAAAATTGCTGGTTCAAGTCTGAGAAGCCAGTGTTGGGCTTTCAAGCCCAGGAGGGAGAAGAGGATACGGCATGTGCTGCTCCTGCCGATCCCACCCCTCCTGGGCCAGATTCACCCCATTCCATTACACCCCTCCTAGCCTCCATTCCACCCTTCTTTCATACTTGTACCTCCTGGCAAGAGCTTAACTGCTCCATTGAGTGCTCCTTTGGGATTCAGCGCCAGTGGGATGGTGCAGGTCTTTCTGCTAGTGCTGATTGCTCTCTGGGTGTCACAACGTGCTTTTTGGCTCTGTGACACCCTAGGCTGGCTTAGTAGTTCCTGTGCCAGTGCCCGGGGAGCACAGGATTGCACCATAAGTTCCATGATAGATAATTTGTCCATGACCCTTTGGTTTTTTTTATAGTATTCAGCTGAGTAAAACACTGGATGGTCATATTGATTTACAGATTATTAATTTAGATTTACCCTGTAGTATAAGAGGGAAGTAATCTTACAGCCCAATCCTAACTAGAATTGTGTTGCCCTTTACAACAATGGAACACAGATGAAAACACCCCCTCAGCTACAATTTGTCATGTTATAGGAAACATACTGTTAGATATACTAGAGAACAGCAGGGGCCCAAGAACAGAACCATGAGGGATCATGACAGAGGGAAGGAAGAAGAACAGCTTCCCTTCGGAAAAACTGAACAATTAGACAGGTAGGAAGAGTACCACTTGAGGACAGAATCAGAGACCTAACTAATGAAGGGAATAAGCAATGAAAAGTAAGGAACAGTATTAAAGACTGATGAGAGGTCAAGGAGGATGAGTACGAATTAAGGACCTTTCAATTTGGCAGCGTGAAGACAGCCTCAGTGAGTGTTGGGGGTCAATAGCAGAGCTGGACAAAATGTTGAGGCAATAAGAGCAAGTAACCATGTTCCAAGAGTCTGGAGACAACAGGCAGCAAGGGCGCCAGTGGTAGCTGAAGAGAGAAGATGGGTCTACAGAATGTTGAGCAACATACTCTATTGCTGCTGCCCTGAATATGCATTTTCCTTATTAAGGTACTTTCTGTCATTTTGCCCAGTCCTTCCAGTCCTGAACCACAACCACCTAAACAGAAAAATAAATGTCTAAAATGAAACAACAGCAACAATAATGGAAAGAATTATTTCCCTCTCTCTCCAGTGGACCCCTCCCTCCCCCTGAACAGTGAAAGAAAGGTGATCATTTTGCATTGGTGAAGGGAGGGGCTGAGTGAAGCTTCCTAAGCTCTTGGAGGAGGACTGGTTGATGGATTGTCTTCTTAATGACTCTTATCTTAGAGTCAAAAGGTCAGCAAGGCTGTTTTTAAATGTACTGAGGAGAATGGGTAAAACTCTACCTGTTCTCCTCAGGAGTACAAAGCTCTCTTAAGAATTCTCTTTTTCTGAGAGGAGCAGTTCCCCTCCAGCCCATCGAGGCTGTACCTCAGTATTAGAGCACAGGTTTTGTACGGGGAAGGTCCCAAGTTCACATCTCCACTGGAAAGGGACCTTCTAACAAAGCTGCAAACCCTGTCTGAATCCTTGAAGAGGATGCTGCCAGTCACGGTAGCCAGTACTAAACTAGAGGGGATAACATTTTGAGTTGGCATGAAGCATGTTTTCATTCCCAGATGCCTACCTAAGTGTGACATCAGCCCAGAAGAGAAATATTAAAGTACCATAACATGAATGGGCTCCCTATTCTGGCTGCACTGCCGTTGCCCACCTATTCCCTCCCCCAACACAGTAAAGTTCCCTCATAAATCTGGAAGTGACCCTGATCTCATTTAGCTTCAGATTGTGACATTCAGGTCTGTTACTATCAGTGCTTTTTTTGTAAAAAAAAAAAAGTACAGGAACTCACAACCTGTTAATCTTTTATTTATTTATTTTTAAACCATTTTTATTGGAGAAATAAAATATTTTTTTTGTGCTTCCCCCTAAAGATGAACTTACTTCTGAGTAGACATGCATAGGATTGGGCTGTCAATCTCCACATCCCTTTCCCCTGGCTACTTTTTCTACACATGGGGAAAAAATACTGTACAGGTGCAGTTGTAGCGTGTAGTATGTAGTGTGGCACTACTTTGAGGAGAGGAAGCAGTGAATGGATTCCAAAAAATGGCTTACATGAGTTCCATGTAGTAAAATTACTCTAAGCAACTGTGGGAGTAAGAACAAAAAAGGAATTCTTACATGAGAGGGATCCTTAGGTGCACATAGAAACAACTGCGTTTGCAAACAAGTGATTAAATATTGTTTAATTCAGGTATCAGAATACTCTGTGTCTTTGGGAAGGCACTTGGCATGCAATTGTATGTTCTCTGCTGTCCTGAGCAGCTGCTTTGCATTGCTGGAAAGGAGCTGCAAACGCTGGCTGGCGGAGGGCATGCTTGTGGGGGAAGGATGAGGAGGATCTCTGGCAAGGCTGGACAGCACATTGTACACACGTAGAATCCCTTTTCACCTGCCCTTAGCATGTGAAAACGGGTGCAGATATATATCTCTGCCAGGATTAGGAGCCCAATCCTAGGTATGACTACTCTGAAGTAAGTTCTAGTCAATGGAGCTTACTCCCAGGAAAGTGCCTAGGACTGCAGCCTAAGAGCCCAATCCTATGCATGTCTACTCAGAAGTCCACTTTAGTGAATGGGGCTTACTGTGGATAGGATGGCAGCCTTGGAGTCCAATTCTGTGCCTGTCTACTCAGAAGTCAGTTCCACTAGAGGCAGTGGGGCTTCCTCCCAGGAAAGTGTGGAGAGAATTGCAGCCTCAGAGCCCCTCCTCTGCCTGTCTACTCAGGCTGCAAGGCTATGACACTTTCCTGGGAGTAAGCCCCATTAAACACAATGGAACTTACTTCTGAGTAGACATGCATAGGCTAGGGCTCTCAGGCTGCAAGGCTATGCACCCTTTCCCAGGAGCAAGCCCCATTGAGCACAATGAGACTTACTTCTGAGCAGACATGCATAGGCTCGTGCTGCAGATTGGCACGGGGGCTGCACTAGCCAGCTTCCTTCCCCTCCTCCTCTGCCAAGCCAGTATCTGGGCGTTGTGTGGGTGCTGCAGTCTGTCTCCCCAGCTGGCTGGCTGCCCGTCCTCCTCCTCAGTGCCGGCGCGTGTCCCCCACGCCCTCCACCGGCTTGGAAGCTGCGTGGGGAAGCAGAGCGCAGGGGGAGGGGAGGCGGGCTGGGCTCAGGCGAGAGCTTGGAGTTAGGGGCAGGAGGGGGTCATTGTGCGGTCAGGCAGGGTACCCTGCACCCACCCAGCAAATGCCTCTGTTTTGCTCCCCCCCTCCTGGAATGCCTCTGATGGGGAGGGGCCACTGCAAAAAGGTGCTGGAATGCTGTCTGTCCCCCCCCCCCCCCCCGCGTTCCATTAGGAAAAAAAGCCCTGGTTACTATAATAGAAAAAATGTGTCTTGCATTTAAAAACAGCCTCACATTTTGCATGGAGCAAAGAAACTTTGTTTTTTAAATTGATTTGCTATAGTGCATTTTTTTGCCATCCACGTGAGTGCTTGGAACAGAACCCACGTGAATCATTAGTCTAACCTGTATTTGCCTAGAGAAGGTTCCTTTTACTGCTCCTCCCATGGCATCCTACTGAAACAAGCAGGAAAGTGTTTGCTCTACCCTTTAGTGTTTGCACCACACAGGGCATTTATCACTGAGGGGAAAGAGTTCACAAATATCCTCTTGACTTTCTAGCAGTGCACTGTTCCCCAACACGTCCCTATTCCAACATGTGCACACACACTTTCCTAAATGCTTCCCAAAAACCTTCAAACACTCAGCTCCACACACAATCTGAATTAACACAGCTAAGTGCACCAAACTGTCAAAAAAGAATACTCTCAACCATCCCTTCCAGGTCTAATAGTTTAAGACCTTGAAATACACACTACAAATGCCTCTGAGTCCAAGAGCACCATTCCCTGTCCATTGAGCAAGTGCAACCTGCCCTCCCCACACAGAGCCAAGGAGAAGAACTTATAGAGTGGATTGCAATGATCCTGCACAAGCCCAATCCTCACATGGAGTCCTGATTTTTTCCAAAATATAATCTAGAAGCTTCTCACAATTAAAAACAGGTGTCCCCCCGCATCTGCAGACCCGGAACCTGTGGTTTCAATTATTCATGGTACCTGCCAATACTTAGGGCTCAATTTTTTTAAAATAGCTTCCCCTACCATTGTGCAGTGAAACCGCTGCATTTTGAGAATTCTAGGCAGTCTTCTGGGCTCCTGCAGTCTCTTCTGGGTTAGGCGGAAGTCCCTCTGTTTGCCCAGCCCTGCCTCAGAATGCACTGCCTCTCCCTAGATACAAGGTAACAGCACCTGTATTGCTTTCTGCATCTCCTAATTCTCTGACCATAGGTGTGTTTCATTTTTTCCATCCACCCAAACACACAGCTTCATTTGTGCCACAGCACAGGCCATCAAAAACTTGTTTCCCATCACCAAGAACACACAGTAAGTGTGTGCAGGTGCAGGGGAAGGCGGCAACATGATGTGCTAGATTGTGCTGCTTTGGAGATGCTCAGGAGCTTGCTGCCACTTTCCAGAGCCAGCAGCAGCCTCCTGGGAGTGCGGGGACCTCTGCAGAGCTCCTCACTGTGGAAACCCTCAAAATTGCTATCACAACCACTTCCCATTTTGTGTTTGCTAAACCGTAAGTGGTCACGATTGCAATTTTGACTGTCTCCACATGTTGGGGAGCCCTGTGGAGGCTGGCATGGGGGCTCCCCACACCCCGGGAGACTGCTACAGGCTCTGGTAAGTGGCAGCAAGCCTTTGCGCCCTTCCAAAGTGGCGCAATCTAGCACATCACATCCTGCCCTCCCCACCCCTTAAGGTGGCAGAGCTCTCTGGCTGGGGCATTGTGACGTCCCAGTTTGAGAACTACTAACCAAGGCTTCCTTTCAGAAAAGAAGTTCACTCCAGGTTGTTGCATCCCCTCAGCTCAACCTGGTTCTTCAGAGCCCCCCACCCCACTTATTTAATCAGCCATGGGAGAAAATAGGGAGAAAGCTGATGAAAAATCTGGTCGTCCCCCCCACCTTCACGGGTGGGAAATTTTGTTGTACAAATCCCAGTTCTCATACACCATTATAGAGAAGTTCTTATGATCCCATCCACAAGAAAAATCTTGTTCCTTGGTTAAATTTTGTTTCTGATGAAGTCATTTTACCCACTTGCTTTGCTTTTGTGTGCCTTCTCCATTTTGCACATTTGGTGGGGACATGGGGTAACCGGGATTGCCTGGCAACATCAGAGTGAAAGGGAAAAGGGGGAGATTAAACCTACTCATACATCCTGGAAGCAGCTTTCCTACTGATTTGCTGTTCAAGTCTTAGCAGCATGAGCAAAAGAGAATTATGCTGCATCCTGATACTCACATCACGCAAAGGCTTATGTGAAAACAGCCTGCATGTGCATACAAATGAAGCAAAAATGTTCAATTCTGTTGTGGGGCAGAAGCTCCTCCCACCTTTCCTTCCCCAAGCTGTGTGTGTATGGGGGGGAAAGAGGCAGTTTCATTTTCCTTCTGGCTCAGGGATGGCCTATTCATGAGCCAAGGTGATGCGGATTGTATCAGTGGCAGATTATGGGGGGGATGGAAAGGTGGCACATTTGAGGTGCCCTTCACCCCAAGTCTGCCAAGCCAAAACCTCTTTCCAGCCTGTTATGGATACAACCGCACTGATTCATTTTCAGTTAGCTAAAAGTTGATCACTCGTGTGCTTACTTTGCTCCTTCAAATGCAGAACTGCAGGACTTCTAGTTTGATTTTCAGGAACTGTGTATAGGGTGACCATACAATGGAAGACAAAGTGCCCATACCTTTAACCATTGTAGAGAAGAGGAAATTTTGACAGGAGTAGCTTTTTAAACCTTTCCATGTTGAGCTGCACGTGCCAAAATTCCCTTGTCTTATACAGTGGTTACAGATATACTCTGTCCTCTACTGTATCTGGTCACCTTGACTATGCAAATGAAGGAGATCCTTCATTTGTTTTGTCCCTTTAAATCAAATCTCATGTCCTGATCTTTTGCAATTGAAGAAAATGTGAAAGGAGCATGGTAAGCAGTTGCTGCTTTTTTCATTCTCAGTTGTGCAGAGGTGGTGGAGCAAAGGCTGCATTCTGGGTGCTGCTGCTCAGGTTAGGCTTTGGGATGAAAAAACAGACTCCTTCCTTCACCCCCAAAATGTAGCCCTGGTGTGACAACTCCTGGCAGCAGTTATAGGAATTTTTCACTTGCCAGAGGGTTGCAACTCCTCATGAGAAGACCACCCTCAGCTGACCACTAGTGTCTGTATTTGTTGGAGTCTGCTGAGGAGAGAGTCAAGAAAAAGCAGAAGCACAGCCTGAGAAGCACTCAGAAGTAATTTTCACTGAGTTCAGTGGGAGTTCATTTAGAAGAACTCTTATAATAAATGGGCACAGGATTTCAACTGTATGCACGAAGCTATCTGAAACCATGTGGATTGTCTCATCTCCCCACTACTGTGTTAGGCATAACTTTGAAAACTGCTGGACTTGGTAAATACCGAGAGGGAAAACTCTCAAATTTCCTAATTTAGACTTTTTGCTGTTCCAGCAGATGCTTTAGTACTGACTGTAAACACTCATATTTTTCAACAGAAATTGCTAAGAATTATGTTTTGAGAAACATAGTTCTTCACAAAAATTCATTAAGGAAAAAAGGTCTTAAAAGTGCTGTTTATAGTTTACAGTCCTTAATTTTTCCTTTCTTACAACTAGCAACTAATCCTTGGCAGCTTCTGTTTTGGTAGGCCATATTCTTATAAATAGCAGGAAAATCTAAAGTATGAAAATCTAAACCATGCATTAGAATTAACTACCATTGCAGAACTATTTATAGAAGATCTGTGTATCCAAGACAATTATCTATGATTAATTATCCTCCCTTGTATTTCTGTTTACACACTCCAGAAATTGGTAAGCAAAATGCACTAATAGGAAGCAACCAAAGGTATCTACTGAAACGATACCTAGTAAGCCTAGAAACATACCAGTCTGTCATATTCCTGGAAGTGTCTATTTTTTGAGAAAAGTCAAGAGAAAAACGTATATTCACTTGTAAAATGAGGGAATACCTTTTAAAGATCTTGGGCAGTCATCACTGTGACTGTCCTAGAAAAAAGAAATCATAAATAATTCTTTCAATCTTAAATAACCCTTGACATAGGCATATGATATCACTGGTACTGAATTTTTATAAACTCCAAGGATATACCCACCACATCTGCATGCTTATGAGATTGGGTCCCCCCCTTTTTTAGTTTGCTTTTAGGACCTCCCTGTTTTCTCAATTTAGGAAAGTGGCTTGTGTTTTGACAAAGTGGTTGTTGTTGGCAACCTTCAGTCTCAAGAGACTATGGTATGGTATGGTATATAGCAAAGTGGTATGCTTCTGCATATCCTGTTATCACTTTTTTGAAGAATGCAAAGTCAAACAACTACATTAATTTGGCAAAAGCAGTTGGCATATTTATTGCAGACAAGATTGACTGGGTGAGTGTGACAACATGAATGGAGACAGTCAGAAGATAAATATAACAGCTAGATAGTAATAACATCTCACAAGAAAACAGGAAAGAATGTGGAACAGATCCTATAAGTCAGAGGTTGTCAAACTGAGGCGTTGCAATGCCCCAGTATGAAAAGACCTGCCTCTGGCCCCTTAAGGGACAGGGGAAGAGGGAAGGCAGCAATGTGATCCCCAGGATTGTGCTGCTGCTGAGGATGGGATTTTTTTTTACTTACCTGCAGTCAGTGCAGGAGTCCTGGGGGTCCTGGGAGCCCTCTGTAGGGTTCCCTGCACCTCAAAATATCTAAAACATTTTAAAAGGGCACTTCTGGTTTTTGTTATGAAACGGGAAGTGACACGCTTAAAAAAATTTTTTTTAGCTGTTTGGAGGTGCAGGCACTCCCAGGACCCCCTGGACTTCTCCTGAAATAAAAAAGTCTCAGGACTTCTCAAGTTTAAAAAAAAAACAAAACTTCTCCATCCCTGGCAACAGCTGCTGTCTTAGCCCCTCTCCTGCATGCTCTTACCTCACATCTCAATCTCCTGAGGAGTTTGAGAACCAAGGCTATAAGTCCTCCTTCAACACTTAAATGATAGACATACTAATATGAAATGAACTCAGTTCTTCCACAGTGACTCTCTTCAGAAGAATGGTTAGGCTGCAATCTTATGTACACTTATTTGACACTACATCCCACTGAAATTAGTGCTAAGTAAATATCCTTAGGATTGTACAGTAATATTTTCAAATGCCAATGCATGGTTCATAGCTCATTTTTATATTTCCTGTCATCAGACTTGGGTGTTTTGATCTTTAAAACATTTTATAATGCTAAACATAATCTAAGAAATATCCACACACCTATATTTTAAACAAACAACTTTGTTCCCATGATAATTATGCTTTTGTTTAGGAGAAAGGAAATGTCCCTTATGGCTCCAACATCACAATCTCTGAGTTTTAAGTATAGGTTTGTTGAATGATGGAGCTTGTTTTTGCTATGGGTACACAGTAGTTTGCTGCAGAATCCACTAAGCTACCAACAAAGACAAACAAATAGGTTTATAATATACAAATAAATCTCTAGCCAGGACAATCAAAGCGCGCGCTCTCTCTCTCTCTCTCTCTCTCTCTCTCTCTCAATTTTCAATGCAACTTACAACAAAAGCTTCATTAGCACACAACCTGAGGCAAAATACTCATTAAAACTCATTTAGGAATAGCCAAATTGGCAGCCAAGGGACCTGCTTAACATGATGTTCAGAGTCTCCTTGTACACCTGCTTTAGTTGTACACTTAATTAAGAGAGCAAACCTTTGGGGGAAGATAACCTCTACCCCCAGCAGGGCATTTCTTCTACAATAATTTCAGTGTACAATAATCATGCAATTACCTTGCTAATTAGTGAAAGCATTAATCCCAGACAAAAGTAAACTTTTCTCATCGTTTACAGATAAAAAGAAAAGATATATCTAAAAATATTCCTCTTTAGGTCAATACATTTCTGTTGCATTGCTCCTTAAAAAAATAACTGGTTGAGAGCTATAATATGGACCTGCAAGAAAACCCGTTTTAAGCATTAAAATTTAGTAAGGAAAAACAGTGTTACCTTCACGACCATATATTGGTGTAGGTCCAAGAGACTGGTATGACGTAATCAACTCCTTACAGAATACTTTTATACCATCCACTGCAAGTGTCTGATGAAACAAAATTATCTATGTGCTTAATACACTTTCAAGAAACAAAACACAGATCTTTGTAACTCTATAAGCAGGCAAACGGTATCATTTTATGCCCATTTATAAGGCTCTGCCAACAAGCAGATTTGATCATGGCTTTATCCTATAACTGCATATTCTTAAGCCATTTCTGCCAATGTTGCATATATGCACCAAATGTGTACACCTGTGGGCTGGGCAAAAATGGGTTAATTTGAATCTAACTGTGGCTGCATTATATGAAACAGTACACATTGCTAATGGCACTGATGTAAGTAAAAGAAGTACAAATGAGTTGTTTGCTAGATTGGAGGATAAGGTCCATCATTCTATTATGTACAGTGGTGACCAGTCAATACTTCCTGAAGCTTACAAACAGGTTATGATGATGATTGTCATCCCTTCTTATTCGGCCTCTGAATCTCATGGTAAGAGGCATTCTGCCTCTGAACATGTCCAACCTTAAAGACCTATTCTTCACTGAAATGCTTTATTTATGGCTGGCCATTACAGTTTTTAGTAAAGAATGAGAGAGAATGTAGTGTAAAGGAGAACTCCCCACTCTGCCATGCATTTCAGTGGGTGACCTCACCTTCGCCTACCTCAAAGGTTTGTTAGTAAGCTGAAAATCTTTAGCTGGCTGACAGTTCCATAAAGTATATAAAAATATTAATTGTCAGAACAAGAGTATAACAGCAAGTTTATTATGACTGCCATTCATAACAAATTAACATAAAAATGGTATACAAAAAAGATCAGCATTTTATAGCACAGTCCTAAGCATCTCTACTCACAATTAAGATCCACTGAGTCCAGTGGAACTTACTTCCAGGTAAATGTGTTTAGAATTGCAGCCTTAAGGACATTTTAAATATACAATTATTTTTATAATAATTGTGCCATGTGAAGATGTATCTCCTTTTGTCCATCCTAGATTTCCTTTCTATCAGTTTCATTGGTTGACTCCTAGTTCTAGTACTGTAAAGCAGGAGAACTTTTTTTCACTCCACACAGTGCCCTCCCTTAATCTAAGCTAAAAAGTCCTAATCACTTAAGAGTTTCCTAACAAGGAAGGTGCTTTTTACTTTTCTATAACTTTTCCCCCTCTACAATATCCTATGTGACAAATAGAACTGTATACTGTACTCCAAATGTGGACACTCACAGAGTTGTATTGGGGCCTTATAATATTGGCAATCCTTTATTTTTTATTCCTTTCCTATTAAACTCTAGCATAGATCTTGCCTTTGTCAGTGTTGTAATGCAATGTAATGTAATGTGTTCATTGAGCTACAGCTGAGCCTATTTATCTGTGAATCTTTGCGTTCTTAGGCCATTCTGAAGCCTGCAGAGGCACCAGGCAGATGTGTGTGGCCTCTATGGGCTTCAGAAAACCCTCGGGAGGCAACTGGAGCTGTGCTTTGGTAGCCTTTGGAGGGTTTAAAGGTGCCAAAACCAGGGATTTCATTATTCACAGTTTTTCAGTATCTGTGGGGGGGTGTCGAAGAACAGATCTCTAGCAGATACAGAGGCACCACCTATATATGTCATGACACCAGTAAGTATTTATACTTATACTCCCTCCCCCTGGTTAATTTCTGGTCAGTTACTTACAACCCAAAATTCAGCACTGTAGGCATGAAATTGGGAACCCCCCATGTGTATGTTTGTCATCTCATTTGATGACAACTCAAATTACATGCAAAAATAGAGCAAGGTGTTCATTATAAGTGCAAACAATCAAAATGGGTATCAAATAAACAGCAAATTAAAAAAAGGAGGAAATAGAATATGACTTGGTTGCTACTGACAGGCCAAAGTATCACTTATTAAGGGCACAATCCTAACCAACTTACAACACCAAGGTAAGGGCAATGCAATTCCGAGATAAGGGAACAAGCATTGCCTTTTCTTAAGGAGACCTCTGTGACTGCCCCCCCCAACTGCAGAATGCAGCACATGACCCACTGGAAAAGTTATGCCAGTGCTGGAAAGTTGGTTAGGATTGTGCCCTAAGTGTAGTATGGTCTTTTGTTTGCTGGACATAAGAGCAAGTGTATCCAATTCTGATATCATTGAAACAAATGCTTTGAAACCTTTTCTCTCTTTACACTGCTTTGGAAGACTGTGTTTAGAATATTTTGTAGTATAGAAGCATACACAATAATGATTCACTAAATTGACATTAAATTTTCCTTCTGTTTTGAAAGCAGTACTCTTTCTTAAGCTAATTATAGAAAGTAGTTATGTAGAAAGCAGTACTATTCTTAAGATAATTGCTAATTAGTTCTAAACTTCTCAGTCTTTGGTGTTCTTAGGCAGCAATCTTATGTATACTTACTTGGGATTTCCTTCCAAATGATAGGGTAGCAAAGTTCTATAGTTTACGCTTCTGCAGTAATTATCAGCAAGAATGACACACATATACAGACACAGACACCTAAGTAGTTCCATTAAAAAAATACTTTTGTATATAGGTGTGCCCCCGAATTTGCACAATCCATGGAATTGATCCCCTAAATTTGCAGGGGATCAATTCCATGGACCCCCATGGATACGAAGACTGCTGATATCGGGAACACTGTCTCTGCTTCCCCCCATGTCCATTAATGATATATAAATGCTTACCTGAGCGTTTGAGACAACCAGATTGAGGTTAACAGGAAGTTAATTGCGTCCTGTTAACTTAGCTCTAGCTTTTTCAAGTGTTCAGGCTGCCAGGAGGCAGTCTGCATGTTTCTATAAGCTTGTATGCTTATAGCAACCGTATAAAGCAAGAACATTGTCACTCAAGTAAGCATTTAAATAATGTTGATGGTTGCACAAGCCCCCCAGATCCACGGATAATTGAAACTGTGGATATGGGATGCATGGATATGGAGACCCACCTGTATTGCATTCTTCACTGAGCTAGGGAGAGAATTAAGCATTTTTGTAAATGTGATCCCGTGATGTGGCATTTTTAAATGATGAAAATACTATGGAGAGCTGCAACTGCTGTGATCTACATGATGTATGACATTGCTGCAGTGTTAGAACTGTTATATACAGATTGTTGATACAGAATGTCCCAATAGTACATTGGCTCCATAACACAATATATTACTAATACAGGGACAGGGGAGATACTCTAAGCTCAGAGTTTCCAGCTATTGAAGAATGAATATTTAAACATTTGTAACATAACTGCATGAATAAAAATAATATGGGAGATATTAATGTATCCAATTACATTAATAATGGTTAACTGACACAAACATAAATTTACTTAAAGTTAAAAATGATAGCAGAATATTTGGGCTACTTGCACACTTGTACAGAATTTCATCATATTCTTGGTACTGTTTTTAGGCAAACAGAAATCTGTTACCCAATAAAAATGGAATAGTTCACTTGACAGAAAAGAGAACAATTCACAGAATGCAAAGCTCAGTGCACTATGACCAGTACTCAATGGCATTAAAAAACTCACAATACCTGTCAACATATCTGTCAGCTGTGATGATGAATTCATAGTTCAAACAGGTGGGAATTAAATTTATCCAAGAATGTTACACCAATGCTTGCACAAGACTGCGTAACTCATTATAGTCTTTGATAAAGTAATGTTTATTCCAAAGCATAACCTTTTTAGAAACCTAGAATAATTAGATTGTACGTGTTTAGTCACACAAATTTGAGGTAAGATCTTACATAAAATCTATATGCTTAATAATTCTGAACTTCATAATCTCATCAACTGCATTCTTTGGGATTAAACTTCTAAACAGACAGAACAGATAGCAGGAGCATCTCTGAGCAAGTAACAGTGCCTCTCTAGAACCATGTCAACAACATTAAGCAGAGAGATGGTTCACCAGACCAATCAGTTTGCTTCACAGGTGAACAAGAATTTGATCTTGGTTTTCCCAGGGCCAGGTCTACACGCTAGTAACTGAATAATGGATTTCCATTAAATAGTAAATGGGCTACAATCCTAAGAACATAAGGAATGATAGGACATGAGAAACTCATATTGATTGTGGTATTAAATGCCTGGGCAAACTGACCCTCTATTTACTTATTTATTAGGTCTTTGGACTGCTTATTCATAAGCATGTGTCAAGATGTCAGACAGTATAAAAGGTTTTCAAGTTCCTACCTGTATACAAGTTATAATCTACTGTCACTATGTTTCTAAAACCCTGAGCTTCATTAAATTGTTTACATAGTACTTTAAGAAATAAAAGCAACAAAAACAAAAAACACAATTCCATCCAATTTTAAATACTGAAAAAGCACAAGTATCAAAGTGTTTCAGAGATACCTATAATGCATGGGTGCCCAAATCCCAGCCTGGGGGCCATTCGCAGCCCTTGGGGACTCCCAATCCAGCCTGCGGGAATCCCCTAGACTCCAGTGAGCCTCTGGCCCTCTGTAGACTTGCTGGAGCCCATGCTGCTCAATGCAACTGCTCTCAGCGTGAGGGTGACTGTTCAACCTCTTGCATGAGCTGTGGGACAAGGGCTCCCTCCACTGCTTGCTGTTTCATGGCTGTGATGCAGCAGTGGCAGTGAAGGAAAGGCCAGCCTTGCTTTGTGCATGGCCTTTTATAGCTCTTGAGCTATTGCAAGACATCATTCATATATGTTCCATCTCTAATATACTTTATGTAAATTCATTCAAATTTAAAAAGTAAATTAATTCTTCTTTTCTTGGTCCCCAACACAGTGTCAGAGAGATGATGTTGCCCTCCTGCAAAAATGTTTGGACACACCTGAAACAGTGACATGATTGCCACTGAAAATAGCTTGCACGGGGTTGGTCCTCTACATGGTCACAGAATGGTTTGAAATGTAATCTGCTCACTGCAGATAACCCCCCATAAGTCGACCCCACAGATAAGCTGAGGGCAGGTTTTGAGCCAAAAAATCATGGAATTTTCTATGACCCTCGGATAAGTCGAGGGTTAAACTTGGGGGGGGGGGTGTCTGACTATAGTTCTGTCTGATTTTACCTGAGGCCAGATCCTGAAAAACAGGATACCACTAACTGTTACCTGAGAACTGTAGTCTCTAATTTATTAAAAACATAGTAAAAGATTGTAAGATACATTTTTATTCTTTTTAAATTCTGGTCTTTACCACCTTTTTGTAAACACTATCAGAGTAAGTGCACTATAAACAACATACCAGTAGAACAGTGGTTCCCAACCTGGTAGTCATGTACTCCAGGGACACTCAACAGGACCTTTAGGGGTACTTGAAAAAGAATGGAATAATAAAAACATAAGAACAGCCCCATTGGATCAGGTCATAGGCCCATCTAGTCTAGCTTCCTGTATCTCACAGCGGCCCACCAAATGCCCCAGGGAGCACACCAGGTAACAAGAGACCTCATCCTGGTGCCCTCCCTTGCATCTGGCATTCTGACATAACCCATTTCTAAAATCAGGAGGTTGTACATGCACATCATGGCTTGTACCCCATAATGGATTTTTCCTCCAGAAACTTGTCCAATCCCCTTTTAAAGGCATCCAGGCCAGATACCATCACCACATCCTGTAGCAAGGAGTTCCACAGACCAACCACATGCTGAGTAAAGAAATATTTTCTCTTGTCTGTTCTAACTCTCCCAACACTCAATTTTAGTGGATGTCCCCTGGTTCTGGTGTTATGTGAGAGTGTAAAGAGCATATCCCTACCCACTCTGTCCATCCCCTGCATAATTTTGTATGTCTCAATCATGTCCCCCCTCAGGCGTCTCTTTTCTAGGCTGAAGAGGCCCAAACGCCATAGCCTTTTCTCATAAGGAAGGTGCCCCAGCCCAGTAATCATCTTAGTCGCTCTCTTTTGCACCTTTTCCATTTCCACTGTCTTCTTTGAGATGCGGTGACCAGAACTGGACACAATACTCCAGGTGTGGCCTTACCATTGAAATGGCAGAAAAAGGCAGGTCATGCTCAAGAATGCCTTGCAAGGTAGGAATGCCTTGCAAGGACCAGGAAGGGAGGTAGCTAGTTGGCTGTGAAAGCCCCACCAATAGCTAGTTTTTGGTCATCAACTCATGTATGAACCAGTGATTGAAAACAAGCACAGTAAAAAAGTTGAAACATAATATGGAAAGTGATCACCCAGAATTTCTTAGCACACTTCTGGTGCAAAACAGTGCAAAGGCAGAGTCTTGGTTTTTAAACAGATAAAAAGAGAAAACACTGTGAAATACATGAAGTCGGGGCTTTCATATAGAGGAGATGAGGGCTTATATTATTACAAACAAATATGAAGGGTACAATTTATGGAAATAGGCTGCCAAGGGATATGCAAGTGAAAAAGGCTGGGAACCACTGCAGGAGAACCATGAATCAAATCCACCTTTAAGGTGTCTGGTGTGTTAAGCCAGAAGCTCTACATACAACATACAACCCATAACACATAACTGACAGTGTGCATCTCGATTCACAGCAGAGAGATGCAGCTGCATATATTTGTAAACCTTTTTACTCAGAAGTAGACCCTCTGTTTTCCATGGGTGTTATTCTTAAGTATTGCATTGAACTGTAGCCTGAATTGAATTTCTGATGGAAAGGAGGATCCCATCCTGGTGTTGAAAAAAAAAAAAGACTTCTGCCAAATGCATGCATTTGCAAAAAGGAACCAGGTTGCAGCAGCAAAAGGGAACAAAAGAGAATAAAAGATTAACTTTGGCTGGAATTTCCCAGGAAAATTACTATAGAACAGCCATTTTCAACCTTTTTCAGCTCACAGCACACTGTCAGAACACTAAAATTGTCAAGGCACACTCCCAGTTTTTTACTTACATTAAATTACTATATTACAATTAATTTTTAAATATAATTAATACAATTAAATCATTACATGACAAAGGGCACAAGCCTAACCAGGTCTACTCAGAAGTAAGTCCTATTTAGTTCAATGGGGCTTACTCTCAGGAAAGTGTGGTTAGAATTGCAGCCAAAGATGGGGGGGAACAAGGGGGGGGAATGTCCCTGTGGGACTTACTTCTGAGTATATATGCCTAGGATTGGGCTTTTGGTTGCACTCTTTTTTTTCTCAAATACAGGAGCAGGCAATTGGCACTTCTCTCTCCTCCTCTCTCCCACCCCACCCCCTCCCTCAGGCACATTCCCCCCATCTCATAATTGCAGTTAGCATCTCTCCTACTTCCACACCTTCCAAAAGTCCAGAATTATTTGCCTCATTCTCTCCCCCATTGCCTGTTCCTGTATTTCAGAAAAAAAGCCCAATCCTAGGCTTGTCTACTCAGAAGTAAGTCCCATTATAGTCAGTGGGGCTTACTCCCAGGAAAGTGTGGATAAGATTGTGGTCCAGTGCCCCTCCTCTGAAAGGCAAAGGCGAGGCAGGGAGGGTCTATTTGAGGCGCTGCAGGCAACTGTGGCAAGGAAAAGGGACTTCAGCCAGCCCATTCTTAGGCTGGTAGCCTCAGCACTACTGCACACTCAGCACTACTCAGCTGGCTTCCTCCTTCTCACTCTGCCCAGACCTCCTCCAGGCTTTTCTGGATGCTCAATCAGCAGGCAGGGCGGACAAGGGACTTGATACCCAATCTCAGGTGTGTCTACTCAGAAGTAAGTCCCATAATAGTCAACAGGGCTTACTCCCAGGTAAAGGAGGATTGGGTTGCAGCTTTTTTCTTGCTCACAGCAGGGGATGCAAAGCAGCCCTGCCTGCTCCTTCCCCCCCCCATGCCTCCTGAGAGTCAAGCAGCAGTTTTTCCCGAAGCACAGTGAAAACCGCTGCTACAGAAACAAATGAGCCTGCTTTAGCAAAAACTGAAACTTTTCAGAGTTGAAAGGTTCTGCCCTCTGACTGACCCAGAGATAAGGTGAAGTGATAATTGGAGCTTGATTACTTGGCAAAAATTTCACTTACTATACATGAGTAAGTAGGTGCGGTAGCATGTGAAAGTCTTGTTTCAGTAGAATGTCGTCCTAGAGGTCAGTGACACAGCAATGGCATGTATACTTACCACACTATTGTGCCAACCTATTTGGGGAGCTGGTTCAAAACATTTCTGTAATTATGCGGAGCCTCAAATACACAGAAGTGATAAGAATTTACCCCTGCTAATTGGGTAAGAGGCACTTTTTCAAGTGGGTGCTCCTCTTTTAGCAGGGGGAAAGTACCTGGCCCACCTCCCCCCAGCAGTGTCTTTTCTAGTGGCTGTCTGCTGGTGTTCTTTTTGCACTTTTTTAGATTGTGAGCCCTTTTGGGACAGGGAGCCATTAGTTATTTGATTTTTCTCTGTAAACGGCTTTGTGAACTTTTAGTTGAAAAGTGGTATATAAATACTGTTAATAAATGGCAACAAGGCAGTTGCAGGCATGCGTAAATCAGCCTAACTAGAAAGTCTTCATATTTTTCAGATCAAACCTTAAAACAATAAAGTAGTATTGCTGTTATCGCCCATAATTGATCATTGTTTGTTACTCACTTTTTACTTTCAAGTTAGTATCAACAATTACTTAGTGCATAATTACACTCAGGTTAGTTACTAAATCTATATGTACTGATATGTTAGTGATTAAAGAATGCATTTCAGCTGCATAATGAAATGTGGTTTTCCCAGTGGAAGCAAGTGATACATAAACATAAAAGAAATCAAAACATGTATTCAGTTACCAAGTGTTCTGTCACCAACTTTTATGGTGATTAAGATGCCTGTAGATAAGAAATTTAAGCTGAAGTAAAGCTGTTTTCTTTTCTGATGAAAATTGCCTTGGAGGCCAATCCCTAATGTCTTTAACAGTTCAGAAGTGGCTTGTTGGCAATGTATGAAGCCTCTCATGCAGCACAAATTTCTTTAATACGAAAACACCCCATGCAAACTTTTGTATCCTAGCCACTATAGTCAGTTTTCGTTATGCGCTACGGGTTAGGTTAGGAAAACCTAGTGGATACTGAATCATTGAGCCTATGGGGAAAATGAGGTTATGTTTCAGGAGACTCTTTTCACCATACACTTTATGAACCTGAATCTTAACTTGAAGTATATGGGGATGGGTGATAGTGAGGGCTCATCTACATCTCCAACATCTGATGCTTCCTTCTTTGTGCTGGATATCCCTTGATGTGTTGAAGGATATCCCTTGATGTGTTGAAACTGGTTTCGAAGCAGTTTACAGTGCAATCCTATCTTGTGCTGGAACAGGCAGGCCAGAGCACTAAGTTAGGCAGGGAGCCTCCCTGCAGTGTGCAAATGACCCCTCCCCTTGGGAGCCATTAGCTGTCATTTTGCTCCCCCAAATGGCTCCCAAGGGGAGGGGAGAAGCTGCCTGCACACTGCGGTGAGGCTCCATGCAAAACTTAGTGCCCCATCCCCCTCTAGCTATGCCAGTGTAGGGGACCAAAGTGGCTCAGCCGGAGGTAAGGGGAAATTCTTTCCCTTACCCCTACTGCAGCCTCAATGGGTCTCCTCAGACTTGAGCCTCCTGACCATGTCAGTGTGGAGGCTGCATTCAGCCTCCACAGGCCCAGTTGACACTGAAGGAGGGACAAATGTGCTTTACGGCACGTTTGCAATACTCCTGTGCTGACCTGCACCGGTCCAAGGGTGAGTTAAGATTGCGTCCTTAATCACTGTGCAGTCAGCAACACAAATAAGAACACTGCATACTGCTACCATAAAAAAGTTATAATGCTTGAATTCACCAATTCATAAAATGGAGCACTATACATCATTTAATATCTGCTTATAGGTCAACACTCAGGAAATTTCATGGGCAACATCCATTAGATACTATCATATGAGGTCTGCCTGTTTTCTTCCAGGAAGTAGGAGCAGGCTAGTATTTTTTCCTTAGTCAAAGAACAACACTGGCATGTAATATGTCATAGGTACAGCTCTATCATATTTTATAATCCAAACAGTAACTACATATTCCATCCTGCATAATTTACAAATCTGCTTTTGAAGGTGTTAATGTTTTGAAATACGCAACTTCTACTTTGATAAGAGTCTGTGTTGAAAAGCAAATGGGGAGTTGGATGCAGCGGTGCCAGCATGCTTTGGTGCTGCATCCTGCAGGAGGTATCCTGCAGTCTGGAGCCATTTATCCCCTTGCCCAAGGGAAAACCCCAGGCATGGCAATGGAACTACTTGGACCTGCACCTGCTAAATCGTTTGCGCAAGTCCAGTTGGATCAGTGTTGGCAAATCTTACCTGGGAAAGAAGAAAGGATATGGAGTGTGCCAGCACTGCTGATCCCACCCCCTTTTAGGCCAGATCCGCTACCTCCCTGCTCTGTTACATCCCCCTGATCCCTCCCACAGCCCAGACCGGATCTTACCTACTCTGGTGTGCAGTGTTCCTAGCTCCTACACTGTTGAAAAGTGCTTTATGGCGCTTATGCAAAGTGCTTTACAGAGCTTTTTCCACTTGCACAGGGCTCCCTCAGGATTGTGCCATAAGTCTGAGTTGGCATTTCTACAACACTGCACATACATGTCATATGTATTTGCAAGAAGATGGCATCAATTCCTCCAGTGAAAGGGAAGAGACTACTCT
This sequence comes from Tiliqua scincoides, assembly GCF_035046505.1. NCBI lineage: Eukaryota > Metazoa > Chordata > Lepidosauria > Squamata > Scincidae > Tiliqua > Tiliqua scincoides. The sequence goes on along the minus strand of NC_089824.1, from coordinate 61,145,829 downwards.
CTCCCTTTAGTCCAGACATGCTGCCTGATTTGATGCCTGGTAAGGTTTGTTGATTCAAAGTTCAGTGACATGTTTTCCAGATATGTACTGTTTGAAGCTGGTAAGCCAAGTCATCACACTGAAAAACTCCCTCTCCCAAATTCCCGCAGCACACCTGGTGGTCATTCGCAGCACACCAATGTGCCACGGTACAGTAGTTGAAAATGGCTGTCTTAGGGCATCCCAGCACATGCACAGAGGCACCACGGGATGTTCTTGGTGGCCCCTCCTACCAGTTTTCCCGGGTGCCACCATCTTGGATCTCGTGAAATCTTGTGGGATTTGGATGCTAACATCTTGGATCTTGCAAGATTTTGAAAGATCCAAGATGGCAGCAACTGGCTAACTGGGCAGAAGAGGCTGCAGTGGTGTTGTGACTGGTTCATTTGGGAACCACTGCTATAAGATATTACGATCCCCATCCTGCAGCTGTGAGCTTGATGCTGCAAGGGAGTGGCTAACCTAAGATCATCTAGTGAGTTCTTGGCAGAAATACCATTTGAACTGGGGAAGTCTTGAGTCATAGCTCACTCTTTTTTCCCCACTACATTATGCCAGCTGTCTATGACTTGCGGAACCAGTACTAGGAAAAATATATGAATGTGTGCTTAATTTACACAAATCTCTTAAATTTGTACAGTATTCTCAATTTATTAAACCAAAAAGAATAGGGGTTAGGTGGCAGTTTTTTTTAAAGCACAGAAAATTCATAACTCCAGAATAAACTATAATTAGAGATTTTTTTTTTGTTGGTTAAAAATGCATAAAAAACACAAAACATCGCTTTTCTGGCATTAAAATATCCAAATAAAAACACAAACCACCACATTTTGGAGTTTAAGATATGTTCTAAAAATTAAAACAGATTACTTTTCCAGTTAGAAATAGTACTGTGGCTACATCTGCTGACCCTATATCACCTACATAGCACATTTTTAAAGTAATTATAATTAAAATGAGCCCTTGGAATAAAAAAACATAACACTACAATTTTGTTTTAATGAATAAATTTGGGGGGGGGGCAGGAAAATAATCAAAAACGCACACACTCACACACAAGCCTAGCTACAATCCAAGACATTATGCAAAACATAAGCAACTTGGGTTTCTCACCTTTTTCTTTTAAATGTTACTCTGTATGTACCATATACACACCTAGCACTTGGTGCTATATTAGTGTTAGGTGCAAATGAAATAAAAAGAAGCATGCATAACTGTGTCCAGATTGGAACCAATAATCTCAATACGGGGGGGGGGATTATTGCTTGGAAGTGTGGCCACAGGAACAAAAAATAATGCAATGACTTAGGAATAGTCCTTCCTTTAGTTTGTTCACAGCACCAGGCATTCCGAGGTACTATAATCACAAAACAGTCGCTGATAGCCTCCATAAATCTGTTTAATCATTTATTAAAGTCATTTAAACTAGTAGTCATGACTCCATATGATAAATCCAATAATTCAGTTTGGATACAATTATTCTATAGGTTTAGAGAAAGTGTTTTAAGAAAGTGACATTGGGCAGATGCAACATTTGCTATTAAACAGGGGTGCTAGTGTTCTGTGATGTGGGGAATTTTGCATCAAACTCAAAAGAATCTGTTAATTTGCACAGTATTCTAAGAAGTTCGTAATTTTACTTCTGAATTGACCTGCATAGGATTGTGCTATTAGTCATTTATTTACTATGCTGTCTTTTGCACATAAATTTCAACGGTTTATTCCAGTAACATAGCCATTTCTGCCCTGAGTTGCACATAAGCAAAAGGGACCAAATGTGTACACCTGTGGGCCGGGTAAAAATGGGTTAAGAAATCAACACAAGAGAATGAGAGTTGAGACTGTCTCAGTGATAAGAAAACAGAACTGTAAAATCCCAAAGCTTAAACACAAAACCACCAACAAAGACTTTTTATTCAGTGCAGGTCAAACCAGTTTACCATGCCACTGAAAAAAACTAGAACTTATGTGAGCAATCAACCTTCTTATCATCTGATAATTATATTTTGCTTAGGCATGAATTTTATTCAGCTGGGGATCAGGCCAACAGAACAGTATTTAACTGATGTGTACATATTTTCTACCTATTTTCGTTCTACTCATCCTGAGTTTCAAGATGAGGGGAGACAAATTTAAATAAATAAATGTGTAATTAACAACATATTCATTACAGTTGTCCTGACAGTTGTGTCTAAACTGGTTTATCCAGCTAGGTCAACCTTTTTAAAACAGTCCAAGACTGAACATGAAGCCTGGAAGAGGAAATGCATGGACCTGCAGTTAATTTTCATTTAAACTGTTGCTAGTTATTTCTGAGTGGCTAAGAAAAGCCCATGGTATAATAAAAATGGAGAAGTTTTACTGAAACCATATGTAGACAAGATAAAGAAGGAGCCACCAAGGACTGAGCAGGAAATAGCTTATATTTATTAAATAATACTGTATGTAAATAATACAGTACTGTTGGAATTACATATGTCTGCTATTAAGTAGTATGTCCTACACGTGCTTAATTTGTTTTATTTTTCCTGACAGTGACACTATTACAAAGCAAAGCAATCACCTCACCACTACATTTCATTATAATTTCCTTATGTGTAAATACTAGATTTCAAAAAGCACATAATACTAATTCTTGTGTATAATATGAGAGTGATACCAATCCTTCCAAACGACTTTTGGCACAGGCCACCTAAGGAAGAATGATGCAAAAAAGGAGCATGACTGAGAGAAACCTAGGTAAAAGAAACAGTTAAAAAGATGTCATAGGATGTTCATGCAATCGCATCAGCATGTTTAGGTGGATACTATGGAAACAGCATTGAAATTTCCCTCTCTTAGTGCTCAATCCTAACCCACTTTCCAGCACCGACATAAGGGCAAAGCAACTCCAAGGTAAGGGAGCAAACATTCCCTTACCTTGAAGAGGTTTCTGTGACTGCCCCCCATCTGCAGGATGCAGCACATGCCCCACTGGCACAGCTATGCCAGTGCTGGAAAGTGGGTTAGGATTGAGCTCTTAGTAGCACAAAAATGGCAGCAAAAGAAAGAACCTAGCCAGACAGGCCAGTGTACAAAATGCTTTCTCTAAAGCATCAGCCGGTATAAATTGTTAAATTTAACAAGATTTATCACACCCACATAAAATTATGGCACAATCTTATCCCTTACTCCTGTGCATAGACTGTCACAATTGCCATAAGGCACACTGCAAAAGCGCAGGTTTGAGGCCTCAAAGAGACTTCCCAGCAGCTGAAATTCTCTTGCAGGATGCAGCAGAAACCATGCTGGGGCTGCTGCATTGGCACAGGGGAATTTACGTTGGATTGGGCTGTTTATCATAATTATGTGCATTTATATCAATTAGAGCCCAATCCTATGCCTGTCTACTCAGCTGTAAGCCCCATTATAATAAATGGAGTTTACTCTAAGGAAAGAGTGGATAGGAGTGCAGTCTTAGACAAACTAGTTATGACAAATTTAAGTGCTGTTAATTTCAATCTGATTTAGGATTCTTAAATGCTCTTAGGATATAACTCTGTGTGAGCTATGACCATTGAAGAGAAAAAAAATTATTACCCTCCATTGATCTCAGTACTCAATAGCATCTGAAAAACACATCTGCTTAACTCCTGTTAGGTAATATACCCAATATTGGGTAATATTCCAAACACTCTCTATATTCCCTAGCCCTAATATTTTTGAATTCTGTTTGCAAACAAATTAAGGCACAAAACATACACTAATTGGTTCAATGCTCCATTTTGCATGGTGGAGGAGCAGTGTGACCTCCCTTTTCCATGCACATGGAATACAAAGTGGGTGTTCCACATGGAGGCCTATAGTATAGTGGTTCCCAAATTCTCAGGAGTTTTTCTCCTGAGTAAGTCTTCGCAGGGGAGTGGGTGAGGGAGTGAAGCAATCCCCATGATCATGTCGCTAAGGGGGCTGAAGGAGGTTTGCTTTTACTTAGGGGTACAGCATGTTGCAGGAGCTGTGGGGAGTCCTGCGCAGCCCTCCGCAGGGCTCCCTGAGGCTTAGAATGTTCAAACAGAGCAACTGCAAAGCGCTTCCTAGTTGCTATTATTATTTAAAAGATTTCTACCCTGCCTTTCCTCCACTGAAAGCAGATGCCCAAAGCAGCTATAGAGTTAAAAATAAATAAAAAATACAATATAACAATAGCTTAAAAAAATAGAAAATACAATACTACAATAGAAAAAAGGGAATACAATGGGGGGCACCAATTGGAGGAGAGCAAAAATATTCAAGAAACTGCTATAGAGGCATAGGAGGCAGACATTGCAGTAGCAAAACGAAACAAAAATGTTTTAAGCCCTTGCAGAAATGCCATGAGGGAGGAGATTGATCTTAATTCCCCCGGTAGGGGTTTCCATAACTATAGTGTCACTATTGAGAAGGCTTGCCCCTGTGCCACCATCCCCCTAACTTGGGAGAAAGGCGGAACTTGCAGGAAAGCCCTGTCAGATGACCTAAGGAGGGGGGCTAGAATATATGGGAGAAGGCAGACCTTCAGATAACCTGGCCCCAAACTGTGAAGGGCTTTAAAGATCAAAACCGGCACCTTGAATTGGGCCCAGAAATGAATGGGCAGCCAATGCAGTTGCCAAAGCAGCAGTTCGACAGAGTCAAACTGCCTAGCTTCAGTAACCACCAGGGCAGCCACATTCTGTACTAGTTGCAGCTTTTGAACAGTCTTTAAGGGCAACCCCACATATAGCGCATTACAGTAATCCAATCTTGAAATCACTAGGGCATGGACCACAAGGGTCAGGTCTGATCAACAAGTATGGCCACAGCTGACACACCGGCCAGAGCTGAGCAAATGCACCCCTGACCACCACTGTCATCTGGCTCTCAAGGGAAAGCTGTGAATACAGGAGTACACCTGAACTGTGTACCTGCTCCTGCAGGGGGAATGCAACCCCATTCAGAGCAGGTAGATGACTCAGTATCTGCATTGAGAATTTCCTGACCAAAAGGACCTCTGTCTTTTCTGGATTCAATCTCAACCTATTGGCACTTATCCACACCCCAACCACATCCAGACAATGCTAAAGGACTTCCATAGGCTCCCTGAAATGAGATGGTAAGGAGAGATAGAGCTGGGTGTCATCAGCATATTAGTGACACCCCACTCCAAATCCCTGGATGATCTCCTCCAGCAGTTTCATGTAGATGTTAAAAAGAATGGGGGACAAAATAGAACCCTGTGGCACCCCACATTGTAAAGGCCAAGGTGCTGAACAGGAGTTCCCCAACATCACCATCTGGGACCTGTCAGCCAAGAAGGAGCGGAACCACTGCAAAGCAGTGCCCCCAGTCCCCAGCTCAGATGACCCAGAAGGATACCATGGTCAATGGTATCAAAAGCTGTTGATAGGTCCAAGGGAACCAACAGGGGCGCACTCTCCCTGTCTAGTCCTCGGTGAAGATCATCCAACAGGGCAACCAAGGCTGTCTCTGTCCCAAAGCCTAGCCTGAAGCTGGTTTGGAAGTGGTCCAGATAATCTGTCTAATCTAGGACCCCCTGGAGCTGAGACTCCACTACCCGCTCAATCACCTTACCCAAGAAAGGAAGGTTAGATACTGGTTGGTAGGTGTTTAAATTGGTGGAATCTAAAGAAGGTTTTTTCAGGAGGGGGTGCACAATTGCAATCTTCAGAATGCTAGGCATCATTCTTTCCTGCAAGGATGAATTTGCAATGTGTTCCACCCAAGTGATCGGACCAGCCCTTGGCCCTTCCCATGCCCCTTAAAGGGGCAGGAGAAGCTTTATTCGAGCTGGTTGGTTGTCACCCACCAATTTGAATACCACTGCTATCATATATTTGCAATGGCCTCATAAGGGTTCACAAACAAAACCATGATGCTTTTATCTCTTTAATGGAAGCAGCTGCTGTAAATGTGATGCTGTAAATGTGAAGTTGTACATCACATGTAAATATGATGGCAGTGAAGAAGGCCAATTCTATGCTTGGGATCATTAGGAAGGGTATTGAGAACAAAATGGCTAATATTATAATGCCGTTGTACAAATCTATGGTAAGTCCACACCTGGAGTATTGTGTCCAGTTCTGGTCGCCGCACCTCAAAAAAGACATAGTGGAAATGGAAAAGGTGCAAAAGAGAGCGACTAAGATGATTACTGGGCTGGGGCACCTTCCTTATCAGGAAAGTCTACGGCGTTTGGGCTTCTTCAGCCTAGAAAAGAGACGACTGAGGGGGGACATGATTGAGACATACAAAATTATGCAGGGGATGGACAGAGTGGATAGAGAGATGCTCTTTACACTCTCACATAACACCAGAACCAGGGGACATCCACTAAAATTGAGTGTTGGGAGAGTTAGAACAGACAAGAGAAAATATTTCTTTACTCAGCGTGTGGTTGGTCTGTGGAACTCCTTGCTACAGGATGTGGTGATGGCGTCTAGCCTGGACGCCTTTAAAAGGGGATTGGACAAGTTTCTGGAGGAAAAATCCATTATGGGGTACAAGCCATGATGTGTATGTGCAACCTCCTGATTTTAGAAATGGGTTATGTCAGAATGCCAGATGCAAGGGAGGGCACCAGGATGAGGTCTCTTGTTATCTGGTGTGCTCCCTGGGGCATTTGGTGGGCCGCTGTGAGATACAGGAAGCTGGACTAGATGGGCCTATGGCTTGATCCAGTGGGGCTGTTCTTATGTTCTTATGATGTGCGTAAGTGATAAAGCACATTGCTTTTCCACCATACGAACTAGAGCAGTTTTTCTCAAACTGTGGGTTGGGGGGTCAGGAACAAATTTCAGGTGGGTCCCCATTCATTTCAATATTTTATTTTCAATAGATTAGACCTGACTGTCTTTTGAATGTCTACTGGCATGTGACTGCATTTGGGAAATGTGACAGATCTGTACTTTTAACAGGTTACTCTGTATATGCATTTAACAATGATAGTCAATGGGACTTACTCCTGGGTTTGTGTTGGTAGGATTGCAGCCTAGGATTGTTAAAAATTTTCCTGCTTGATGGTGTCACTTCTGGTCATGATATCACTTCCGGTGGGTCCTGACGGATTTTCATTCTAAAAAGTGGGCCCTGGTACTAAAAGTGTGAGAATCACTGAACTAGAGGGTTGTTGGCCTGGTGAGTGTATAAGCTGGGCTGACCTCCTACCAATACAATTTGATTTTTTAAAAGCAATCTATCAATCTTAGCTTGCTCCTTTTCATTCAGGAAAATAGTTATTTTCAAAGGAGATGGTGGGGAAAGAGTCAGTAATCAGTATAAATACATTTAATCAGTATAAATGCAAATCATACAGATTCTTGTAAATTTTTTTAGAACCAAAACTGTACGAATGGCAAATATACACGTTTCAAAATAATTCTCTTACTATTCCAGGGTTTGGGGTTTGTTTTATGTGACCTATTTTTAGAAAAAACAAAACCTCCTAGGCAACAATTTCTAATGCAACTTAATGGAACAAGAAATAAGAGAAGTGACAAATGCTTTAAAAAGGTGAAAAAGAGCTGATTTGAAGTAACTTCTTAAGAACATCTTCCTATCAGAAGATTAAGTGAAGATTTTCATCCCTCATAACTTGTTCAGCCAGAATGGTGTAATAGTATGGGAGCTTGACTTTGACCTGGAAGATGCAGGTTCAAATCCCTGCCCAGCCATGAAGCTTCCTTGGTGACTTTGGGCCAGTCACTATCTCTCAGCCTCATCTACCTACAAGGTTGTGAGAACAAAAGGAGGGGAGGAACCACCAGGTATACCACCCTGTATACCATGTATACCACCCTGAGCTCCTTGGAGGAAGGCGGTATAAAAATGTGGAAAATAAATAAATAAAGATCTGGTAACAAAACACAAGTTATACTCAACAATCTACAAAAATTCCTGGGAGAAATCTGGTAACTTGTAGATTTTGTAATGCGAAATTTCTCAAACAGCAGTACAGACCATTTTGAGACAACAATCTAGTAAGTAAAGAATATTTCATTCATTCAGGGTATTTGTACTGACACCAAAGCAAAGAAGAACATATAGTAAACTCAGGGTCCAGTCCTATCCAACTTCCCAGTATTGATGCAGCTGCGCCAACAGGGCATGTGCTGCATTCTGTGGTGGGGGGGGCAGTTGTAGAAGCCTCTCTCTTATCTCGGGGCTGTACTGCAACTGCATCAGCACCTGAAAGTGGGATAGGATTGGACTCATTATGTACATCTTCAGAGTGAGAGCACACAACTTATTTTTTACATTTAATAAAATGTTTCTCAAAGTGTGCTCCTAGGAGCACTGGGACTCCCTGAAAATGATTCAAGGTCTCCATGAGGCTGCCATCTACTTGGCACTGTGGCTATGAATATACTAGCACTCTGGGTCTCCTCTTGCACAGTCCAGACTTTACATAAATTTAAAATTATGTAGTTTGAAGCTTATGTAAGTTGGGGAGTTCTGTGGTTGAAACCTACATCTGATAGTGGGGAAATGTTTTTAGAGTTTTAGGACAGTACCATAATTATTGGTCCGTTCATGATACAAACCACATCTCTGACATATGCATAGATCAGCTAGGTATGCTAGCAGAGAATGATGGCCAACAGATACTTTCTGTTCACAGAGACATTGAGAGCCCAATCCTATCCAACTTTCCAGCTCTGATGCAGCCATGCCAGAGGGGTGTGTACTGTATCCTGCAGTGGTGGTGGATGGTAGTCACAGAGGCTTCCTCCAGGTAAGGGAGTATTTTGTTCCCTCACCACGGAGCTGCATTGCAGCTGCATCAGCGCTGGAAGGTTGGATAGGTTGGTCAGTAGATTCAAAGTGAGGCATCCTTTACAAGATCTGGAGCAATTCCAGATTCACATGTCACTTTCTTACCTCGACACAAATTGCAGAGAAGTTCCTCTTTTTTAAGATGGTTGATAAAGAACATACATGCCCCAGAAGCATAGGACAAGAAGAGGAAGAGAAGGGTTCCCACAAGCCATTAATTTACTCTCCTTTCATATTATTATACAAAAAAGGCCTTAGATTCAGGCATCTGATTCAACATGTCAATACCTCCTAGTTGCATGGAATTGTGCTGGTTCCTTGTAGTACAAGCAGATGACAAGCAGATCAATGAGCTGCACAGTCTAAAAACTGCAGAAAACCCTTAATGATTTCTTGTACTTGTGGTTTAGTGTTTTAATGCTAAAGGAGACACAAGGGAAACTTCCTCTTCCTGCAACAACAGCCTGTTGTGCAGAACAGCACTTTGACAGTAGAACTTGAAGAACACTGCTGACAGTGCAAAGTGCTTGACACAAATCTGTAACTTTACAGGACTGAAATTTAGGCAAGAATCTATGGCTCGGATACTGAAGATTTGAGAAGCAAGCTGCAGCCAGGGCTGTGTAACCCAGTTGTCATAAAACTGTCACTAAGCTCCCTTCAAAATCTAAGGCTGTACAAAAAATGCAGGGGTTTCTGTCTCATTCTTTTTTTTTAATAACTGAAATATCAAGGCATTTCTACCACCCGGTACCCCATCAAATTAAATTACATTTTACCAGCACTGCAGCTTTGAAGATGAATCTGATGTACTGACACATTCTGACCACGCTTCACAAAACTTCTGTTATGAAAAAAGTTTCGAAATGAGGTATACTGCAATGTACTGTGTACTGAACAAAGTTCTTTGGTATCCACAGGAACAGTTACCAACGGATGTGAACTTCCTTCCCTGAAGAGCCTGTTTTGAATAACAAACTATTCTGTGGGGAAATCTATTACCTTGCATAATGAAATGTTAAAATGAAACTTATTTCTTTCTATGATCTTGCAAAGTAATGTAGAAATGCACGCTACAGTGACCTTTCATTAGATACATAAAGCAAAAATGGTAATAACACAAGCAGAGAGAGGTATATGCTCTCTGTACCTATAAGCATAAAGCTTCAGGGGGTTACCAAATTATATTGACACCAATGGTTTAGTACACACCTTTACAATAGAGGTTTTTCCCCCCCATTGCCCAGCCAGGAACTGATGAGATAGGAGAACATACATACTATTGTTCCTTGGAATATTTACACATATGAAAGCCCCTCACCAATTCAGTCCATTCTTCTTGGGAGACAAAGGCACTGATGGGAGTTGTCTATATTTTTATTTTATAAAGCACCTATAATCAGTAGGCACCATACAAAAATTAAAAATAACATTCATTATTATCAATTATGTGTATAAAACTATAATTTTAATTTTTATCTAGGGTAATTCTTTGAAAGTAAAGTGGTGCATATAAAGAAAAATTCCCACTTTCACATACACATTGATGGGGTCTGAACCAAGAAAGAGATCTCTGGGTCATAACGGATAGCTCAATGAAAATGTCAACTCAGTGTGTGATAGCTGTAAAACAGGCAAATTCCATGCTTCAAGTCATTAGGAAAGAGATTGAGAATAGGACTGCAGATATTATAATGCCTCACACAAATATATGATGTGGTTACATCTGTATTGCTTTATACAATTCTGGTTGCCAGTTCTCAAGAAGAATTGAGCTGGAGTAGAGCTAGAAAGCTGCAAAGACAGAAATCAAAATGAGCTGGAACTCCTTCTTTACAAGGAAAGATTACTATATTCAGGGCCTTTTAGCTGGGAAAAAGGTAATTAAGGATGACATGATTGAGACTTCTCTAAAATGATACATGTGCACAAAGAATGGATATAGAGTAGTTTGTCTCCCTCTCTCACAATGCTAAGACCAGATATCACCCAAAGAAACTGATTGCCAGGATACTTAGGACAGGTAAAAAAAGAGACTTTTTCCACACACCACATAATTAGGCTGTGGAATTAATGCCATCCAAACTGGTGGCTATCGCTACATACTGCAGCAATTAAAAGCAGATTGGACAAATTCATGGCGGACAGGTCCATATTGGCTACCACTGATGGCTATGTGCTACCTCCAGGTTAATCAGCAGTGTGCCTCTGAATGCTGGGAGGAGAGCTGTATGCCTTTCTCTCCTGCTCATAGGCTTCCCAGTGCCAACTGGTGCGTCTCTGTGGGAAACAGGCTGCGGACAAGATCTCCTCATCCACCACGGATTTTCTTACATTCTTAAGGTAGATCTAGGAATGCCATTTTCCAGTACTGAATGAGCAGGTGCAGCTCCTCACCATCTCACCTGTGGTAACTGCCCTCCACTCACTCATTCACTCTACTCATATATTATTACTGCTGCCTGAACAGTTATCATGGAACGTATCAATGATCCCTTCAAATATCACAACAAAAAAGAGATGCAGCCAACTGAGTTTAATATTTTCTCAGTCTTAAAAAGTCCTCTATCCATAAAACAAGTCCTCTATCCATAAAACATCCATAAATACATAAATTTAACTTCCAAGCACAGACACCAAGTAATGAGAAGCTATCAAACATAAGTTCATGGATCTGGTAACCTCATATTATTGTTGTTTATTTCTTCTGAGAGCTATAATATGCTTTTCAATTTTGACAAATTCTGAAAGTGAAAAATAAAAAATAAAATATACAACTTAAAAGCAGCAATGAAACAACAGTTAAAAGTTAGCAAAACTTCACAGAAAAGTTTATTTGGTATGCAACTAGCTAAAACTCCAGGTGTTTTAGGAGCATAGCATTCCTTAAGAGTTTCAAACTGCTGGCAATTCTATCATTCCAACCCAATACTCAGTTAACCACACTGACCAGACTTAAAATGTTTCCTAAATTCTAGAGAAACAGATTACACACTGGTGGCATAACTAAACACATCAAAGCTATGTTTACATGAATGGACTACACTTCAGTGCCACTCTCCCACATTACTTTGCTCTAAGATGGCAATGGAGAGGCTACCTCTGTGACCATATCTACCAGCCACTGTGCCCATCTGTAGCTAAACTTCCAAAAAAACAGCATTCCACCTAATATATTACATCTTTCTATTTTTTTTTTAATTGAAGCCACTTCAGAACCCTGCCATGGCTAAAAGATGAGGAATGTATAAGCAAAACAAACTATGTATGTATATCATCAACCTTCAAACAAGTGTTTTAAACAACCGCATTAGGATCCTGACATGGCAGTCAAGAAGGCATTTCTAGCACAAGCACAGGTAGCAGTGGGAAATAGTAGGAGAGCAAGGACTAGTCCTTTCTCATACTTATTTCCTTGAAGACACACCTTAGCCAACTTTAAAAAATTGATTTATTATACCGACGCCCCATACTTCCTCTGGGAAGCTCACAGTCAAGTATCAACAAACCCAGTCACGTATACATATGTGGTAAAGACACCCCAGTGCTTCCAGCAAAAGCCCTGCTTATGGGGTGAAAGCTACTGTTCCTATCTGCCCTGCTGCAGAAGAGAAAGCTTCTCTTCCCTGAGTTGGGCTCTTTATGCTTCTGGCAGAGAGACATTATCCTTCTGCAGAAAGAGAAGTCTTGCACTCTTTCTAGTGAAGGGTGGATCCCTTCCAATTTCATTGTTGCAGAAAGGAGTTCTGAAGTACAGCAGGAATGTTCTACAAAAACCCAAATTGCAGAGCTGGCTTCCCTTTTCTCCATAGAGAGTAGAGGGAAAGGAAAGGTAATTTTTCTCTTGCAAGTTAGACTTTTGATAAAAGCCTTGCAGCTGTCTTCTACAAAAGGGAAAGAAATGACCTCCACAGAGACATGCAGAAAGGGTAGGTCCTAGCAGCTGCTGCCATGGAGCAATTAGGTAGAGGGAGAAGGAGGATTGTGTACAGTGTATACTTTGAGTGTGTTTGGGGGAGCAGGGTGTGGTATAAAGTGCATGTTGATTTGAGGCAGAGCATGTACCTAGCATGTGTGCTGTGAAGTGTGTCTGGCATGTATGTTTGGGTGCATATTAAGTGGAGAGTATATTAAATAGAGTGTGTGCTTTTGAGAGGATATGAAGTGTCTTTGCAGTGGGTTTTGGGGAACTGTTTGGTGCAATGTACTTGCCAGAGTGGGAGGAGTTGGAGGATAGATAGATGCCTGGCTTACTAACCAGACATCTGTCTATATTCCAACTCTTCCAACTCCTCCTACTGATAAGCTGAGTTGAAATTTGTGGATCCCTGAAGAAATAGCCTATCCAGGCAGCAACAGTGGCTCCAGCTTTTGGGGGACCCTGGGGGACTCAAATGATATGTTTTCTGAAAGCATTAGAAAGCACAAGTATGTGTCAGCTACTCTCTCATGGTGTACACTGTACAGGATGACTTCTGAACAAGTCTTCCTTCATTCCTCCACAGCAGCAATGGTGAATGTAGACAATTGTCCATCCACTATCCAGTTCCCAGTTACCTTTCTCAGCTGGGCACTCCATGGGGAGCCTTACTGAGAGTTAATGTGGAACAGATGTCCATGGTTGGCTGTCTTCTTTCATCCCCTGGCAGTGTCAGACAGGACATCAGGAATTGCAAAGCACTGGGGGAATAAGATGGTCCCCACAATCTTCATGGAACCAGGTTTACCAGGTGGTAGTGGAGAGCAGTAGCAGTGAATCCTCCCTGCCTCAGGGGTTGACTGGCACAGATGTGGGCCCCAAGTATGTGCCCCATCAGACCCCACCTGTGAAGCCACACCTACTAGGCACTGATCATGCTGAGGCTTACTTAGTTTTAACAATATCAGCATTGTGCCTCAGATCTCCAAGTAAACGTACCAGCAGTGAATGCTGTTTCCCCAGCAAACATCATGTGTCAGGGAGTGATACTCCCCAGTTGTTATACTAGGATTAAAATGGAAGACTCCTAGTAATGTTACTTGGCAAAGAGCCAAGAATATATGCGGAGGAAAGCTGAAGACAATTCTCATGGGTTGGTTATCCCCAGAACAAGTTGTTGACATGAACAGTTGCTCTGCAACAACAAGCATCAAACAGAAACAACCCTATAAAACAATACAACTATACAATCACAGTAACAGCACAATCCTATGATGAATATTTATTCAGAAGTTCAATTTTGTTCAATGGAGCTTACTCCCAGGTAAATGCGCACAGGACTGTGCTGAAAAGCAGCTACTGCAGAGAAGGGCAAAATACTCCCCAGCAACTCTGCATGCTAGCACTGATGCAGGTCATTTCACATGACAGCCTACAGATTTTTAACAAAATTGCACCCGATGTGCATTCCACATCACATAGCGTTTTTGTAAACTATTCCTGAGCAATTTTAATAGGGTCTTAGTACACTGATTTGTACTATTTTCTCCACATTATGCCAACATAAACAAAAGTTAACACTGTAATATCTGGTTACCTATTAAGAGGACTAGAAGGATTTCAAGTAAAAAAAACCCACATCTTAAAAATATTTTAATACCTGTATATTAAAAACAATATATGTCATTACTGAAAGTTTCAATTAATTTTTTTTGCTGTTTATAGCAGTCATGCAAAAAAAAAAGTCAATTTCTTTGTTTACAGTGAGTTTCATAATCACTGACTCTTGAATCAGCACAATACAGCTATATTTGGCTTGCCAATGCTACAAGAAAATGTTTATAAATATCTTGTTTGTGTGTCAAAAAGGCATTTGGTGTTTTAAGCTAAGAGTGTGTCAGAATCATATGCTCTTCTGGGCAATTATTTTTCTATGAAAGATTTTAATGGTTGATCAGCACTGAAAGTCTAACAGGTATAATAAGTTCCAGAAAGAATGCAGTCCTTCAGTTCACACATTAACCCAACAAACCACAGTTTGGCCATCCATGTCCATGCTCCTTATCCCTCCTCTCATGTGCTTGGATTTTCTCCCTCAATTCCCAGTTTGTTGTTATATCAAAACTATATGAAGTATAATAATGGGGAGGAGAACCTAAGAGCTAATCAGCGGAGCTCCTGACCACCAAAACATGCTTTGGCCTTATGCCTGACATTTTCAGCCAAATCCTAACCACACTGAAGCAAACCTCAATGATTTCAAAGACTCTTACTTAAGTGTTCTGGAGAATGAAACCTTAATTATCTCTTTTGAAATTTAGATATGACACTTCAAACAGTCCCCTATCATTCCAAAATAGGTACATTCATGTATCTTACCTACCTGGCATTTCTTGCTCTACCACATGGGTAGCATATATTTACGACATACTACAATAAATATATGCTTATCCTGCATGGTAAGAGAAGTACGTGTTTTGTATAAACAATAGAAAAGTTCATAAAAATGGGAACTCCAAAGCACTGACAGTTAGCAGATGGCTGCAAACTCAATTGTTTTTCCCAGAGATCTAAAATTGCCTATCCACTATATTCTTGGAAGATCCCTCAAGACACCCCCAAAGCACTGGAGAATGATAGTGCATACTTGGAAACTAAAAAGTTAAAAGAAATTGGAACGCATGACCTTTCGGAATGTGGCAGTCCAAGTAATGGAAGTAGGAAGCCAGGCCACAGAACAGTCAGCTCATTGGGAGGCTTTTGGTCAGGTCAAATATTTGCATCATTTTACAAGGGGAAGGGCATCAAATTTTATTTATAAAAGGGGTACAATCTAACCTAAGATGTTGGGGAATCTGCACTATAAGGACAGCTTTCTTTAATTTATGAAAAAACCTTAGACAACCTGCACAAGTTTAATAGCAGAAGTGGATACAGGAGTGGGTAATCAAAGTATATATGCAGATATCAAAAGCATGCTATCCTGTTCTACGTTTTTCTTAATATCAATATTCTGTTAATATCAAACATTAAAATTAATAATCCTTCTCATTCAAAGTATCTGTGGATAGAAAAAAAAAACACAAGTAAGAGAGTATTTATACCCATGCATAGCATAATGCCACAACCAAAAGGCTGTTCATTGTGCTGGTATTTTCCTTGGGTAGATTTGTCTGTTCACTTTCAACAGCAGTGTGGGAACATATAGTTCACATGCCTCTTTTTGCGTAAAGCAGTTGTATTTATATGTGAGCTACTTCATTTTATTTGCTTCTCCTTGTTTTGTATCTGTGCTTTTGTTCATTGAACCCCCTTTCCCCTAATGTTCCTATTATTTCACTTTAATTGTATTTTTACTGAGCGCTTGTGAGCTGCCTTGAACGCCCCTGCTTTGGGAACCAGGAAAGATGATGTATAAATACCCTAAATAAATAAATATTTAACCCATCAAATCTTTTTCAGGATCCTGAAAGTACCAAGATTAACTAAAAGGAGTATTCTAGCTCTCGTGTTTGCAGGAGATAAGGGTGGTTATTACAGAAACAATATTAAGTCCAAAACCTATTAAAAATAAGGTAATGTTTATTTATTTATACTTCTTCACTCTATTGGAAGCTCATTGCATATAGTTCTTTTTCAGAGGCCCTATCCATTGGCTGAGCTCAGATCAATGACCATTTGGGTCTTTCCAGAGCAGTCTCTCTCAGCAGTCATTCAACCTGTATGCTTTGGGGAAGAGGCCATTCCACCTGATCATTGTGTAGCCTTTGTATAGCAGTATACACGAGGGAGTAACTGTATTTGCATATCTTCCTCTTCCCTCCCCTACCATTTTCTTCTTCTGTACAGTACTGTGCTGGTTATATTGAAGGCCATTTTTTGCATAATCTACTACCTTGCTTGCATTGGCAAAAAGGTGGCATATAACTGTAGCAAATAAATAAATATACAATAGACAAACAATCGCCATATACCTCTCCCTCCTTCTAAACTAATCTTTTCTTGTGCCTTGTTTGGACCAGACCGATGCCCCTGCCCCTCCTCACAATGCCAACATAAGCACTGTTGGTGGAATATTATCACTATGATTAAGAATACTTACATACTGTTTTTCAACCAGAGTAGTTCATAAAGTTCTGATTTGATCAAAACAAATCAATAAATGGTTCCCTGTCCCCAAAGGGCTCACAGTCTAAAAAGAGATGCTGAAAAGATACCAGCAACATCCACTGAAAATGTTGGCATGCCAGGGTGACAAATAGTTGCTCTCTCCCTGCTAAATGTAAGAGAATACCATTTTAAAAGGTGCCTCTCTGCCCAGTTAGTATGGCTTATTATGGGTTCCATCAACTTTGAGCAGAGATGTTTGTTTATTTATTTAAAAACAGTTTTTTCCTCTTTTCCCCTTAAAAAAAAGAGATGCTACGGTGGCTAATAATTCAGGAAAAAGATAAGAAATAAAACACATAACCATAAAGCATCCTAAAAACTATCACCAGCAGCCATCACCAACAAAATTACACTAAATTCAGACAACCAAAATGAAAGAAAAAGAACCTTCAGGTGCTTCCAGAAGCAAAGAAACCCATATCAATTCAAGAAGTTTCTTAACCACAATGCTGCCACGAAGAAGGCTCTCCCTTGTACCACCACCATTCGAGCCTCAGATTAAATTGCCTGCTTTTAAGATCAGCTGAAGGGGTCCTTCTGCGTGTGCTGCTACCATCTGAGGCTCCGATGGTAGCAGCACACGCAGAAGGACCCCTTCAGCTGATCTTAAAAATAGGCAATTTCATACTGGGGAAGGCAGTTCTTCAGGTACCCTGGACCTATGCTGTCCAGAGATTTAAAAGTCATAATCAGAACCTTGAGTTGCACCTGCAAATGAATCAGTAAGCAATACACTTGAAAAAACAATAATGTGATAAGTGTCTCACTGTCTAGCGCAGGGGTGTCAAACTCATTTCAAACGGAGGGCCACATAGCATTCATGATGCCTGCTGAGGGCCAGAAGTGATATCATTAGGCAAGAAGTGATGTCATTAAACAGGTCATAACCAAAAATAAACACTTTTTTCTCACTTAGAAGCTCATTAGCTTCAAATAACAAAAGAGAAAATATATGAATCTTGATCATATTTCAAGATATGGGAGAGCCCAATTTTCATATGGGCTGCCCTTTCAACAGTAACACCTCAGCACTACTCAGCAGCTGAAAGCCTGAGGGCCATATAAAAAGCTTCTGCGGGCCGCATCCAGCCCCCGGGCCTTATGTTTGACACCCCTGATCTAGCCCATTACCACACATACAGTCAAGTTTTGCACTGAGAGTAGTTTCTGGATAGTCTCCAAGGACAGCCTCATGTAGGGTTTGTTACAATAATCCAACCAGGATGTTACCAATGCATGGATCACTGAGGTCAAGTCTGTCTGACTCAGGGTCCAATCCTATCCAATTTTCCAGTGCCAGTGCAGTCATGCCAATGGGGTGTGCACTGCAACCTTTTGTGGGGAGGCAGTCGCAGAGGCCTTCTCAAGGTAAGGGAATATCTGTTCCCTTACCTCAGGGCTGCATTGTGGCTGCACCAATGCTGGAAAGTTGCATAGGATTGGGCCCTAATGTAAGGATGCAACTGGCAAAGCTGAGCAAAGGCCATCTGGCCACTGTTGCCAGTTGATCAAGAAGCAACACAGGATTCAGAATGATGAAACTGCTCCTTTAGGAATAGTGAAACTCCACTTAATGCCAGCTGAAAATCCAGTACCTGTGCCGCTAGTGTCTAGAGGCCAACAGCATCTCTGTTTTGTCCAGATTTACTTTAAACTTGTTTGTCATCATCCAGTACCTCCAGGCAGTGACTCATGGTTTCTACTGATTCCCTTGCACTAGTTAGATTTAAAGATGAGTGCCATTCATATTTTGGTGACACAACTCCAAACCACTTGATGACATCTCCCAGCAGTTTCACAGAGATGTTAAATACCACAGGGAACAGAATAGAGCCCTGAGGTATGCCATAAATCAAAGGTCGGAATGAAATACAGGAATCCTTGAGAACCACCTTCTGGAATCTACTTGCCAAGAAGGACTGTAGTCACTGCAGAACAGAGTCCCCAAGCCCACCTGAACACGTGACTTACAGCCCAATCCTGAGCTGCCCCATGCACAGGACTACCATGTCGCCAAAAAGGGTGGCCTGCGGTATCCTGCGCACAACCAGGAAGCCCACAGCAGCTCCTTGGGGGAAAGGGACTTTTGTCCCCTTCCCCAGGTAAGGGAAATAGCCCCACAATGGGGTTCAATTCTACGGCAGGGAGAGGAAAAAATCATGTTTCGTTTTTACAAAAAAGTGCTGTTTTCTGAACAATGATCCAACAAAAGTTCTTTGATCTGTATAGATTTTATTTAAACCTATCTGCAGACTATGTCTGACAGTTCTTAAACAAAACCAACTTCGAATTATTATTCACTGTATCGAGTAATGAAAAGTGAGGCTGCAAGATATCATGGTAAATGATGCAAAATGGCAGCAAAGGAGTTTCCACTCTCTGCCCTAGCTTTTTATCAATAAAAAATACCTTTTTATTCCTGAACTGTGGGTTGGGACCCACCAGTGGGTCACAAACCAGTTTTTGGTAGGTCACAAAAATATTTTTAAACATTAAAAAAAAACTTTGCAAGCACCCATGCCCAGTTTACAGAATAAAATCATTAGCTGGAGTGCAAACCTGTGGTTTGAGGTAATCTTGATACCCCCAAATTAAAATGTAACATTTCCTATTTTCTCTGGTAATTGGCAAGCTGTAGATCACGAATGAACCCAATTTCAACAGCTAGAGACTTTACATAATGTATGTTTGCACTGTTGACAATAAGCTTTGTACAAGAGAACAGTTAAACCAACGTTAAACAAATTTTTAAATTCAAACAAAGACATGGACAAAAGAATAAAAAATGATCCTACCCAAAAGAATCCTTTTCCAAAATACAATCTATGGACCAGCTCTGAGTTTATTATGGAGTGATGTACAGCTATTCCCTAGTGAGTCTAGAATGCTAAATCCATAAATGAAAGTGCACTGGCAGCAAGCAATACGCAATCATTGAGATCTTTTCTGAAATCGAAAAATAGTCTTTATGGCTTACTTAGAGATTAATGGGAACCTTACAAATTCCATGCTTTTTGGTTCATGAGCACATTTGTAACAAATCTAACTCTGCTCCTGATTTGAAGGTTCTTGTGGTCCTTTGAAGGGTCCATGAAAGTCCATGTTTATTGAAACAGGAATTCACTGGTAGAAATGTCAAGAAATCTTCCCAGTTCCTTGTGTTGCCAACATCCTCTGTGGACTCAAGCAGACACTGAGGTTGGCTTAGGCGGCATAGGAGCCACAAGATGTACACAATCTGTCTCAAATGAAGAGTTGCTCTCTCTCTTCTCCCAACCTTTCAGGCTTCACTGGCTATAAATGACTATGGGCACAATCCTAACCTCGTCTACTCATAAGTAAGTCCTATTTTGTTCAATGGGGCTTACTATCAGGAAAGTGTAGTTAATATTGCAGCCTATGCTGCATAAATTGTCCACACTCAATTACCTATTGTTTTCCATAGTTCACTTTTTTTTCTCATAAGATCTCACCTGGCCACAGTTATGAATGCCTTGGTAACATCCAGGATTGATTAATGCAATGCATGCTGAGAAGGGCTATGTCTGAAAAGTGCTTCAAAGATGAACTGGTAGAAAATACAGGAGTGAAAATTCTAACTGAAACCTGCGATAGGGAACACATAACAGGGTTAATCACACTGACTCCCCCAGACCAGAATGCTGGTGCTGAGCTTTAAAATACTAAGGGTGCAATCCTAACATGATGTTAGGCCATAAACCACTTTCACGCCACTTTGGAGGCGGTTAGGTCGGTGCAGGCCCCAGGGAAGGTGAGTTTGCGCTGGTCGAGCTTGGCCAATGCAGGGGGCTGGGGAGGGTGGAGAGGAGGTGGGAGAGAGGCATTCCAGGGCAGGGAGAGGGAGGTCGGAGGGTGTTCCCAGGGGGTGTGGGAGGCGGGGCCAGGAGTGGGCGGTTATGACAGATCCTAACCCTGTTCCCAGGCAGCCTGGGCTGCTTGTATTTGCGTTACTTCTGGACGTGGCACAGAACCAAGTAACCGCACTGGGGCTGCTGTGGCTCTCCCTGGGGTAAGAGGAAGTGATTCCTCTGGCCCCAGGTTGAGCCATTAAGCCAGTGATTTTCAACCTTTTTTGTCTCATGGCACACTGACAAGGCACTAAAATTGTCAAGGCACACCACCAGTTTTTTGACAATTGACAAGGCACACCATGCTGTTGGTGGGGGGCTCATATTCCCCAATGGTCCTATTAAAAATGACCCTCCACCAAACTCCCACGGCACACCTGGGGACCATTCGTGGCACACCAGCGTGCCACGGCACAGTGGTTGAAAATGGCTGCATTAAGTGCCTGAACCTTGCGCTGGATACAGCGCAGGCCAACTGGCCTGCCTATTCCAGCACATGTTAGGATTGCACTGCACACGACCTAGGGCAGGGTATCTAAAGAACTACCATATTCCACAGAAACCTTCCCACTTTCTTTGGTTGAGGCCCCATTTTATGTCCTCCCACCTTTGAAAGTCAGGTAAGTGGATATTAGGATTGAGTTTTTTTGACCAATGCACCAAAATATGCTATTCTTTACCTTGGGAGTTCCACTTTGGCCTCTTTCCTGGTCTGTCAATATAATGTACAAGTTCTTTTGTTCCAAAGGCCTTCTAGGATAGAGGGTTAGTTTTTGTGTACAATACTGTACAGTACTTCTTTCCTTTTTTGCTGGTCTCATTGTTTGCTCCTTAGCTATAATTTTATGATTGCTTTCTAGAGTATTTGGGTTTTTTTATGGTATCTGATATTTTGTTAACTGCCTTGAATGTTTTCTTTTTCTTTTAACAAAATTATTCTTAAATAAATAGGCAATTTTTAATTTTGCGATTTTATATAAAACATTTATCACAAAATAAGCTATGGGTTTTCAACAAACTAGCAAGTTACTATGCAACAAATTAGAGTTTTTGAAATAATTTTAATCTCCATAATGACAACTTAAGTTATTTTTTTAATGGTTAAAAAATGGAATAAAAATCCTAACCCTTTCCACCACATTTTTTTTTAAACTGCTGAAAATTGAGCCATTTTTCATCCAGCATTTCTCTAATCTGGGCAGCATGACACCTTAACAATTTTCCGTAAAATTTTACAATGAAAAGATAAACCACAATATTGAAACAATCAATAAGGACAGAGTGGATAGGGAGATGCTCTTTACACTCTCACATAATACCAGAACCAGGGGACATCCACTCAAATTGAGTGTTGGGCGGGT
The DNA here is from genome assembly GCF_035046505.1 of Tiliqua scincoides. Taxonomy (NCBI): domain Eukaryota; kingdom Metazoa; phylum Chordata; class Lepidosauria; order Squamata; family Scincidae; genus Tiliqua; species Tiliqua scincoides. The sequence continues at coordinate 61,123,681 of NC_089824.1, read as the reverse complement.
TAGGACAGACAAAAGAAAATATTTCTTTACTCAGCGTGTGGTCGGTCTGTGGAACTCCTTGCCACAGGATGTGGTGCTGGCGTCTAGCCTAGATGCCTTTAAAAGGGGATTGGACAAGTTTCTGGAGGAAAAATCCACTATGGGGTACAAGCCATGATGTGTATGCGCAACCTCCTGATTTTAGAAATGGGTTATGTCAGAATGCCAGATGCAGGGGAGGGCACCAGGATGAGGTCTCTTGTTATCTGGTGTGCTCCCTGGGGCATTTGGTGGGCCGCTGTGAGATACAGGAAGCTGGACTAGATGGGCCTATGGCCTGATCCAGTGGGGCTGTTCTTATGTTCTTAAGGAACAATTTTTCATTATTTATAACTGGGAGAATGCCAAGAATCCACTCCATCTTAAATCCGAAGCCACTACCATTGCTTTATAACAAAATATTGATAGTTCTATCAGTCTCAATGGAAACTGTGGGGATTCCAGAGATTGCCATATTGCTTATAAAGTTATAGCGCAATCCTATCTTGCACTGGAACAGGCAAGCCAGGAGGCCTGCACTGTATTCAGATTGGGGCCAGAATCAGCCCAGCCAGAGGCAAGAGGAAACTCTTTCCCTTACCCCCGGGTAAGCCACCACAACCTCAATGGGTCCCCCTGGACCTGCACCACCTCAGGAAGTGACGCAAGTCTGAGGAGAATGGAGTGGCTCTGAGCCGCTCCGTGCTGCTCAGGGAATGGGGTTGGGATCCGACATAACTGCCGGGTCCCAGCCCTGCCTCCTGCTCCCCACCTGCCCACCCCCTGGAATGCCCTCCTCCCTCCCTTCCCCTGCCCCAGAACACCTCCCTTCCGCCTCTTCCCCACCCTCCCCAGACCCCTGCATCAGCTGAGCTTGGCTGATGCAGTCTTACCTCTCCGCATCAGCAGCAGCACAGAGGCTGGATGCAGCCTCCGGAGCTGCCCAGCCCAGCCAACACACGAGGAGGTGCAAACGTGCTTTACGGCACACTTGTGGCCCTCTTGGGCCAGCGTAAGGGACGTGCTCTGGCCCAGGGCACACTTTGGATTGTGTTTTTAATGAACTACCTAGATTCCAAGAACATCAAAACTAACTAGCCAACCACACAAATTTCTGCCCTTGTGTGAATGAGAAAACACATAGCAGCTCCAGAGAAATATGACAATCACCTTTAGACCTTTACAATACAGGACTGTTTTCAGTTATCACCCTTAGTTAACAGATATAAAAGCCATACTGTTATACAAAAGGAGCTTTGGGATGATATGGCTCTTTACAAACTCGTATACTGTAGTTAAGTTCCAACAGACCCTTCTACTAGGGAAAAGCAACTTCAGAAAATAATATGTTGGAGCACAAAAGCAGAGAAGTGATGCTCCGGCTCACTCCTTGCCTTGGCTCACTCTTTTTATTATTTATAATTTAACACCATCTTTCTACCACAAGGACCTCAAAAGTAACTCAAACAGACAGTGGGACAGCCTGAAGCAGCATTTGCCCAGCAAATCTGAACTTATGGAACATGTGGGAGACAGCAATCCCTAGGGTCTCTCAGACCCAAGTAATTTAGGACTCAGAACACGCACCTGCACTGAGCCTGGAAGCAGGCTGGTATGAGTGAAGTTCACAAAAAGACATGCATTACACAATCAGTCTGGCACAAGACAAAAGCCATTCTGAAGTTTACTTTCTAAACCATCAGAAACTTCCAAACTGTGTTCAGGGGCACCACCACATAAAGCACACTACAGAACTCAAGTCATGAGGTCCCTAAAACATGCAAGACAATGGCAAAATCATTCATCTTTAAAAAAGAATGCAGAGGGTATGTCAACAGAAGTTGGTACAAAGCTTTTTCCAGCTGATCCCCAACCACAGGAATTTGTGTTTAAGTTGCAGACATGCATCTAGAACTTTATGGGTGGGGGGGCAGGAAGTGGTTGAAAGAAGACATTACAGTGAGAAAACAATAGCTGGGAAGGGCAAAGAACTCTCAGGCTTCTGGAACCATGGCTTCTTCAATCCAGCTGCTTGTTCCAAATCTAATTTTCCCAAGCAAAAACAGTCATTGAGACATTCTTACAAGCCACTGCATGTAATGTGCAATTCCAGCCTAAATTTCAAATAAAACAAATTTTTGAAATATTTTATCATTTAAGATTCCCACATCTTTTTGCTGCTCAATTCATTATGAAAAATTAAAATGTTTTAATCATTTTTATTTCTATTTTTAAAATATCAAATCAACCCAAATATTTCAATGATAATCACAGCAAATGTTTCAGAAAGACACATCATACAAAAACTTTTACTAAAAGGAGTCCCCGTTATGCATCTCCCAATTATACGTACATTTCCCCACACTGAAATCTTAACCGATATAAAAACCTCCCTATCGGCATACCTTCTTTCTCCTCCAAGCCCTTAAAGGGACATAATTATTTATTACAGCACTGTCAAGTTTGGAATTCCCTTCACCGGCCATTATAGGAGGAGGAGGAGGAGGAGACGGTAGTGTCACTGGATAATGAGAGGAGGATGGGGAACGCTTATCTATCACCCTCAGCATTCAGTGCAACTGCTGCCTCAATTTTTTCCTCTTCCTCTTCTAGGAGCCAGTAGGGGACAAGCATTCCCTCTGCAGCCATTAGAGAAAGCGGTGGTGATGCTGGGTGCTAAAGGGGAGGGGTGGGGAGGGGTCGGAGGCTTGCCTCTCTCCTTCTGTGTTGAGTGCCACTGATGTTAGTTCTTCCACTAGCCATCATTCCTCCACTAAGCACTCTTGGTGTCTAGCACTGCCACCACTTCTCTTCCTCTTGGCATCCAGAGCTGACATTACTCCTGCCTCCTCCTCCTCCAATGGAAGTAATTCCTGTGGAAGGAATGTTGGGAGCCCCTCAACCTGTGCTTTGGAGGTTAGCCCTCTATTTATGTATCTTCCTTGGTACTGCTTCCTCTAATGGTTGCAGAGGGAATGGAGGGCTCCAAACATTCCCCTCCCATATCTGAGGAGAGAAAGGGGACAAGGAGCCCGTCCACAAAGGGGATAGGATCCGGATTGTTCCATTGCTGCCAGATTCACCTCCTACCGCATCCTCCCCACCCTCCGTTCTGACCCCTCCCCACTTAGTTTCACCCCTCCCTGCCCCGTTCCATTCTCCAGCAGGTGGCCAGCAATCTCCTGACAAGCGCAAGGAGGCTCTGGCCTTCCAGCCAGCATTTCATCAGCATACTATTCTGCACACTGCTAGAGCACCTTTTACGGCAGCTTTGCAGCAGTCACTGCCAGCAGAAAGCATATTCTGCAGACAGATGGGCAAATAGGATTGAGCTGTTTAAACAAGCTTTAATAACAGTTCTTGAAATGTAACTCATTATTGATTCAGCCACATAACTGAACTTGCACCTAAGATTGTATGACCAAACTCTTCATATTTTCCAAGTTTCCTTATTATTGAATTCATAATATAATTTTAAAAATCTGTCTTATGATTTCTTATGTATACAGCTAGAATGCCAGCATCATCTGTCACTTCAGATTGTTCAGTAACCCAATACAGAATGTAACACCCAACCATTTCTAAAGATGCATAGTAGGTAGCAAGTCAGGAATGTACAGAAATGAAGAAGGTACAGAAAGATGCTCCTGTTCATCCCAGTCA